>NC_081205.1:11546107-11858607 GCF_902713425.1 Acipenser ruthenus | reverse complement strand
TATTTGATCTGAAATACAAGTTACACAATTAATAAATAAAATCTAAAATAAACAAACGACCACGAAGGGACTCGAACCCTCAATCTTCTGATTCGAAGTCAGACGCCTTATCCATTAGGCCACGCGGTCTTTCACCGAAAGAGAGCGTTTACGTAAATACTTTCATCTATAATTAGCGTAGTTTGTACTACAGTATCAACGAAATATTTTTTCATAACAAAGCAAACAAGTACAGAACTACCACAGTCCAAAAGAGGTACGGTATTAAAAAAGCAGCCAGTAGCCCCGCCCATACCCTAAAGCTATGTGCTTACCCAATTGGCGCTGCCTCTTGTCTGTTATTTTCCTATTGCTGAGTGATGCCCCGCCCCTCGTACTCAGGGCACAAATGGAATTGACTGACGCTTCTGTGAAGTAATGGTTTTATAAACAATACATACCGGTATGTGATTGTTAATATGAAATATATATATAAAAGCGGCTGAAATACAAACTGACAAAAAAAAACTAGCATAGGATGGTTTCGATCCATCGACCTCTGGGTTATGGGCCCAGCATGCTTCCGCTGCGCCACTCTGCTTTTGCTCAGTTGTCAAATGTTTAATAAGATACTGTTAAATTAATTAATATAATGGACTACTATTTAATCATAGCGGTTAACGTTACTTTAGGGTGGTAAGGTTAAATTGCCTTTACCAGACACCGTGTTTAAATGGTTACTGACGCTAACCATGTTGAAATATATGTTTATTTATTTTGATGAATAATAGCTGAAGAGAGGGGAAACGTCTGGAAAGTTTTTTTATAAAACAGTCGTGAGAAAAAAAAACATACACGTTACACCCCAGATGGGACTCGAACCCACAATCCCTGGCTTAGGAGGCCAGGCCACTGGGGCTCCTAAAGAAAATGCCGTTCTTGCTCATATTTGTGTGCCAGACTATCGCTAAATACAGAATGGAAGGTAACCCCAAAAAAAAATTATTAACGCTTTACCTTTTTACCTGTACTGTACTCTGCAAGCTTTTTATGGTCACCTCGGATTTTCCAGTACAGGTTGCAAAAGCAGACAAAAGCAAATAAAAGTATTTCTGAGGGTTTTATACTTTAGATTTTATGGCTAAAAGGTGCCATCCCACAACTTTACAGTGAATTTCTCAGCATTTATTATGATAGAAACGTCAGTTCGACGAAACACGTTTTAATAACTTAAGAATAATAATGCACTGAAACGAAGGTCCCACCGAGATTTGAACTCGGATCGCTGGATTCAGAGTCCAGAGTGCTAACCATTACACCATGGAACCCATATTTACGCCTTGGCCACGTAACTGTAATAAATACATCATTTTTTTTTTTTTTGTAAGCGTTTCTACTGCGATTGTTTTAATTAGCACTAATCTTGGACTACCTTACCCAGGGTAACATTACACAGTCCAAGATTGGTTTTAATCGGGCTGTGAAAGCAGCCGAATATGTTTACAATGACTTGGATCCGGGAATCCAGAGCTTTAAAAACTGTAATAAGTCCAGACTAGTTTGGAAAAGCTTGTCTTCGTTCAGACTGTATCACAATCCCCCATCCTTCACTGCTATGACATAATAGTGTTGCATTGAATTACTACTTTTTATAAAGCATGTTATTGTGAAGCATGTTTACTGACGTGCACCTTTTGTTTTTGTGTAGATCTCCTCACCATTACCTACTGTCGAAGCAGTGGCCCTGGAGGCCAGAATGTTAATAAAGGTATGGAAATGGAAGTCTTTGTTAAAATATTCACAAGCATGTTTAATGTACAGGGTGATCAGGAGCACTGTTGTGGGGTAGCATTCTCCACAGAGTTAACTAGACAGGCAACAACATCACAGGTTACAGAGAGTCAGCTACTGTTGTGTTATAGTACATTTTTCGCATTTTGTTCTAGTAAACACACAAGCTGAAGTCCGGTTCCACATACAAACAGCTGATTGGATTCCTGAAGATGTGCGACAAAAGATTATTTCTCAGGTAACATCAATACTAAGATTACATATTCACTGGAGCTGACTGCTAATAACATTGAAGAAATGTGAAAGTTAACTAACAGCTGGTGTGTAAAGGGTAAATATTTTAACTTCTAACTGAAATGAAAGCTTAACAAAAAACACCTCTATGAATCTGTGCTATACGATGAAAACATGAATAAAATCAGACATTGGTCTAATTAGTTTGTTATAAGGCTATGATTTTGATGCAGTACTTTTTAGTTCGTTTTACTGGCAAGGTGCGGCAAAAAAACAAGAATTCACGGAAAGTTGTCCAAATGTAGGTTTAGCTACATCAACATACACAAGAGCTTTTAAATAGTACACCAGAACCAATAATATAAAGACTTGCTTTTGACTGCTGGCAAGTTTAAATGTTACTTTAGAGTACAAAACTTTACCGTCCAGACTTCAGACTCCGACATCATTTCTGGTCAGAGTCGAGGGTCTCAGTGCGACAAATGTTTGAAATTCTCCCTTTCGGGTTCCCTGTTGGTTGAGAGGACGGATGTACCAACGATGTCGCTTTTAAAACCTCTTGATAAGAGGTACAAACTCAGCACATTTACTTTAAATGTAAATGTATCCAATTTTGCGAATGCAATCTGTATTTAAAGTGTGAACAACAGCTGTGACCACTTTGCGCAGTCAAAAGTGCTGCGACACGACGCGTCCCGTACAGCAAATAGTGAAGCTGCACAGCTTGTAGTTGATTCATCTGCGATAGAAGGAATCTACGTAAGGAATTGATCATTTGACATATACTGGACTATACATTAGGTACATTTCTAACGAGATCACACTGATGTAGAACATATTTCTATATTTAAGTTAAATTATTTTCCTTACCACACCAAAGGAAAAGAGCCTATATCACTTTTTAAAACGCAGAAACATGTACACTGACTTACATTGTATTATTTGATCTGAAATACAAGTTACACAATTAATAAATAAAATCTAAAATAAAAAAAAAAACGACCACGAAGGGACTCGAACCCTCAATCTTCTGATTCGAAGTCAGACGCCTTATCCATTAGGCCACGCGGTCTTTCACCAAAAGAGAGCGTTTAGTAAATACTTTCATCTATAATTAGCGTAGTTTGTACTACAGTATCAACGAAATATGTTTTCATAACAAAGCAAACAAGTACAGAACTACCACAGTCCCAAAGAGGTACGGTATTAAAAAAGCAGCCAGTAGCCCCGCCCATACCCTAAAGCTATGTGCTTACCCAATTGGCGCTGCCTCTTGTCTGTTATTTTCCTATTGCTGAGTGATGCCCCGCCCCTCGTACTCAGGGCACAAAAGGAATTGACTGACGCTTCTGTGAAGTAATGGTTTTATAAACAATACATACCGGTATGTGATTGTTAATATGAAATATATATAAAAGCGGCTGAAATACAAACTGACAAAAAAAATCTAGCAGAGGATGGTTTCGATCCATCGACCTCTGGGTTATGGGCCCAGCACGCTTCCGCTGCGCCACTCGGCTTTTGATCAGTTGTCAAATGTTTAATAAGATACTGTTAAATTAATTAATATAATGGACTACTATTTAATCATAGCGGTTAACGTTACTCTAGGGTGGTAAGGTTAAATTGCCTTTACCAGACACCGTGTTTAAATGGTTACTGACGCTAACCATGTTGAAATATATGTTTATTTATTTTGATGAATAATAGCTGAAGAGAGGGGAAACGTCTGGAAAGTTTATTATAAAACAGTCGTGAGAAAAAAAAACATACACGTTACACCCCAGATGGGACTCGAACCCACAATCCCTGGCTTAGGAGGCCAGGCCACTGGGGCTCCTAAAGAAAATGCCGTTCTTGCTCATATTTGTGTGCCAGACTATCGCTAAATACAGAAAGGAAGGTAACCCCCCAAAAAAATTATTAACGCTTTACCTTTTTACCTGTACTGTACTCTGCAAGCTTTTTATGGTCACCTCGGATTTTTCAGTACAGGTTGCAAAAGCAGACAAAAGCAAATAAAAGTATTTCTGAGGGTTTTATACTTTAGATTTTATGGCTAAAAGGTGCCATCCCACAACTTTGCAGTGAATTTCTCAGCATTTATTATGATAGAAACGTCAGTTCGACGAAACACGTTTTAATAACTTAAGAATAATAATGCACTGAAACGACGGTCCCACCGAGATTTGAACTCGGATTGCTGGATTCAGAGTCCAGAGTGCTAACCATTACACCATGGAACCCATATTTACGCCTTGGCCACGTAACTGTAATAAATACATCATTTTATTATTCGCTTTTTTTTTTTTTTTTTTTTTTGTGTAAGCGTTTCTACTGCGATTGTTTTAATTAGCACTAATCTTGGACTACCTTACCCAGGGTAACATTACGCAGTCCAAGATTGGTTTAAATCGGGCTGTGAAAGCAGCCGAATATGTTTACAATGACTTGGATCCGGGAATCCAGAGCTTTAAAAACTGTAATAAGTCCAGACTAGTTTGGAAAAGCTTGTCTTCGTTCAGACTGTATCACAATCCCCCATCCTTCACTGCTATGACATAATAGTGTTGCATTGAATTACTACTTTTTATAAAGCATGTTATTGTGAAGCATGTTTACTGACGTGCACCTTTTGTTTTTGTGTAGATCTCCTCACCATTACCTACTGTCGAAGCAGTGGCCCTGGAGGCCAGAATGTTAATAAAGGTATGGAAATGGAAGTCTTTGTTAAAATATTCACAAGCATGTTTAATGTACAGGGTGATCAGGAGCACTGTTGTGGGGAAGCATTCTCCACAGAGTTAACTAGACAGGCAACAACATCACAGGTTACAGAGAGTCAGCTACTGTTGTGTTATAGTACATTTTTCGCATTTTGTTCTAGTAAACACACAAGCTGAAGTCCGGTTCCACATACAAACAGCTGATTGGATTCCTGAAGATGTGCGACAAAAGATTATTTCTCAGGTAACATCAATACTAAGATTACATATTCACTGGAGCTGACTGCTAATAACATTGAAGAAATGTGAAAGTTAACTAACAGCTGGTGTGTAAAGGGTAAATATTTTAACTTCTAACTGAAATGAAAGCTTAACAAAAAACACCTCTATGAATCTGTGCTATACGATGAAAACATGAATAAAATCAGACATTGGTCTAATTAGTTTGTTATAAGGCTATGATTTTGATGCAGTACTTTTTAGTTCGTTTTACTGGCAAGGTGCGGCAAAAAAACAAGAATTCACGGAAAGTTGTCCAAATGTAGGTTTAGCTACATCAACATACACAAGAGCTTTTAAATAGTACACCAGAACCAATAATATAAAGACTTGCTTTTGACTGCTGGCAAGTTTAAATGTTACTTTAGAGTACAAAACTTTACCGTCCAGACTTCAGACTCCGACATCATTTCTGGTCAGAGTCGAGGGTCTCAGTGCGACAAATGTTTGAAATTCTCCCTTTCGGGTTCCCTGTTGGTTGAGAGGACGGATGTACCAACGATGTCGCTTTTAAAACCTCTTGATAAGAGGTACAAACTCAGCACATTTACTTTAAATGTAAATGTATCCAATTTTGCGAATGCAATCTGTATTTAAAGTGTGAACAACAGCTGTGACCACTTTGCGCAGTCAAAAGTGCTGCGACACGACGCGTCCCGTACAGCAAATAGTGAAGCTGCACAGCTTGTAGTTGATTCACCTGCGATAGAAGGAATCTACGTAAGGAATTGATCATTTGACATATACTGGACTATACATTAGGTACATTTCAAACGAGATCACACTGATGTAGAACATATTTCTATATTTAAGTTGGAGCAGTGTGGAGCAGCAGTGTGGAGTAGTGGTTAGGGCTCTGGACTCTTGACCGGAGGGTTGTGGGTTCAATCCCCAGTGGGGGACACTGCTGTTGTACCCTTGAGCAAGGTACTTTACCTAGATTGCTCCAGTAAAAACCCAACTGTATAAATGGGTAATTGTATGTAAAAATAGTGTGATATCTGTATAATGTGATATTTTGTAACAATTGTAAGTCGCCCTGGATAAGGGCGTCTGCTAAGAAATGAATAATAATAATACATTATTTTCCTTACCACACCAAAGGAAAAGAGCCTATATCACTTTTTAAAACGCAGAAACATGTACACTGACTTACATTGTATTATTTGATCTGAAATACAAGTTACACAATTAATAAATGAAATCTAAAATAAAAAAAACGATCACGAAGGGACTCGAACCCTCAATCTTCTGATTCGAAGTCAAACGCCTTATCCATTAGGCCACGCGGTCTTTCACCAAAAGAGAGCGTTTAGTAAATACTTTCATCTATAATTAGCGTAGTTTGTACTACAGTATCAACGAAATATGTTTTCATAACAAAGCAAACAAGTACAGAACTACCACAGTCCCAAAGAGGTACGGTATTAAAAAAGCAGCCAGTAGCCCCGCCCATACCCTAAAGCTATGTGCTTACCCAATTGGCGCTGCCTCTTGTCTGTTATTTTCCTATTGCTGAGTGATGCCCCGCCCCTCGTACTCAGGGCACAAATGGAATTGACTGACGCTTCTGTGAAGTAATGGTTTTATAAACAATACATACCGGTATGTGATTGTTAATATGAAATATATATTAAAGCGGCTGAAATACAAACTGACAAAAAAAAGCTAGCAGAGGATGGTTTCGATCCATCGACCTCTGGGTTATGGGCCCAGCACGCTTCCGCTGCGCCACTCTGCTTTTGCTCAGTTGTCAAATGTTTAATAAGATACTGTTAAATTAATTAATATAATGGACTACTATTTAATCATTAGCGGTTAACGTTACTTTAGGGTGGTAAGGTTAAATTGCCTTTACCAGACACCGTGTTTAAATGGTTACTGACGCTAACCATGTTGAAATATATGTTTATTTATTTTGATGAATAATAGCTGAAGAGAGGGGAAACGTCTGGAAAGTTTATTATAAAACAGTCGTGAGAAAAAAAAACATACACGTTACACCCCAGATGGGACTCGAACCCACAATCCCTGGCTTAGGAGGCCAGGCCACTGGGGCTCCTAAAGAAAATGCCGTTCTTGCTCATATTTGTGTGCCAGACTATCGCTAAATACAGAAAGGAAGGTAACCCCCCAAAAAAATTATTAACGCTTTACCTTTTTACCTGTACTGTACTCTGCAAGCTTTTTATGGTCACCTCGGATTTTTCAGTACAGGTTGCAAAAGCAGACAAAAGCAAATAAAAGTATTTCTGAGGGTTTTATACTTTAGATTTTATGGCTAAAAGGTGCCATCCCACAACTTTGCAGTGAATTTCTCAGCATTTATTATGATAGAAACGTCAGTTCGACGAAACACGTTTTAATAACTTAAGAATAATAATGCACTGAAACGACGGTCCCACCGAGATTTGAACTCGGATTGCTGGATTCAGAGTCCAGAGTGCTAACCATTACACCATGGAACCCATATTTACGCCTTGGCCACGTAACTGTAATAAATACATCATTTTATTATTCGCTTTTTTTTTTTTTTTTTTTTTTTTGTGTGTAAGCGTTTCTACTGCGATTGTTTTAATTAGCACTAATCTTGGACTACCTTACCCAGGGTAACATTACGCAGTCCAAGATTGGTTTTAATCGGGCTGTGAAAGCAGCCGAATATGTTTACAATGACTTGGATCCGGGAATCCAGAGCTTTAAAAACTGTAATAAGTCCAGACTAGTTTGGAAAAGCTTGTCTTCGTTCAGACTGTATCACAATCCCCCATCCTTCACTGCTATGACATAATAGTGTTGCATTGAATTACTACTTTTTATAAAGCATGTTATTGTGAAGCATGTTTACTGACGTGCACCTTTTGTTTTTGTGTAGATCTCCTCACCATTACCTACTGTCGAAGCAGTGGCCCTGGAGGCCAGAATGTTAATAAAGGTATGGAAATGGAAGTCTTTGTTAAAATATTCACAAGCATGTTTAATGTACAGGGTGATCAGGAGCACTGTTGTGGGGAAGCATTCTCCACAGAGTTAACTAGACATGCAACAACATCACAGGTTACAGAGAGTCAGCTACTGTTGTGTTATAGTACATTTTTCGCATTTTGTTCTAGTAAACACACAAGCTGAAGTCCGGTTCCACATACAAACAGCTGATTGGATTCCTGAAGATGTGCGACAAAAGATTATTTCTCAGGTAACATCAATACTAAGATTACATATTCACTGGAGCTGACTGCTAATAACATTGAAGAAATGTGAAAGTTAACTAACAGCTGGTGTGTAAAGGGTAAATATTTTAACTTCTAACTGAAATGAAAGCTTAACAAAAAACACCTCTATGAATCTGTGCTATACGATGAAAACATGAATAAAATCAGACATTGGTCTAATTAGTTTGTTATAAGGCTATGATTTTGATGCAGTACTTTTTAGTTCGTTTTACTGGCAAGGTGCGGCAAAAAAACAAGAATTCACGGAAAGTTGTCCAAATGTAGGTTTAGCTACATCAACATACACAAGAGCTTTTAAATAGTACACCAGAACCAATAATATAAAGACTTGCTTTTGACTGCTGGCAAGTTTAAATGTTACTTTAGAGTACAAAACTTTACCGTCCAGACTTCAGACTCCGACATCATTTCTGGTCAGAGTCGAGGGTCTCAGTGCGACAAATGTTTGAAATTCTCCCTTTCGGGTTCCCTGTTGGTTGAGAGGACGGATGTACCAACGATGTCGCTTTTAAAACCTCTTGATAAGAGGTACAAACTCAGCACATTTACTTTAAATGTAAATGTATCCAATTTTGCGAATGCAATCTGTATTTAAAGTGTGAACAACAGCTGTGACCACTTTGCGCAGTCAAAAGTGCTGCGACACGACGCGTCCCGTACAGCAAATAGTGAAGCTGCACAGCTTGTAGTTGATTCACCTGCGATAGAAGGAATCTACGTAAGGAATTGATCATTTGACATATACTGGACTATACATTAGGTACATTTCAAACGAGATCACACTGATGTAGAACATATTTCTATATTTAAGTTGGAGCAGTGTGGAGCAGCAGTGTGGAGTAGTGGTTAGGGCTCTGGACTCTTGACCGGAGGGTTGTGGGTTCAATCCCCAGTGGGGGACACTGCTGTTGTACCCTTGAGCAAGGTACTTTACCTAGATTGCTCCAGTAAAAACCCAACTGTATAAATGGGTAATTGTATGTAAAAATAGTGTGATATCTGTATAATGTGATATTTTGTAACAATTGTAAGTCGCCCTGGATAAGGGCGTCTGCTAAGAAATGAATAATAATAATACATTATTTTCCTTACCACACCAAAGGAAAAGAGCCTATATCACTTTTTAAAACGCAGAAACATGTACACTGACTTACATTGTATTATTTGATCTGAAATACAAGTTACACAATTAATAAATGAAATCTAAAATAAAAAAAACGATCACGAAGGGACTCGAACCCTCAATCTTCTGATTCGAAGTCAAACGCCTTATCCATTAGGCCACGCGGTCTTTCACCAAAAGAGAGCGTTTAGTAAATACTTTCATCTATAATTAGCGTAGTTTGTACTACAGTATCAACGAAATATGTTTTCATAACAAAGCAAACAAGTACAGAACTACCACAGTCCCAAAGAGGTACGGTATTAAAAAAGCAGCCAGTAGCCCCGCCCATACCCTAAAGCTATGTGCTTACCCAATTGGCGCTGCCTCTTGTCTGTTATTTTCCTATTGCTGAGTGATGCCCCGCCCCTCGTACTCAGGGCACAAATGGAATTGACTGACGCTTCTGTGAAGTAATGGTTTTATAAACAATACATACCGGTATGTGATTGTTAATATGAAATATATATAAAAGCGGCTGAAATGCAAACTGACAAAAAAAATCTAGCAGAGGATGGTTTCGATCCATCGACCTCTGGGTTATGGGCCCAGCACGCTTCCGCTGCGCCACTCTGCTTTTGCTCAGTTGTCAAATGTTTAATAAGATACTGTTAAATTAATTAATATAATGGACTATTTGTTACTATTTAATCATTGCGGTTAACGTTACTTTAGGGTGGTAAAGTTAAATTACCTTTACCAGACACCGTGTTTAAATGGTTACTGACGCTAACCATGTTGAAATATATGTTTATTCATTTTTATGAATAATAGCTGAAGAGAGGGGAAACGTCTGGAAAGTTTATTATAAAACAGTCGTGAGAAAAAAACATACACGTTACACCCCAGATGGGACTCGAACCCACAATCCCTGGCTTAGGAGGCCAGTGCCTTATCCATTAGGCCACTGGGGCTCCTAAAGAAAATGCCGTTCTTGCTCATATTTGTGTGCCAGACTATCGCTAAATACAGAATGGAAGGTAACCCAAAAAAAAAAAAATTATTAACGCTTTACCTTTTTACCTGTACTGTACTCTGCAAGCTTTTTATGGTCACCTCGGATTTTTCAGTACAGGTTGCAAAAGCAGACAAAAGCAAATAAAAGTATTTCTGAGGGTTTTATACTTTAGATTTTATGGCTAAAAGGTGCCATCCCACAACTTTACAGTGAATTTCTCAGCATTTATTATGATAGAAACGTCAGTTCGACGAAACACGTTTTAATAACTTAAGAATAATAATGCACTGAAACGAAGGTCCCACCGAGATTTGAACTCGGATCGCAGGATTCAGAGTCCAGAGTGCTAACCATTACACCATGGAACCCATATTTACGCCTTGGCCACGTAACTGTAATAAATACATCATTTTTTTTTTTTTTTTTTTTGTAAGCGTTTCTACTGCGATTGTTTTAATTAGCACTAATCTTGGACTACCTTACCCAGGGTAACATTACACAGTCCAAGATTGGTTTTAATCGGGCTGTGAAAGCAGCCGAATATGTTTACAATGACTTGGATCCGGGAATCCAGAGCTTTAAAAACTGTAATAAGTCCAGACTAGTTTGGAAAAGCTTGTCTTCGTTCAGACTGTATCACAATCCCCCATCCTTCACTGCTATGACATAATAGTGTTGCATTGAATTACTACTTTTTATAAAGCATGTTATTGTGAAGCATGTTTACTGACGTGCACCTTTTGTTTTTGTGTAGATCTCCTCACCATTACCTACTGTCGAAGCAGTGGCCCTGGAGGCCAGAATGTTAATAAAGGTATGGAAATGGAAGTCTTTGTTAAAATATTCACAAGCATGTTTAATGTACAGGGTGATCAGGAGCACTGTTGTGGGGTAGCATTCTCCACAGAGTTAACTAGACAGGCAACAACATCACAGGTTACAGAGAGTCAGCTACTGTTGTGTTATAGTACATTTTTCGCATTTTGTTCTAGTAAACACACAAGCTGAAGTCCGGTTCCACATACAAACAGCTGATTGGATTCCTGAAGATGTGCGACAAAAGATTATTTCTCAGGTAACATCAATACTAAGATTACATATTCACTGGAGCTGACTGCTAATAACATTGAAGAAATGTGAAAGTTAACTAACAGCTGGTGTGTAAAGGGTAAATATTTTAACTTCTAACTGAAATGAAAGCTTAACAAAAAACACCTCTATGAATCTGTGCTATACGATGAAAACATGAATAAAATCAGACATTGGTCTAATTAGTTTGTTATAAGGCTATGATTTTGATGCAGTACTTTTTAGTTCGTTTTACTGGCAAGGTGCGGCAAAAAAACAAGAATTCACGGAAAGTTGTCCAAATGTAGGTTTAGCTACATCAACATACACAAGAGCTTTTAAATAGTACACCAGAACCAATAATATAAAGACTTGCTTTTGACTGCTGGCAAGTTTAAATGTTACTTTAGAGTACAAAACTTTACCGTCCAGACTTCAGACTCCGACATCATTTCTGGTAAGAGTCGAGGGTCTCAGTGCGACAAATGTTTGAAATTCTCCCTTTCGGGTTCCCTGTTGGTTGAGAGGACGGATGTACCAACGATGTCGCTTTTAAAACCTCTTGATAAGAGGTACAAACTCAGCACATTTACTTTAAATGTAAATGTATCCAATTTTGCGAATGCAATCTGTATTTAAAGTGTGAACAACAGCTGTGACCACTTTGCGCAGTCAAAAGTGCTGCGACACGACGCGTCCCGTACAGCAAATAGTGAAGCTGCACAGCTTGTAGTTGATTCACCTGCGATAGAAGGAATCTACGTAAGGAATTGATCATTTGACATATACTGGACTATACATTAGGTACATTTCTAACGAGATCACACTGATGTAGAACATATTTCTATATTTAAGTTAAATTATTTTCCTTACCACACCAAAGGAAAAGAGCCTATATCACTTTTTAAAACGCAGAAACATGTACACTGACTTACATTGTATTATTTGATCTGAAATACAAGTTACACAATTAATAAATAAAATCTAAAATAAACAAACGACCACGAAGGGACTCGAACCCTCAATCTTCTGATTCGAAGTCAGACGTCTTATCCATTAGGCCACGCGGTCTTTCACCGAAAGAGAGCGTTTACGTAAATACTTTCATCTATAATTAGCGTAGTTTGTACTACAGTATCAACGAAATTTTTTTTCATAACAAAGCAAACAAGTACAGAACTACCACAGTCCCAAAGAGGTACGGTATTAAAAAAGCAGCCAGTAGCCCCGCCCATACCCTAAAGCTATGTGCTTACCCAATTGGCGCTGCCTCTTGTCTGTTATTTTCCTATTGGGGAGTGATGCCCCGCCCCTCGTACTCAGGGCACAAAAGGAATTGACTGACGCTTCTGTGAAGTAATGGTTTTATAAACAATACATACCGGTATGTGATTGTTAATATAAAATATATATAAAAGCGGCTGAAATACAAACTGACAAAAAAAATCTAGCAGAGGATGGTTTCGATCCATCGACCTCTGGGTTATGGGCCCAGCACGCTTCCGCTGCGCCACTCTGCTTTTGCTCAGTTGTCAAATGTTTAATAAGATACTGTTAAATTAATTAATATAATGGACTACTATTTAATCATAGCGGTTAACGTTACTCTAGGGTGGTAAGGTTAAATTGCCTTTACCAGACACCGTGTTTAAATGGTTACTGACGCTAACCATGTTGAAATATATGTTTATTTATTTTGATGAATAATAGCTGAAAAGAGGGGAAACGTCTGGAAAGTTTATTATAAAACAGTCGTGAGAAAAAAAAAAACATGCACGTTACACCCCAGATGTGACTCGAACCCACAATCCCTGGCTTAGGAGGCCAGTGCCTTATCCATTAGGCCACTGGGGCTCCTAAAGAAAATGCCGTTCTTGCTCATATTTGTGTGCCAGGCTATCGCTAAATACAGAATGGAAGGGAACCCAAAAAAAAAAATATTAACGCTTTACCTTTTTACCTGTACTGTACTCTGCAAGCTTTTTATGGTCACCTCGGATTTTTCAGTACAGGTTGCAAAAGCAGACAAAAGCAAATAAAAGTATTTCTGAGGGTTTTATACTTTAGATTTTATGGCTAAAAGGTGCCATTCCACAACTTTGCAGTGAATTTCTCAGCATTTATTATGATAGAAACGTCAGTTCGACTAAACACTTTTTAATAACTTAAGAATAATAATGCACTGAAACGAAGGTCCCACCGAGATTTGAACTCGGATCGCTGGATTCAGAGTCCAGAGTGCTAACCATTACACCATGGAACCCACATTTACGCCTTGGCCACGTAACTGTAATAAATACATCATTTTTTTTTTTTTTTTTTTTTTTTTTTTGTAAGCGTTTCTACTGCGATTGTTTTAATTAGCACTAATCTTGGACTACCTTACCCAGGGTAACATTACGCAGTCCAAGATTGGTTTTAATCGGGCTGTGAAAGCAGCCGAATATGTTTACAATGACTTGGATCCGGGAATCCAGAGCTTTAAAAACTGTAATAAGTCCAGACTAGTTTGGAAAAGCTTGTCTTCGTTCAGACTGTATCACAATCCCCCATCCTTCACTGCTATGACATAATAGTGTTGCATTGAATTACTACTTTTTATAAAGCATGTTATTGTGAAGCATGTTTACTGACGTGCACCTTTTGTTTTTGTGTAGATCGCCTCACCATTACCTACTGTCGAAGCAGTGGCCCTGGAGGCCAGAATGTTAATAAAGGTATGGAAATGGAAGTCTTTGTTAAAATATTCACAAGGATGTTTAATGTACAGGGTGATCAGGAGCACTGTTGTGGGGAAGCATTCTCCACAGAGTTAACTAGACAGGCAACAACATCACAGGTTACAGAGAGTCAGCTACTATTGTGTTATAGTACATTTTTCGCATTTTGTTCTAGTAAACACACAAGCTGATGTCCGGTTCCACATACAAACAGCTGATTGGATTCCTGAAGATGCGCGACAAAAGATTATTTCTCAGGTAACATCAATACTAAGATTACATATTCACTGGAGCTGACTGCTAATAACATTGAAGAAATGTGAAAGTTAACTAACAGCTGGTGTGTAAAGGGTAAATATTTTAACTTCTAACTGAAATGAAAGCTTAACAAAAAACACCTCTATGAATCTGTGCTATACGATGAAAACATGAATAAAATCAGACATTGGTCTAATTAGTTTGTTATAAGGCTATGATTTTGATGCAGTACTTTTTAGTTCGTTTTACTGGCAAGGTGCGGCAAAAAAACAAGAATTCACGGAAAGTTGTCCAAATGTAGGTTTAGCTACATCAACATACACAAGAGCTTTTAAATAGTACACCAGAACCAATAATATAAAGACTTGCTTTTGACTGCTGGCAAGTTTAAATGTTACTTTAGAGTACAAAACTTTACCGTCCAGACTTCAGACTCCGACATCATTTCTGGTCAGAGTCGAGGGTCTCAGTGCGACAAATGTTTGAAATTCTCCCTTTCGGGTTCCCTGTTGGTTGAGAGGACGGATGTACCAACGATGTCGCTTTTAAAACCTCTTGATAAGAGGTACAAACTCAGCACATTTACTTTAAATGTAAATGTATCCAATTTTGCGAATGCAATCTGTATTTAAAGTGTGAACAACAGCTGTGACCACTTTGCGCAGTCAAAAGTGCTGCGACACGACGCGTCCTGTACAGCAAATAGTGAAGCTTCACAGCTTGTAGTTGATTCACCTGCGATAGAAGGAATCTACGTAAGGAATTGATCATTTGACATATACTGGACTATACATTAGGTACATTTCTAACGAGATCACACTGATGTAGAACATATTTCTATATTTAAGTTAAATTATTTTCCTTACCACACCAAAGGAAAAGAGCCTATATCACTTTTTAAAACGCAGAAACATGTACACTGACTTACATTGTATTATTTGATCTGAAATACAAGTTACACAATTAATAAATAAAATCTAAAATAAACAAACGACCACGAAGGGACTCGAACCCTCAATCTTCTGATTCGAAGTCAGACGTCTTATCCATTAGGCCACGCGGTCTTTCACCGAAAGAGAGCGTTTACGTAAATACTTTCATCTATAATTAGCGTAGTTTGTACTACAGTATCAACGAAATATTTTTTCATAACAAAGCAAACAAGTACAGAACTACCACAGTCCCAAAGAGGTACGGTATTAAAAAAGCAGCCAGTAGCCCCGCCCATACCCTAAAGCTATGTGCTTACCCAATTGGCGCTGCCTCTTGTCTGTTATTTTCCTATTGCTGAGTGATGCCCCGCCCCTCGTACTCAGGGCACAAATGGAATTGACTGACGCTTCTGTGAAGTAATGGTTTTATAAACAATACATACCGGTATGTGATTGTTAATATGAAATATATATATAAAAGCGGCTGAAATACAAACTGACAAAAAAAAACTAGCATAGGATGGTTTCGATCCATCGACCTCTGGGTTATGGGCCCAGCACGCTTCCGCTGCGCCACCCTGCTTTTGCTCAGTTGTCAAATGTTTAATAAGATACTGTTAAATTAATTAATATAATGGACTACTATTTAATCATAGCGGTTAACGTTACTTTAGGGTGGTAAGGTTAAATTGCCTTTACCAGACACCGTGTTTAAATGGTTACTGACGCTAACCATGTTGAAATATATGTTTATTTATTTTGATGAATAATAGCTGAAAAGAGGGGAAACGTCTGGAAAGTTTATTATAAAACAGTCGTGAGAAAAAAAAAAACATACACGTTACACCCCAGATGGGACTCGAACCCACAATCCCTGGCTTAGGAGGCCAGTGCCTTATCCATTAGGCCACTGGGGCTCCTAAAGAAAATGCCGTTCTTGCTCATATTTGTGTGCCAGGCTATCGCTAAATACAGAATGGAAGGGAACCCAAAAAAAAAAATATTAACGCTTTACCTTTTTACCTGTACTGTACTCTGCAAGCTTTTTATGGTCACCTCGGATTTTTCAGTACAGGTTGCAAAAGCAGACAAAAGCAAATAAAAGTATTTCTGAGGGTTTTATACTTTAGATTTTATGGCTAAAAGGTGCCATTCCACAACTTTGCAGTGAATTTCTCAGCATTTATTATGATAGAAACGTCAGTTCGACTAAACACTTTTTAATAACTTAAGAATAATAATGCACTGAAACGAAGGTCCCACCGAGATTTGAACTCGGATCGCTGGATTCAGAGTCCAGAGTGCTAACCATTACACCATGGAACCCACATTTACGCCTTGGCCACGTAACTGTAATAAATACATCATTTTTTTTTTTTTTTTTTTTTTTTTTTTGTAAGCGTTTCTACTGCGATTGTTTTAATTAGCACTAATCTTGGACTACCTTACCCAGGGTAACATTACGCAGTCCAAGATTGGTTTTAATCGGGCTGTGAAAGCAGCCGAATATGTTTACAATGACTTGGATCCGGGAATCCAGAGCTTTAAAAACTGTAATAAGTCCAGACTAGTTTGGAAAAGCTTGTCTTCGTTCAGACTGTATCACAATCCCCCATCCTTCACTGCTATGACATAATAGTGTTGCATTGAATTACTACTTTTTATAAAGCATGTTATTGTGAAGCATGTTTACTGACGTGCACCTTTTGTTTTTGTGTAGATCGCCACACCATTACCTACTGTCGAAGCAGTGGCCCTGGAAGCCAGAATGTTAATAAAGGTATGGAAATGGAAGTCTTTGTTAAAATATTCACAAGGATGTTTAATGTACAGGGTGATCAGGAGCACTGTTGTGGGGAAGCATTCTCCACAGAGTTAACTAGACAGGCAACAACATCACAGGTTACAGAGAGTCAGCTACTATTGTGTTATAGTACATTTTTCGCATTTTGTTCTAGTAAACACACAAGCTGATGTCCGGTTCCACATACAAACAGCTGATTGGATTCCTGAAGATGCGCGACAAAAGATTATTTCTCAGGTAACATCAATACTAAGATTACATATTCACTGGAGCTGACTGCTAATAACATTGAAGAAATGTGAAAGTTAACTAACAGCTGGTGTGTAAAGGGTAAATATTTTAACTTCTAACTGAAATGAAAGCTTAACAAAAAACACCTCTATGAATCTGTGCTATACGATGAAAACATGAATAAAATCAGACATTGGTCTAATTAGTTTGTTATAAGGCTATGATTTTGATGCAGTACTTTTTAGTTCGTTTTACTGGCAAGGTGCGGCAAAAAAACAAGAATTCACGGAAAGTTGTCCAAATGTAGGTTTAGCTACATCAACATACACAAGAGCTTTTAAATAGTACACCAGAACCAATAATATAAAGACTTGCTTTTGACTGCTGGCAAGTTTAAATGTTACTTTAGAGTACAAAACTTTACCGTCCAGACTTCAGACTCCGACATCATTTCTGGTCAGAGTCGAGGGTCTCAGTGCGACAAATGTTTGAAATTCTCCCTTTCGGGTTCCCTGTTGGTTGAGAGGACGGATGTACCAACGATGTCGCTTTTAAAACCTCTTGATAAGAGGTACAAACTCAGCACATTTACTTTAAATGTAAATGTATCCAATTTTGCGAATGCAATCTGTATTTAAAGTGTGAACAACAGCTGTGACCACTTTGCGCAGTCAAAAGTGCTGCGACACGACGCGTCCTGTACAGCAAATAGTGAAGCTTCACAGCTTGTAGTTGATTCACCTGCGATAGAAGGAATCTACGTAAGGAATTGATCATTTGACATATACTGGACTATACATTAGGTACATTTCTAACGAGATCACACTGATGTAGAACATATTTCTATATTTAAGTTAAATTATTTTCCTTACCACACCAAAGGAAAAGAGCCTATATCACTTTTTAAAACGCAGAAACATGTACACTGACTTACATTGTATTATTTGATCTGAAATACAAGTTACACAATTAATAAATAAAATCTAAAATAAAAAAAACGACCACGAAGGGACTCGAACCCTCAATCTTCTGATTCGAAGTCAGACGCCTTATCCATTAGGCCACGCGGTCTTTCACAGAACGAAAGCGTTTACGTAAATACTTTCATCTATAATTAGCGTAGTTTGTACTACAGTATCAACGAAATATTTTTTCATAACAAAGCAAACAAGTACAGAACTACCACAGTCCCAAAGAGGTACGGTATTAAAAAAGCAGCCAGTAGCCCCGCCCATACCCTAAAGCTATGTGCTTACCCAATTGGCGCTGCCTCTTGTCTGTTATTTTCCTATTGCTGAGTGATGCCCCGCCCCTCGTACTCAGGGCACAAATGGAATTGACTGACGCTTCTGTGAAGTAATGGTTTTATAAACAATACATACCGGTATGTGATTGTTAATATGAAATATATATATAAAAGCGGCTGAAATACAAACTGACAAAAAAAAAACTAGCATAGGATGGTTTCGATCCATCGACCTCTGGGTTATGGGCCCAGCACGCTTCCGCTGCGCCACCCTGCTTTTGCTCAGTTGTCAAATGTTTAATAAGATACTGTTAAATTAATTAATATAATGGACTACTATTTAATCATAGCGGTTAACGTTACTTTAGGGTGGTAAGGTTAAATTGCCTTTACCAGACACCGTGTTTAAATGGTTACTGACGCTAACCATGTTGAAATATATGTTTATTTATTTTGATGAATAATAGCTGAAGAGAGGGGAAACGTCTGGAAAGTTTTTTTATAAAACAGTCGTGAGAAAAAAAAACATACACGTTACACCCCAGATGGGACTCGAACCCACAATCCCTGGCTTAGGAGGCCAGGCCACTGGGGCTCCTAAAGAAAATGCCGTTCTTGCTCATATTTGTGTGCCAGACTATCGCTAAATACAGAATGGAAGGTAACCCCAAAAAAAAATTATTAACGCTTTACCTTTTTACCTGTACTGTACTCTGCAAGCTTTTTATGGTCACCTCGGATTTTTCAGTACAGGTTGCAAAAGCAGACAAAAGCAAATAAAAGTATTTCTGAGGGTTTTATACTTTAGATTTTATGGCTAAAAGGTGCCATCCCACAACTTTGCATTGAATTTCTCAGCATTTATTATGATAGAAACGTCAGTTCGACGAAACACGTTTTAATAACTTAAGAATAATAATGCACTGAAACGAAGGTCCCACCGAGATTTGAACTCGGATCGCTGGATTCAGAGTCCAGAGTGCTAACCATTACACCATGGAACCCATATTTACGCCTTGGCCACGTAACTGTAATAAATACATCATTTTTTTTTTTTTTTTTTTTTTTTTTTGTAAGCGTTTCTACTGCGATTGTTTTAATTAGCACTAATCTTGGACTACCTTACCCAGGGTAACATTACGCAGTCCAAGATTGGTTTTAATCGGGCTGTGAAAGCAGCCGAATATGTTTACAATGACTTGGATCCGGGAATCCAGAGCTTTAAAAACTGTAATAAGTCCAGACTAGTTTGGAAAAGCTTGTCTTCGTTCAGACTGTATCACAATCCCCCATCCTTCACTGCTATGACATAATAGTGTTGCATTGAATTACTACTTTTTATAAAGCATGTTATTGTGAAGCATGTTTACTGACGTGCACCTTTTGTTTTTGTGTAGATCGCCTCACCATTACCTACTGTCGAAGCAGTGGCCCTGGAGGCCAGAATGTTAATAAAGGTATGGAAATGGAAGTCTTTGTTAAAATATTCACAAGCATGTTTAATGTACAGGGTGATCAGGAGCACTGTTGTGGGGAAGCATTCTCCACAGAGTTAACTAGACAGGCAACAACATCACAGGTTACAGAGAGTCAGCTACTGTTGTGTTATAGTACATTTTTCGCATTTTGTTCTAGTAAACACACAAGCTGATGTCCGGTTCCACATACAAACAGCTGATTGGATTCCTGAAGATGCGCGACAAAAGATTATTTCTCAGGTAACATCAATACTAAGATTACATATTCACTGGAGCTGACTGCTAATAACATTGAAGAAATGTGAAAGTTAACTAACAGCTGGTGTGTAAAGGGTAAATATTTTAACTTCTAACTGAAATGAAAGCTTAACAAAAAACACCTCTATGAATCTGTGCTATACGATGAAAACATGAATAAAATCAGACATTGGTCTAATTAGTTTGTTATAAGGCTATGATTTTGATGCAGTACTTTTTAGTTCGTTTTACTGGCAAGGTGCGGCAAAAAAACAAGAATTCACGGAAAGTTGTCCAAATGTAGGTTTAGCTACATCAACATACACAAGAGCTTTTAAATAGTACACCAGAACCAATAATATAAAGACTTGCTTTTGACTGCTGGCAAGTTTAAATGTTACTTTAGAGTACAAAACTTTACCGTCCAGACTTCAGACTCCGACATCATTTCTGGTCAGAGTCGAGGGTCTCAGTGCGACAAATGTTTGAAATTCTCCCTTTCGGGTTCCCTGTTGGTTGAGAGGACGGATGTACCAACGATGTCGCTTTTAAAACCTCTTGATAAGAGGTACAAACTCAGCACATTTACTTTAAATGTAAATGTATCCAATTTTGCGAATGCAATCTGTATTTAAAGTGTGAACAACAGCTGTGACCACTTTGCGCAGTCAAAAGTGCTGCGACACGACGCGTCCTGTACAGCAAATAGTGAAGCTTCACAGCTTGTAGTTGATTCACCTGCGATAGAAGGAATCTACGTAAGGAATTGATCATTTGACATATACTGGACTATACATTAGGTACATTTCTAACGAGATCACACTGATGTAGAACATATTTCTATATTTAAGTTAAATTATTTTCCTTACCACACCAAAGGAAAAGAGCCTATATCACTTTTTAAAACGCAGAAACATGTACACTGACTTACATTGTATTATTTGATCTGAAATACAAGTTACACAATTAATAAATAAAATCTAAAATAAACAAACGACCACGAAGGGACTCGAACCCTCAATCTTCTGATTCGAAGTCAGACGCCTTATCCATTAGGCCACGCGGTCTTTCACCGAAAGAGAGCGTTTACGTAAATACTTTCATCTATAATTAGCGTAGTTTGTACTACAGTATCAACGAAATATTTTTTCATAACAAAGCAAACAAGTACAGAACTACCACAGTCCCAAAGAGGTACGGTATTAAAAAAGCAGCCAGTAGCCCCGCCCATACCCTAAAGCTATGTGCTTACCCAATTGGCGCTGCCTCTTGTCTGTTATTTTCCTATTGCTGAGTGATGCCCCGCCCCTCGTACTCAGGGCACAAATGGAATTGACTGACGCTTCTGTGAAGTAATGGTTTTATAAACAATACATACCGGTATGTGATTGTTAATATGAAATATATATATAAAAGCGGCTGAAATACAAACTGACAAAAAAAAACTAGCATAGGATGGTTTCGATCCATCGACCTCTGGGTTATGGGCCCAGCACGCTTCCGCTGCGCCACTCTGCTTTTGCTCAGTTGTCAAATGTTTAATAAGATACTGTTAAATTAATTAATATAATGGACTACTATTTAATCATAGCGGTTAACGTTACTTTAGGGTGGTAAGGTTAAATTGCCTTTACCAGACACCGTGTTTAAATGGTTACTGACGCTAACCATGTTGAAATATATGTTTATTTATTTTGATGAATAATAGCTGAAGAGAGGGGAAACGTCTGGAAAGTTTATTATAAAACAGTCGTGAGAAAAAAAAAAACATACACGTTACACCCCAGATGGGACTCGAACCCACAATCCCTGGCTTAGGAGGCCAGGCCACTGGGGCTCCTAAAGAAAATGCCGTTCTTGCTCATATTTGTGTGCCAGACTATCGCTAAATACAGAATGGAAGGTAACCCCAAAAAAAAATTATTAACGCTTTACCTTTTTACCTGTACTGTACTCTGCAAGCTTTTTATGGTCACCTCGGATTTTTCAGTACAGGTTGCAAAAGCAGACAAAAGCAAATAAAAGTATTTCTGAGGGTTTTATACTTTAGATTTTATGGCTAAAAGGTGCCATCCCACAACTTTACAGTGAATTTCTCAGCATTTATTATGATAGAAACGTCAGTTCGACGAAACACGTTTTAATAACTTAAGAATAATAATGCACTGAAACGAAGGTCCCACCGAGATTTGAACTCGGATCGCAGGATTCAGAGTCCAGAGTGCTAACCATTACACCATGGAACCCATATTTACGCCTTGGCCACGTAACTGTAATAAATACATCATTTTTTTTTTTTTTTTTTTTGTAAGCGTTTCTACTGCGATTGTTTTAATTAGCACTAATCTTGGACTACCTTACCCAGGGTAACATTACACAGTCCAAGATTGGTTTTAATCGGGCTGTGAAAGCAGCCGAATATGTTTACAATGACTTGGATCCGGGAATCCAGAGCTTTAAAAACTGTAATAAGTCCAGACTAGTTTGGAAAAGCTTGTCTTCGTTCAGACTGTATCACAATCCCCCATCCTTCACTGCTATGACATAATAGTGTTGCATTGAATTACTACTTTTTATAAAGCATGTTATTGTGAAGCATGTTTACTGACGTGCACCTTTTGTTTTTGTGTAGATCTCCTCACCATTACCTACTGTCGAAGCAGTGGCCCTGGAGGCCAGAATGTTAATAAAGGTATGGAAATGGAAGTCTTTGTTAAAATATTCACAAGCATGTTTAATGTACAGGGTGATCAGGAGCACTGTTGTGGGGTAGCATTCTCCACAGAGTTAACTAGACAGGCAACAACATCACAGGTTACAGAGAGTCAGCTACTGTTGTGTTATAGTACATTTTTCGCATTTTGTTCTAGTAAACACACAAGCTGAAGTCCGGTTCCACATACAAACAGCTGATTGGATTCCTGAAGATGTGCGACAAAAGATTATTTCTCAGGTAACATCAATACTAAGATTACATATTCACTGGAGCTGACTGCTAATAACATTGAAGAAATGTGAAAGTTAACTAACAGCTGGTGTGTAAAGGGTAAATATTTTAACTTCTAACTGAAATGAAAGCTTAACAAAAAACACCTCTATGAATCTGTGCTATACGATGAAAACATGAATAAAATCAGACATTGGTCTAATTAGTTTGTTATAAGGCTATGATTTTGATGCAGTACTTTTTAGTTCGTTTTACTGGCAAGGTGCGGCAAAAAAACAAGAATTCACGGAAAGTTGTCCAAATGTAGGTTTAGCTACATCAACATACACAAGAGCTTTTAAATAGTACACCAGAACCAATAATATAAAGACTTGCTTTTGACTGCTGGCAAGTTTAAATGTTACTTTAGAGTACAAAACTTTACCGTCCAGACTTCAGACTCCGACATCATTTCTGGTCAGAGTCGAGGGTCTCAGTGCGACAAATGTTTGAAATTCTCCCTTTCGGGTTCCCTGTTGGTTGAGAGGACGGATGTACCAACGATGTCGCTTTTAAAACCTCTTGATAAGAGGTACAAACTCAGCACATTTACTTTAAATGTAAATGTATCCAATTTTGCGAATGCAATCTGTATTTAAAGTGTGAACAACAGCTGTGACCACTTTGCGCAGTCAAAAGTGCTGCGACACGACGCGTCCCGTACAGCAAATAGTGAAGCTGCACAGCTTGTAGTTGATTCACCTGCGATAGAAGGAATCTACGTAAGGAATTGATCATTTGACATATACTGGACTATACATTAGGTACATTTCTAACGAGATCACACTGATGTAGAACATATTTCTATATTTAAGTTAAATTATTTTCCTTACCACACCAAAGGAAAAGAGCCTATATCACTTTTTAAAACGCAGAAACATGTACACTGACTTACATTGTATTATTTGATCTGAAATACAAGTTACACAATTAATAAATAAAATCTAAAATAAACAAACGACCACGAAGGGACTCGAACCCTCAATCTTCTGATTCGAAGTCAGACGTCTTATCCATTAGGCCACGCGGTCTTTCACCGAAAGAGAGCGTTTACGTAAATACTTTCATCTATAATTAGCGTAGTTTGTACTACAGTATCAACGAAATTTTTTTTCATAACAAAGCAAACAAGTACAGAACTACCACAGTCCCAAAGAGGTACGGTATTAAAAAAAGCAGCCAGTAGCCCCGCCCATACCCTAAAGCTATGTGCTTACCCAATTGGCGCTGCCTCTTGTCTGTTATTTTCCTATTGGGGAGTGATGCCCCGCCCCTCGTACTCAGGGCACAAAAGGAATTGACTGACGCTTCTGTGAAGTAATGGTTTTATAAACAATACATACCGGTATGTGATTGTTAATATAAAATATATATAAAAGCGGCTGAAATACAAACTGACAAAAAAAATCTAGCAGAGGATGGTTTCGATCCATCGACCTCTGGGTTATGGGCCCAGCACGCTTCCGCTGCGCCACTCTGCTTTTGCTCAGTTGTCAAATGTTTAATAAGATACTGTTAAATTAATTAATATAATGGACTTACTATTTAATCATAGCGGTTAACGTTACTCTAGGGTGGTAAGGTTAAATTGCCTTTACCAGACACCGTGTTTAAATGGTTACTGACGCTAACCATGTTGAAATATATGTTTATTTATTTTGATGAATAATAGCTGAAAAGAGGGGAAACGTCTGGAAAGTTTATTATAAAACAGTCGTGAGAAAAAAAAAAACATACACGTTACAACCCCAGATGGGACTCGAACCCACAATCCCTGGCTTAGGAGGCCAGTGCCTTATCCATTAGGCCACTGGGGCTCCTAAAGAAAATGCCGTTCTTGCTCATATTTGTGTGCCAGGCTATCGCTAAATACAGAATGGAAGGGAACCCAAAAAAAAAAATATTAACGCTTTACCTTTTTACCTGTACTGTACTCTGCAAGCTTTTTATGGTCACCTCGGATTTTTCAGTACAGGTTGCAAAAGCAGACAAAAGCAAATAAAAGTATTTCTGAGGGTTTTATACTTTAGATTTTATGGCTAAAAGGTGCCATTCCACAACTTTGCAGTGAATTTCTCAGCATTTATTATGAAAACGTCAGTTCGACTAAACACTTTTTAATAACTTAAGAATAATAATGCACTGAAACGAAGGTCCCACCGAGATTTGAACTCGGATCGCTGGATTCAGAGTCCAGAGTGCTAACCATTACACCATGGAACCCACATTTACGCCTTGGCCACGTAACTGTAATAAATACATCATTTTTTTTTTTTTTTTTTTTTTTTTTTGTAAGCGTTTCTACTGCGATTGTTTTAATTAGCACTAATCTTGGACTACCTTACCCAGGGTAACATTACGCAGTCCAAGATTGGTTTTAATCGGGCTGTGAAAGCAGCCGAATATGTTTACAATGACTTGGATCCGGGAATCCAGAGCTTTAAAAACTGTAATAAGTCCAGACTAGTTTGGAAAAGCTTGTCTTCGTTCAGACTGTATCACAATCCCCCATCCTTCACTGCTATGACATAATAGTGTTGCATTGAATTACTACTTTTTATAAAGCATGTTATTGTGAAGCATGTTTACTGACGTGCACCTTTTGTTTTTGTGTAGATCGCCTCACCATTACCTACTGTCGAAGCAGTGGCCCTGGAGGCCAGAATGTTAATAAAGGTATGGAAATGGAAGTCTTTGTTAAAATATTCACAAGGATGTTTAATGTACAGGGTGATCAGGAGCACTGTTGTGGGGAAGCATTCTCCACAGAGTTAACTAGACAGGCAACAACATCACAGGTTACAGAGAGTCAGCTACTATTGTGTTATAGTACATTTTTCGCATTTTGTTCTAGTAAACACACAAGCTGATGTCCGGTTCCACATACAAACAGCTGATTGGATTCCTGAAGATGCGCGACAAAAGATTATTTCTCAGGTAACATCAATACTAAGATTACATATTCACTGGAGCTGACTGCTAATAACATTGAAGAAATGTGAAAGTTAACTAACAGCTGGTGTGTAAAGGGTAAATATTTTAACTTCTAACTGAAATGAAAGCTTAACAAAAAACACCTCTATGAATCTGTGCTATACGATGAAAACATGAATAAAATCAGACATTGGTCTAATTAGTTTGTTATAAGGCTATGATTTTGATGCAGTACTTTTTAGTTCGTTTTACTGGCAAGGTGCGGCAAAAAAACAAGAATTCACGGAAAGTTGTCCAAATGTAGGTTTAGCTACATCAACATACACAAGAGCTTTTAAATAGTACACCAGAACCAATAATATAAAGACTTGCTTTTGACTGCTGGCAAGTTTAAATGTTACTTTAGAGTACAAAACTTTACCGTCCAGACTTCAGACTCCGACATCATTTCTGGTCAGAGTCGAGGGTCTCAGTGCGACAAATGTTTGAAATTCTCCCTTTCGGGTTCCCTGTTGGTTGAGAGGACGGATGTACCAACGATGTCGCTTTTAAAACCTCTTGATAAGAGGTACAAACTCAGCACATTTACTTTAAATGTAAATGTATCCAATTTTGCGAATGCAATCTGTATTTAAAGTGTGAACAACAGCTGTGACCACTTTGCGCAGTCAAAAGTGCTGCGACACGACGCGTCCTGTACAGCAAATAGTGAAGCTTCACAGCTTGTAGTTGATTCACCTGCGATAGAAGGAATCTACGTAAGGAATTGATCATTTGACATATACTGGACTATACATTAGGTACATTTCTAACGAGATCACACTGATGTAGAACATATTTCTATATTTAAGTTAAATTATTTTCCTTACCACACCAAAGGAAAAGAGCCTATATCACTTTTTAAAACGCAGAAACATGTACACTGACTTACATTGTATTATTTGATCTGAAATACAAGTTACACAATTAATAAATAAAATCTAAAATAAACAAACGACCACGAAGGGACTCGAACCCTCAATCTTCTGATTCGAAGTCAGACGCCTTATCCATTAGGCCACGCGGTCTTTCACCGAAAGAGAGCGTTTACGTAAATACTTTCATCTATAATTAGCGTAGTTTGTACTACAGTATCAACGAAATATTTTTTCATAACAAAGCAAACAAGTACAGAACTACCACAGTCCCAAAGAGGTACGGTATTAAAAAAGCAGCCAGTAGCCCCGCCCATACCCTAAAGCTATGTGCTTACCCAATTGGCGCTGCCTCTTGTCTGTTATTTTCCTATTGCTGAGTGATGCCCCGCCCCTCGTACTCAGGGCACAAATGGAATTGACTGACGCTTCTGTGAAGTAATGGTTTTATAAACAATACATACCGGTATGTGATTGTTAATATGAAATATATATATAAAAGCGGCTGAAATACAAACTGACAAAAAAAAACTAGCATAGGATGGTTTCGATCCATCGACCTCTGGGTTATGGGCCCAGCATGCTTCCGCTGCGCCACCCTGCTTTTGCTCAGTTGTCAAATGTTTAATAAGATACTGTTAAATTAATTAATATAATGGACTACTATTTAATCATAGCGGTTAACGTTACTTTAGGGTGGTAAGGTTAAATTGCCTTTACCAGACACCGTGTTTAAATGGTTACTGACGCTAACCATGTTGAAATATATGTTTATTTATTTTGATGAATAATAGCTGAAAAGAGGGGAAACGTCTGGAAAGTTTATTATAAAACAGTCGTGAGAAAAAAAAAAACATACACGTTACACCCCAGATGGGACTCGAACCCACAATCCCTGGCTTAGGAGGCCAGTGCCTTATCCATTAGGCCACTGGGGCTCCTAAAGAAAATGCCGTTCTTGCTCATATTTGTGTGCCAGGCTATCGCTAAATACAGAATGGAAGGGAACCCAAAAAAAAAAATATTAACGCTTTACCTTTTTACCTGTACTGTACTCTGCAAGCTTTTTATGGTCACCTCGGATTTTTCAGTACAGGTTGCAAAAGCAGACAAAAGCAAATAAAAGTATTTCTGAGGGTTTTATACTTTAGATTTTATGGCTAAAAGGTGCCATTCCACAACTTTGCAGTGAATTTCTCAGCATTTATTATGATAGAAACGTCAGTTCGACTAAACACTTTTTAATAACTTAAGAATAATAATGCACTGAAACGAAGGTCCCACCGAGATTTGAACTCGGATCGCTGGATTCAGAGTCCAGAGTGCTAACCATTACACCATGGAACCCACATTTACGCCTTGGCCACGTAACTGTAATAAATACATCATTTTTTTTTTTTTTTTTTTTTTTTTTTGTAAGCGTTTCTACTGCGATTGTTTTAATTAGCACTAATCTTGGACTACCTTACCCAGGGTAACATTACGCAGTCCAAGATTGGTTTTAATCGGGCTGTGAAAGCAGCCGAATATGTTTACAATGACTTGGATCCGGGAATCCAGAGCTTTAAAAACTGTAATAAGTCCAGACTAGTTTGGAAAAGCTTGTCTTCGTTCAGACTGTATCACAATCCCCCATCCTTCACTGCTATGACATAATAGTGTTGCATTGAATTACTACTTTTTATAAAGCATGTTATTGTGAAGCATGTTTACTGACGTGCACCTTTTGTTTTTGTGTAGATCGCCTCACCATTACCTACTGTCGAAGCAGTGGCCCTGGAGGCCAGAATGTTAATAAAGGTATGGAAATGGAAGTCTTTGTTAAAATATTCACAAGGATGTTTAATGTACAGGGTGATCAGGAGCACTGTTGTGGGGAAGCATTCTCCACAGAGTTAACTAGACAGGCAACAACATCACAGGTTACAGAGAGTCAGCTACTATTGTGTTATAGTACATTTTTCGCATTTTGTTCTAGTAAACACACAAGCTGATGTCCGGTTCCACATACAAACAGCTGATTGGATTCCTGAAGATGCGCGACAAAAGATTATTTCTCAGGTAACATCAATACTAAGATTACATATTCACTGGAGCTGACTGCTAATAACATTGAAGAAATGTGAAAGTTAACTAACAGCTGGTGTGTAAAGGGTAAATATTTTAACTTCTAACTGAAATGAAAGCTTAACAAAAAACACCTCTATGAATCTGTGCTATACGATGAAAACATGAATAAAATCAGACATTGGTCTAATTAGTTTGTTATAAGGCTATGATTTTGATGCAGTACTTTTTAGTTCGTTTTACTGGCAAGGTGCGGCAAAAAAACAAGAATTCACGGAAAGTTGTCCAAATGTAGGTTTAGCTACATCAACATACACAAGAGCTTTTAAATAGTACACCAGAACCAATAATATAAAGACTTGCTTTTGACTGCTGGCAAGTTTAAATGTTACTTTAGAGTACAAAACTTTACCGTCCAGACTTCAGACTCCGACATCATTTCTGGTCAGAGTCGAGGGTCTCAGTGCGACAAATGTTTGAAATTCTCCCTTTCGGGTTCCCTGTTGGTTGAGAGGACGGATGTACCAACGATGTCGCTTTTAAAACCTCTTGATAAGAGGTACAAACTCAGCACATTTACTTTAAATGTAAATGTATCCAATTTTGCGAATGCAATCTGTATTTAAAGTGTGAACAACAGCTGTGACCACTTTGCGCAGTCAAAAGTGCTGCGACACGACGCGTCCTGTACAGCAAATAGTGAAGCTTCACAGCTTGTAGTTGATTCACCTGCGATAGAAGGAATCTACGTAAGGAATTGATCATTTGACATATACTGGACTATACATTAGGTACATTTCTAACGAGATCACACTGATGTAGAACATATTTCTATATTTAAGTTAAATTATTTTCCTTACCACACCAAAGGAAAAGAGCCTATATCACTTTTTAAAACGCAGAAACATGTACACTGACTTACATTGTATTATTTGATCTGAAATACAAGTTACACAATTAATAAATAAAATCTAAAATAAAAAAAACGACCAGGAAGGGACTCGAACCCTCAATCTTCTGATTCGAAGTCAGACGCCTTATCCATTAGGCCACGCGGTCTTTCACAGAACGAAAGCGTTTACGTAAATACTTTCATCTATAATTAGCGTAGTTTGTACTACAGTATCAACGAAATATTTTTTCATAACAAAGCAAACAAGTACAGAACTACCACAGTCCCAAAGAGGTACGGTATTAAAAAAGCAGCCAGTAGCCCCGCCCATACCCTAAAGCTATGTGCTTACCCAATTGGCGCTGCCTCTTGTCTGTTATTTTCCTATTGCTGAGTGATGCCCCGCCCCTCGTACTCAGGGCACAAATGGAATTGACTGACGCTTCTGTGAAGTAATGGTTTTATAAACAATACATACCGGTATGTGATTGTTAATATGAAATATATATATAAAAGCGGCTGAAATACAAACTGACAAAAAAAAAACTAGCATAGGATGGTTTCGATCCATCGACCTCTGGGTTATGGGCCCAGCACGCTTCCGCTGCGCCACCCTGCTTTTGCTCAGTTGTCAAATGTTTAATAAGATACTGTTAAATTAATTAATATAATGGACTACTATTTAATCATAGCGGTTAACGTTACTTTAGGGTGGTAAGGTTAAATTGCCTTTACCAGACACCGTGTTTAAATGGTTACTGACGCTAACCATGTTGAAATATATGTTTATTTATTTTGATGAATAATAGCTGAAGAGAGGGGAAACGTCTGGAAAGTTTTTTTATAAAACAGTCGTGAGAAAAAAAAACATACACGTTACACCCCAGATGGGACTCGAACCCACAATCCCTGGCTTAGGAGGCCAGGCCACTGGGGCTCCTAAAGAAAATGCCGTTCTTGCTCATATTTGTGTGCCAGACTATCGCTAAATACAGAATGGAAGGTAACCCCAAAAAAAAATTATTAACGCTTTACCTTTTTACCTGTACTGTACTCTGCAAGCTTTTTATGGTCACCTCGGATTTTTCAGTACAGGTTGCAAAAGCAGACAAAAGCAAATAAAAGTATTTCTGAGGGTTTTATACTTTAGATTTTATGGCTAAAAGGTGCCATCCCACAACTTTGCAGTGAATTTCTCAGCATTTATTATGATAGAAACGTCAGTTCGACGAAACACGTTTTAATAACTTAAGAATAATAATGCACTGAAACGAAGGTCCCACCGAGATTTGAACTCGGATCGCTGGATTCAGAGTCCAGAGTGCTAACCATTACACCATGGAACCCATATTTACGCCTTGGCCACGTAACTGTAATAAATACATCATTTTTTTTTTTTTTTTTTTTTTTTTTGTAAGCGTTTCTACTGCGATTGTTTTAATTAGCACTAATCTTGGACTACCTTACCCAGGGTAACATTACGCAGTCCAAGATTGGTTTTAATCGGGCTGTGAAAGCAGCCGAATATGTTTACAATGACTTGGATCCGGGAATCCAGAGCTTTAAAAACTGTAATAAGTCCAGACTAGTTTGGAAAAGCTTGTCTTCGTTCAGACTGTATCACAATCCCCCATCCTTCACTGCTATGACATAATAGTGTTGCATTGAATTACTACTTTTTATAAAGCATGTTATTGTGAAGCATGTTTACTGACGTGCACCTTTTGTTTTTGTGTAGATCTCCTCACCATTACCTACTGTCGAAGCAGTGGCCCTGGAGCCAGAATGTTAATAAAGGTATGGAAATGGAAGTCTTTGTTAAAATATTCACAAGCATGTTTAATGTACAGGGTGATCAGGAGCACTGTTGTGGGGAAGCATTCTCCACAGAGTTAACTAGACAGGCAACAACATCACAGGTTACAGAGAGTCAGCTACTGTTGTGTTATAGTACATTTTTCGCATTTTGTTCTAGTAAACACACAAGCTGAAGTCCGGTTCCACATACAAACAGCTGATTGGATTCCTGAAGATGTGCGACAAAAGATTATTTCTCAGGTAACATCAATACTAAGATTACATATTCACTGGAGCTGACTGCTAATAACATTGAAGAAATGTGAAAGTTAACTAACAGCTGGTGTGTAAAGGGTAAATATTTTAACTTCTAACTGAAATGAAAGCTTAACAAAAAACACCTCTATGAATCTGTGCTATACGATGAAAACATGAATAAAATCAGACATTGGTCTAATTAGTTTGTTATAAGGCTATGATTTTGATGCAGTACTTTTTAGTTCGTTTTACTGGCAAGGTGCGGCAAAAAAACAAGAATTCACGGAAAGTTGTCCAAATGTAGGTTTAGCTACATCAACATACACAAGAGCTTTTAAATAGTACACCAGAACCAATAATATAAAGACTTGCTTTTGACTGCTGGCAAGTTTAAATGTTACTTTAGAGTACAAAACTTTACCGTCCAGACTTCAGACTCCAGACTCCGACATCATTTCTGGTCAGAGTCGAGGGTCTCAGTGCGACAAATGTTTGAAATTCTCCCTTTCGGGTTCCCTGTTGGTTGAGAGGACGGATGTACCAACGATGTCGCTTTTAAAACCTCTTGATAAGAGGTACAAACTCAGCACATTTACTTTAAATGTAAATGTATCCAATTTTGCGAATGCAATCTGTATTTAAAGTGTGAACAACAGCTGTGACCACTTTGCGCAGTCAAAAGTGCTGCGACACGACGCGTCCCGTACAGCAAATAGTGAAGCTGCACAGCTTGTAGTTGATTCACCTGCGATAGAAGGAATCTACGTAAGGAATTGATCATTTGACATATACTGGACTATACATTAGGTACATTTCTAACGAGATCACACTGATGTAGAACATATTTCTATATTTAAGTTAAATTATTTTCCTTACCACACCAAAGGAAAAGAGCCTATATCACTTTTTAAAACGCAGAAACATGTACACTGACTTACATTGTATTATTTGATCTGAAATACAAGTTACACAATTAATAAATAAAATCTAAAATAAAAAAAACGACCAGGAAGGGACTCGAACCCTCAATCTTCTGATTCGAAGTCAGACGCCTTATCCATTAGGCCACGCGGTCTTTCACAGAACGAAAGCGTTTACGTAAATACTTTCATCTATAATTAGCGTAGTTTGTACTACAGTATCAACGAAATATTTTTTCATAACAAAGCAAACAAGTACAGAACTACCACAGTCCCAAAGAGGTACGGAATTAAAAAAGCAGCCAGTAGCCCCGCCCATACCCTAAAGCTATGTGCTTACCCAATTGGCGCTGCCTCTTGTCTGTTATTTTCCTATTGCTGAGTGATGCCCCGCCCCTCGTACTCAGGGCACAAATGGAATTGACTGACGCTTCTGTGAAGTAATGGTTTTATAAACAATACATACCGGTATGTGATTGTTAATATGAAATATATATAAAAGCGGCTGAAATACAAACTGACAAAAAAAATCTAGCAGAGGATGGTTTCGATCCATCGACCTCTGGGTTATGGGCCCAGCACGCTTCCGCTGCGCCACTCTGCTTTTGCTCAGTTGTTAAATGTTTAATAAGATACTGTTAAATTAATTAATATAATGGACTACTATTTAATCATAGCGGTTAACGTTACTTTAGGGTGGTAAGGTTAAATTGCCTTTACCAGACACCGTGTTTAAATGGTTACTGACGCTAACCATGTTGAAATATATGTTTATTTATTTTGATGAATAATATCTGAAGAGAGGGGAAACGTCTGGAAAGTTTATTATAAAACAGTCGTGAGAAAAAAAAAAAACATACACGTTACACCCCAGATGGGACTCGAACCCACAATCCCTGGCTTAGGAGGCCAGTGCCTTATCCATTAGGCCACTGGGGCTCCTAAAGAAAATGCCGTTCTTGCTCATATTTGTGTGCCTGACTATCGCTAAATACAGAATGGAAGGTAACCCAAAAAAAAAAATTATTAACGCTTTACCTTTTTACCTGTACTGTACTCTGCAAGCTTTTTATGGTCACCTCGGATTTTTCAGTACAGGTTGCAAAAGCAGACAAAAGCAAATAAAAGTATTTCTGAGGGTTTTATACTTTAGATTTTATGGCTAAAAGGTGCCATCCCACAACTTTGCAGTGAATTTCTCAGCATTTATTATGATAGAAACGTCAGTTCGACGAAACACTTTTTAATAACTTAAGAATAATAATGCACTGAAACGAAGGTCCCACCGAGATTTGAACTCGGATCGCTGGATTCAGAGTCCAGAGTGCAGAGTGCTAACCATTACACCATGGAACCCATATTTACGCCTTGGCCACGTAACTGTAATAAATACATCATTTTATTATTATTCTCTTTTGTGTGTGTGTGTGTGTGTGTGTGTGTAAGCGTTTCTACTGCGATTGTTTTAATTAGCAATAATCTTGGACTACCTTTCACAGGGTAACATTACACAGTCCAAGATTGGTTTTAATCGGGCTGTGAAAGCAGCCGAATATGTTTACAATGACTTGGATCCGGGAATCCAGAGCTTTAAAAACTGTAATAAGTCCAGACTAGTTTGGAAAAGCTTGTCTTCTTTCAGACTGTATCACAATCCCCCATCCTTCACTGCTATGACATAATAGTGTTGCATTGAATTACTACTTTTTATAAAGCATGTTATTGTGAAGCATGTTTACTGACGTGCACCTTTTGTTTTTGTGTAGATCGCCTCACCATTACCTACTGTCGAAGCAGTGGCCCTGGAGGCCAGAATGTTAATAAAGGTATGGAAATGGAAGTCTTTGTTAAAATATTCACAAGCATGTTTAATGTACAGGGTGATCAGGAGCACTGTTGTGGGGAAGCATTCTCCACAGAGTTAACTAGACAGGCACAGGTTATAGAGAGTCAGCTACTGTTGTGTTATAGTACATTTTTCACATTTTGTTCTAGTAAACACACAAGCTGAAGTCCGGTTCCACATACAAACAGCTGATTGGATTCCTGAAGATGTGCGACAAAAGATTATTTCTCAGGTAACATCAATACTAAGATTACATATTCACTGGAGCTGACTGCTAATAACATTGAAGAAATGTGAAAGTTAACTAACAGCTGGTGTGTAAAGGGTAAATATTTTAACTTCTAACTGAAATGAAAGCTTAACAAAAAACACCTCTATGAATCTGTGCTATACGATGAAAACATGAATAAAATCAGACATTGGTCTAATTAGTTTGTTATAAGGCTATGATTTTGATGCAGTACTTTTTAGTTCGTTTTACTGGCAAGGTGCGGCAAAAAAACAAGAATTCACGGAAAGTTGTCCAAATGCAGGTTTAGCTACATCAACATACACAAGAGCTTTTAAATAGTACACCAGAACCAATAATATAAAGACTTGCTTTTGACTGCTGGCAAGTTTAAATGTTACTTTAGAGTACAAAACTTTACCGTCCAGACTTCAGACTCCGACATCATTTCTGGTCAGAGTCGAGGGTCTCAGTGCGACAAATGTTTGAAATTCTCCCTTTCGGGTTCCCTGTTGGTTGAGAGGACGGATGTACCAACGATGTCGCTTTTAAAACCTCTTGATAAGAGGTACAAACTCAGCACATTTACTTTAAATGTAAATGTATCCAATTTTGCGAATGCAATCTGTATTTAAAGTGTGAACAACAGCTGTGACCACTTTGCGCAGTCAAAAGTGCTGCGACACGACGCGTCCCGTACAGCAAATAGTGAAGCTGCACAGCTTGTAGTTGATTCACCTGCGATAGAAGGAATCTACGTAAGGAATTGATCATTTGACATATACTGGACTATACATTAGGTACATTTCTAACGAGATCACACTGATGTAGAACATATTTCTATATTTAAGTTAAATTATTTTCCTTACCACACCAAAGGAAAAGAGCCTATATCACTTTTTAAAACGCAGAAACATGTACACTGACTTACATTGTATTATTTGATCTGAAATACAAGTTACACAATTAATAAATAAAATCTAAAATAAAAAAAACGACCAGGAAGAGACTCGAACCCTCAATCTTCTGATTCGAAGTCAGACGCCTTATCCATTAGGCCACGCGGTCTTTCACAGAACGAAAGCGTTTACGTAAATACTTTCATCTATAATTAGCGTAGTTTGTACTACAGTATCAACGAAATATTTTTTCATAACAAAGCAAACAAGTACAGAACTACCACAGTCCCAAAGAGGTACGGAATTAAAAAAGCAGCCAGTAGCCCCGCCCATACCCTAAAGCTATGTGCTTACCCAATTGGCGCTGCCTCTTGTCTGTTATTTTCCTATTGCTGAGTGATGCCCCGCCCCTCGTACTCAGGGCACAAATGGAATTGACTGACGCTTCTGTGAAGTAATGGTTTTATAAACAATACATACCGGTATGTGATTGTTAATATGAAATATATATAAAAGCGGCTGAAATACAAACTGACAAAAAAAATCTAGCAGAGGATGGTTTCGATCCATCGACCTCTGGGTTATGGGCCCAGCACGCTTCCGCTGCGCCACTCTGCTTTTGCTCATTTGTCAAATGTTTAATAAGATACTGTTAAATTAATTAATATAATGGACTACTATTTAATCATAGCGGTTAACGTTACTTTAGGGTGGTAAGGTTAAATTGCCTTTACCAGACACCGTGTTTAAATGGTTACTGACGCTAACCATGTTGAAATATATGTTTATTTATTTTGATGAATAATATCTGAAGAGAGGGGAAACGTCTGGAAAGTTTATTATAAAACAGTCGTGAGAAAAAAAAAAAACATACACGTTACACCCCAGATGGGACTCGAACCCACAATCCCTGGCTTAGGAGGCCAGTGCCTTATCCATTAGGCCACTGGGGCTCCTAAAGAAAATGCCGTTCTTGCTCATATTTGTGTGCCTGACTATCGCTAAATACAGAATGGAAGGTAACCCAAAAAAAAAAATTATTAACGCTTTACCTTTTTACCTGTACTGTACTCTGCAAGCTTTTTATGGTCACCTCGGATTTTTCAGTACAGGTTGCAAAAGCAGACAAAAGCAAATAAAAGTATTTCTGAGGGTTTTATACTTTAGATTTTATGGCTAAAAGGTGCCATTCCACAACTTTGCAGTGAATTTCTCAGCATTTATTATGATAGAAACGTCAGTTCGACTAAACACTTTTTAATAACTTAAGAATAATAATGCACTGAAACGAAGGTCCCACCGAGATTTGAACTCGGATCGCTGGATTCAGAGTCCAGAGTGCTAACCATTACACCATGGAACCCACATTTACGCCTTGGCCACGTAACTGTAATAAATACATCATTTTTTTTTTTTTTTTTTTTTTTTTTTGTAAGCGTTTCTACTGCGATTGTTTTAATTAGCACTAATCTTGGACTACCTTACCCAGGGTAACATTACGCAGTCCAAGATTGGTTTTAATCGGGCTGTGAAAGCAGCCGAATATGTTTACAATGACTTGGATCCGGGAATCCAGAGCTTTAAAAACTGTAATAAGTCCAGACTAGTTTGGAAAAGCTTGTCTTCGTTCAGACTGTATCACAATCCCCCATCCTTCACTGCTATGACATAATAGTGTTGCATTGAATTACTACTTTTTATAAAGCATGTTATTGTGAAGCATGTTTACTGACGTGCACCTTTTGTTTTTGTGTAGATCGCCTCACCATTACCTACTGTCGAAGCAGTGGCCCTGGAGGCCAGAATGTTAATAAAGGTATGGAAATGGAAGTCTTTGTTAAAATATTCACAAGGATGTTTAATGTACAGGGTGATCAGGAGCACTGTTGTGGGGAAGCATTCTCCACAGAGTTAACTAGACAGGCAACAACATCACAGGTTACAGAGAGTCAGCTACTATTGTGTTATAGTACATTTTTCGCATTTTGTTCTAGTAAACACACAAGCTGATGTCCGGTTCCACATACAAACAGCTGATTGGATTCCTGAAGATGCGCGACAAAAGATTATTTCTCAGGTAACATCAATACTAAGATTACATATTCACTGGAGCTGACTGCTAATAACATTGAAGAAATGTGAAAGTTAACTAACAGCTGGTGTGTAAAGGGTAAATATTTTAACTTCTAACTGAAATGAAAGCTTAACAAAAAACACCTCTATGAATCTGTGCTATACGATGAAAACATGAATAAAATCAGACATTGGTCTAATTAGTTTGTTATAAGGCTATGATTTTGATGCAGTACTTTTTAGTTCGTTTTACTGGCAAGGTGCGGCAAAAAAACAAGAATTCACGGAAAGTTGTCCAAATGTAGGTTTAGCTACATCAACATACACAAGAGCTTTTAAATAGTACACCAGAACCAATAATATAAAGACTTGCTTTTGACTGCTGGCAAGTTTAAATGTTACTTTAGAGTACAAAACTTTACCGTCCAGACTTCAGACTCCGACATCATTTCTGGTCAGAGTCGAGGGTCTCAGTGCGACAAATGTTTGAAATTCTCCCTTTCGGGTTCCCTGTTGGTTGAGAGGACGGATGTACCAACGATGTCGCTTTTAAAACCTCTTGATAAGAGGTACAAACTCAGCACATTTACTTTAAATGTAAATGTATCCAATTTTGCGAATGCAATCTGTATTTAAAGTGTGAACAACAGCTGTGACCACTTTGCGCAGTCAAAAGTGCTGCGACACGACGCGTCCTGTACAGCAAATAGTGAAGCTTCACAGCTTGTAGTTGATTCACCTGCGATAGAAGGAATCTACGTAAGGAATTGATCATTTGACATATACTGGACTATACATTAGGTACATTTCTAACGAGATCACACTGATGTAGAACATATTTCTATATTTAAGTTAAATTATTTTCCTTACCACACCAAAGGAAAAGAGCCTATATCACTTTTTAAAACGCAGAAACATGTACACTGACTTACATTGTATTATTTGATCTGAAATACAAGTTACACAATTAATAAATAAAATCTAAAATAAAAAAAACGACCAGGAAGGGACTCGAACCCTCAATCTTCTGATTCGAAGTCAGACGCCTTATCCATTAGGCCACGCGGTCTTTCACAGAACGAAAGCGTTTACGTAAATACTTTCATCTATAATTAGCGTAGTTTGTACTACAGTATCAACGAAATATTTTTTCATAACAAAGCAAACAAGTACAGAACTACCACAGTCCCAAAGAGGTACGGTATTAAAAAAGCAGCCAGTAGCCCCGCCCATACCCTAAAGCTATGTGCTTACCCAATTGGCGCTGCCTCTTGTCTGTTATTTTCCTATTGCTGAGTGATGCCCCGCCCCTCGTACTCAGGGCACAAATGGAATTGACTGACGCTTCTGTGAAGTAATGGTTTTATAAACAATACATACCGGTATGTGATTGTTAATATGAAATATATATATAAAAGCGGCTGAAATACAAACTGACAAAAAAAAAACTAGCATAGGATGGTTTCGATCCATCGACCTCTGGGTTATGGGCCCAGCACGCTTCCGCTGCGCCACCCTGCTTTTGCTCAGTTGTCAAATGTTTAATAAGATACTGTTAAATTAATTAATATAATGGACTACTATTTAATCATAGCGGTTAACGTTACTTTAGGGTGGTAAGGTTAAATTGCCTTTACCAGACACCGTGTTTAAATGGTTACTGACGCTAACCATGTTGAAATATATGTTTATTTATTTTGATGAATAATAGCTGAAGAGAGGGGAAACGTCTGGAAAGTTTTTTTATAAAACAGTCGTGAGAAAAAAAAACATACACGTTACACCCCAGATGGGACTCGAACCCACAATCCCTGGCTTAGGAGGCCAGGCCACTGGGGCTCCTAAAGAAAATGCCGTTCTTGCTCATATTTGTGTGCCAGACTATCGCTAAATACAGAATGGAAGGTAACCCCAAAAAAAAATTATTAACGCTTTACCTTTTTACCTGTACTGTACTCTGCAAGCTTTTTATGGTCACCTCGGATTTTTCAGTACAGGTTGCAAAAGCAGACAAAAGCAAATAAAAGTATTTCTGAGGGTTTTATACTTTAGATTTTATGGCTAAAAGGTGCCATCCCACAACTTTGCAGTGAATTTCTCAGCATTTATTATGATAGAAACGTCAGTTCGACGAAACACGTTTTAATAACTTAAGAATAATAATGCACTGAAACGAAGGTCCCACCGAGATTTGAACTCGGATCGCTGGATTCAGAGTCCAGAGTGCTAACCATTACACCATGGAACCCATATTTACGCCTTGGCCACGTAACTGTAATAAATACATCATTTTTTTTTTTTTTTTTTTTTTTTTTTGTAAGCGTTTCTACTGCGATTGTTTTAATTAGCACTAATCTTGGACTACCTTACCCAGGGTAACATTACGCAGTCCAAGATTGGTTTTAATCGGGCTGTGAAAGCAGCCGAATATGTTTACAATGACTTGGATCCGGGAATCCAGAGCTTTAAAAACTGTAATAAGTCCAGACTAGTTTGGAAAAGCTTGTCTTCGTTCAGACTGTATCACAATCCCCCATCCTTCACTGCTATGACATAATAGTGTTGCATTGAATTACTACTTTTTATAAAGCATGTTATTGTGAAGCATGTTTACTGACGTGCACCTTTTGTTTTTGTGTAGATCTCCTCACCATTACCTACTGTCGAAGCAGTGGCCCTGGAGCCAGAATGTTAATAAAGGTATGGAAATGGAAGTCTTTGTTAAAATATTCACAAGCATGTTTAATGTACAGGGTGATCAGGAGCACTGTTGTGGGGAAGCATTCTCCACAGAGTTAACTAGACAGGCAACAACATCACAGGTTACAGAGAGTCAGCTACTGTTGTGTTATAGTACATTTTTCGCATTTTGTTCTAGTAAACACACAAGCTGAAGTCCGGTTCCACATACAAACAGCTGATTGGATTCCTGAAGATGTGCGACAAAAGATTATTTCTCAGGTAACATCAATACTAAGATTACATATTCACTGGAGCTGACTGCTAATAACATTGAAGAAATGTGAAAGTTAACTAACAGCTGGTGTGTAAAGGGTAAATATTTTAACTTCTAACTGAAATGAAAGCTTAACAAAAAACACCTCTATGAATCTGTGCTATACGATGAAAACATGAATAAAATCAGACATTGGTCTAATTAGTTTGTTATAAGGCTATGATTTTGATGCAGTACTTTTTAGTTCGTTTTACTGGCAAGGTGCGGCAAAAAAACAAGAATTCACGGAAAGTTGTCCAAATGTAGGTTTAGCTACATCAACATACACAAGAGCTTTTAAATAGTACACCAGAACCAATAATATAAAGACTTGCTTTTGACTGCTGGCAAGTTTAAATGTTACTTTAGAGTACAAAACTTTACCGTCCAGACTTCAGACTCCAGACTCCGACATCATTTCTGGTCAGAGTCGAGGGTCTCAGTGCGACAAATGTTTGAAATTCTCCCTTTCGGGTTCCCTGTTGGTTGAGAGGACGGATGTACCAACGATGTCGCTTTTAAAACCTCTTGATAAGAGGTACAAACTCAGCACATTTACTTTAAATGTAAATGTATCCAATTTTGCGAATGCAATCTGTATTTAAAGTGTGAACAACAGCTGTGACCACTTTGCGCAGTCAAAAGTGCTGCGACACGACGCGTCCCGTACAGCAAATAGTGAAGCTGCACAGCTTGTAGTTGATTCACCTGCGATAGAAGGAATCTACGTAAGGAATTGATCATTTGACATATACTGGACTATACATTAGGTACATTTCTAACGAGATCACACTGATGTAGAACATATTTCTATATTTAAGTTAAATTATTTTCCTTACCACACCAAAGGAAAAGAGCCTATATCACTTTTTAAAACGCAGAAACATGTACACTGACTTACATTGTATTATTTGATCTGAAATACAAGTTACACAATTAATAAATAAAATCTAAAATAAAAAAAACGACCAGGAAGGGACTCGAACCCTCAATCTTCTGATTCGAAGTCAGACGCCTTATCCATTAGGCCACGCGGTCTTTCACAGAACGAAAGCGTTTACGTAAATACTTTCATCTATAATTAGCGTAGTTTGTACTACAGTATCAACGAAATATTTTTTCATAACAAAGCAAACAAGTACAGAACTACCACAGTCCCAAAGAGGTACGGAATTAAAAAAGCAGCCAGTAGCCCCGCCCATACCCTAAAGCTATGTGCTTACCCAATTGGCGCTGCCTCTTGTCTGTTATTTTCCTATTGCTGAGTGATGCCCCGCCCCTCGTACTCAGGGCACAAATGGAATTGACTGACGCTTCTGTGAAGTAATGGTTTTATAAACAATACATACCGGTATGTGATTGTTAATATGAAATATATATAAAAGCGGCTGAAATACAAACTGACAAAAAAAATCTAGCAGAGGATGGTTTCGATCCATCGACCTCTGGGTTATGGGCCCAGCACGCTTCCGCTGCGCCACTCTGCTTTTGCTCATTTGTCAAATGTTTAATAAGATACTGTTAAATTAATTAATATAATGGACTACTATTTAATCATAGCGGTTAACGTTACTTTAGGGTGGTAAGGTTAAATTGCCTTTACCAGACACCGTGTTTAAATGGTTACTGACGCTAACCATGTTGAAATATATGTTTATTTATTTTGATGAATAATATCTGAAGAGAGGGGAAACGTCTGGAAAGTTTATTATAAAACAGTCGTGAGAAAAAAAAAAAACATACACGTTACACCCCAGATGGGACTCGAACCCACAATCCCTGGCTTAGGAGGCCAGTGCCATATCCATTAGGCCACTGGGGCTCCTAAAGAAAATGCCGTTCTTGCTCATATTTGTGTGCCTGACTATCGCTAAATACAGAATGGAAGGTAACCCAAAAAAAAAAATTATTAACGCTTTACCTTTTTACCTGTACTGTACTCTGCAAGCTTTTTATGGTCACCTCGGATTTTTCAGTACAGGTTGCAAAAGCAGACAAAAGCAAATAAAAGTATTTCTGAGGGTTTTATACTTTAGATTTTATGGCTAAAAGGTGCCATCCCACAACTTTGCAGTGAATTTCTCAGCATTTATTATGATAGAAACGTCAGTTCGACGAAACACTTTTTAATAACTTAAGAATAATAATGCACTGAAACGAAGGTCCCACCGAGATTTGAACTCGGATCGCTGGATTCAGAGTCCAGAGTGCTAACCATTACACCATGGAACCCATATTTACGCCTTGGCCACGTAACTGTAATAAATACATCATTTTATTATTATTCTCTTTTGTGTGTGTGTGTGTGTGTGTGTGTGTAAGCGTTTCTACTGCGATTGTTTTAATTAGCAATAATCTTGGACTACCTTTCACAGGGTAACATTACACAGTCCAAGATTGGTTTTAATCGGGCTGTGAAAGCAGCCGAATATGTTTACAATGACTTGGATCCGGGAATCCAGAGCTTTAAAAACTGTAATAAGTCCAGACTAGTTTGGAAAAGCTTGTCTTCTTTCAGACTGTATCACAATCCCCCATCCTTCACTGCTATGACATAATAGTGTTGCATTGAATTACTACTTTTTATAAAGCATGTTATTGTGAAGCATGTTTACTGACGTGCACCTTTTGTTTTTGTGTAGATCGCCTCACCATTACCTACTGTCGAAGCAGTGGCCCTGGAGGCCAGAATGTTAATAAAGGTATGGAAATGGAAGTCTTTGTTAAAATATTCACAAGCATGTTTAATGTACAGGGTGATCAGGAGCACTGTTGTGGGGAAGCATTCTCCACAGAGTTAACTAGACAGGCACAGGTTATAGAGAGTCAGCTACTGTTGTGTTATAGTACATTTTTCACATTTTGTTCTAGTAAACACACAAGCTGAAGTCCGGTTCCACATACAAACAGCTGATTGGATTCCTGAAGATGTGCGACAAAAGATTATTTCTCAGGTAACATCAATACTAAGATTACATATTCACTGGAGCTGACTGCTAATAACATTGAAGAAATGTGAAAGTTAACTAACAGCTGGTGTGTAAAGGGTAAATATTTTAACTTCTAACTGAAATGAAAGCTTAACAAAAAACACCTCTATGAATCTGTGCTATACGATGAAAACATGAATAAAATCAGACATTGGTCTAATTAGTTTGTTATAAGGCTATGATTTTGATGCAGTACTTTTTAGTTCGTTTTACTGGCAAGGTGCGGCAAAAAAACAAGAATTCACGGAAAGTTGTCCAAATGTAGGTTTAGCTACATCAACATACACAAGAGCTTTTAAATAGTACACCAGAACCAATAATATAAAGACTTGCTTTTGACTGCTGGCAAGTTTAAATGTTACTTTAGAGTACAAAACTTTACCGTCCAGACTTCAGACTCCGACATCATTTCTGGTCAGAGTCGAGGGTCTCAGTGCGACAAATGTTTGAAATTCTCCCTTTCGGGTTCCCTGTTGGTTGAGAGGACGGATGTACCAACGATGTCGCTTTTAAAACCTCTTGATAAGAGGTACAAACTCAGCACATTTACTTTAAATGTAAATGTATCCAATTTTGCGAATGCAATCTGTATTTAAAGTGTGAACAACAGCTGTGACCACTTTGCGCAGTCAAAAGTGCTGCGACACGACGCGTCCCGTACAGCAAATAGTGAAGCTGCACAGCTTGTAGTTGATTCACCTGCGATAGAAGGAATCTACGTAAGGAATTGATCATTTGACATATACTGGACTATACATTAGGTACATTTCTAACGAGATCACACTGATGTAGAACATATTTCTATATTTAAGTTAAATTTTTTTCCTTACCACACCAAAGGAAAAGAGCCTATATCACTTTTTAAAACGCAGAAACATGTACACTGACTTACATTGTATTATTTGATCTGAAATACAAGTTACACAATTAATAAATAAAATCTAAAATAAAAAAAACGACCAGGAAGGGACTCGAACCCTCAATCTTCTGATTCGAAGTCAGACGCCTTATCCATTAGGCCACGCGGTCTTTCACAGAACGAAAGCGTTTACGTAAATACTTTCATCTATAATTAGCGTAGTTTGTACTACAGTATCAACGAAATATTTTTTCATAACAAAGCAAACAAGTACAGAACTACCACAGTCCCAAAGAGGTACGGAATTAAAAAAGCAGCCAGTAGCCCCGCCCATACCCTAAAGCTATGTGCTTACCCAATTGGCGCTGCCTCTTGTCTGTTATTTTCCTATTGCTGAGTGATGCCCCGCCCCTCGTACTCAGGGCACAAATGGAATTGACTGACGCTTCTGTGAAGTAATGGTTTTATAAACAATACATACCGGTATGTGATTGTTAATATGAAATATATATAAAAGCGGCTGAAATACAAACTGACAAAAAAAATCTAGCAGAGGATGGTTTCGATCCATCGACCTCTGGGTTATGGGCCCAGCACGCTTCCGCTGCGCCACTCTGCTTTTGCTCATTTGTCAAATGTTTAATAAGATACTGTTAAATTAATTAATATAATGGACTACTATTTAATCATAGCGGTTAACGTTACTTTAGGGTGGTAAGGTTAAATTGCCTTTACCAGACACCGTGTTTAAATGGTTACTGACGCTAACCATGTTGAAATATATGTTTATTTATTTTGATGAATAATATCTGAAGAGAGGGGAAACGTCTGGAAAGTTTATTATAAAACTGTCGTGAGAAAAAAAACATACACGTTACACCCCAGATGGGACTCGAACCCACAATCCCTGGCTTAGGAGGCCAGTGCCTTATCCATTAGGCCACTGGGGCTCCTAAAGAAAATGCCGTTCTTGCTCATATTTGTGTGCCTGACTATCGCTAAATACAGAATGGAAGGTAACCCAAAAAAAAAAATTATTAACGCTTTACCTTTTTACCTGTACTGTACTCTGCAAGCTTTTTATGGTCACCTCGGATTTTTCAGTACAGGTTGCAAAAGCAGACAAAAGCAAATAAAAGTATTTCTGAGGGTTTTATACTTTAGATTTTATGGCTAAAAGGTGCCATCCCACAACTTTGCAGTGAATTTCTCAGCATTTATTATGATAGAAACGTCAGTTCGACGAAACACTTTTTAATAACTTAAGAATAATAATGCACTGAAACGAAGGTCCCACCGAGATTTGATCTCGGATCGCTGGATTCAGAGTCCAGAGTGCTAACCATTACACCATGGAACCCATATTTACGCCTTGGCCACGTAACTGTAATAAATACATCATTTTATTTTTATTTTTTTTTTTTTTTTTTTTTTTTTTGTAAGCGTTTCTACTGCGATTGTTTTAATTAGCACCAATCTTGGACTACCTTACCCAGGGTAACATTACGCAGTCCAAGTTTGGTTTTAATCGGGCTGTGAAAGCAGCCGAATATGTTTACAATGACTTGGATCCGGGAAACCAGAGCTTTAAAAACTGTAATAAGTCCAGACTAGTTTGGAAAAGCTTGTCTTCGTTCAGACTGTATCACAATCCCCCATCCTTCACTGCTATGACATAATAGTGTTGCATTGAATTACTACTTTTTATAAAGCATGTTATTGTGAAGCATGTTTACTGACGTGCACCTTTTGTTTTTGTGTAGATCTCCTCACCATTACCTACTGTCGAAGCAGTGGCCCTGGAGGCCAGAATGTTAATAAAGGTATGGAAATGGAAGTCTTTGTTAAAATATTCACAAGCCTGTTTAATGTACAGGGTGATCAGGAGCACTGTTGTGGGGATGCATTCTCCACAGAGTTAACTAGACAGGCAACAACATCACAGGTTACAGAGAGTCAGCTACTGTTGTGTTATAGTACATTTTTCACATTTTGTTCTAGTAAACACACAAGCTGAAGTCCGGTTCCACATACAAACAGCTGATTGGATTCCTGAAGATGTGCGACAAAAGATTATTTCTCAGGTAACATCAATACTAAGATTACATATTCACTGGAGCTGACTGCTAATAACATTGAAGAAATGTGAAAGTTAACTAACAGCTGGTGTGTAAAGGGTAAATATTTTAACTTCTAACTGAAATGAAAGCTTAACAAAAAACACCTCTATGAATCTGTGCTATACGATGAAAACATGAATAAAATCAGACATTGGTCTAATTAGTTTGTTATAAGGCTATGATTTTGATGCAGTACTTTTTAGTTCGTTTTACTGGCAAGGTGCAGCAAAAAAACAAGAATTCACGGAAAGTTGTCCAAATGTAGGTTTAGCTACATCAACATACACAAGAGCTTTTAAATAGTACACCAGAACCAATAATATAAAGACTTGCTTTTGACTGCTGGCAAGTTTAAATGTTACTTTAGAGTACAAAACTTTACCGTCCAGACTTCAGACTCCGACATCATTTCTGGTCAGAGTCGAGGGTCTCAGTGCGACAAATGTTTGAAATTCTCCCTTTCGGGTTCCCTGTTGGTTGAGAGGACGGATGTACCAACGATGTCGCTTTTAAAACCTCTTGATAAGAGGTACAAACTCAGCACATTTACTTTAAATGTAAATGTATCCAATTTTGCGAATGCAATCTGTATTTAAAGTGTGAACAACAGCTGTGACCACTTTGCGCAGTCAAAAGTGCTGCGACACGACGCGTCCCGTACAGCAAATAGTGAAGCTGCACAGCTTGTAGTTGATTCACCTGCGATAGAAGGAATCTACGTAAGGAATTGATCATTTGACATATACTGGACTATACATTAGGTACATTTCTAACGAGATCACACTGATGTAGAACATATTTCTATATTTAAGTTAAATTTTTTTCCTTACCACACCAAAGGAAAAGAGCCTATATCACTTTTTAAAACGCAGAAACATGTACACTGACTTACATTGTATTATTTGATCTGAAATACAAGTTACACAATTAATAAATAAAATCTAAAATAAAAAAAACGAACAGGAAGGGACTCGAACCCTCAATCTTCTGATTCGAAGTCAGACGCCTTATCCATTAGGCCACGCGGTCTTTCACAGAACGAAAGCGTTTACGTAAATACTTTCATCTATAATTAGCGTAGTTTGTACTACAGTATCAACGAAATATTTTTTCATAACAAAGCAAACAAGTACAGAACTACCACAGTCCCAAAGAGGTACGGAATTAAAAAAGCAGCCAGTAGCCCCGCCCATACCCTAAAGCTATGTGCTTACCCAATTGGCGCTGCCTCTTGTCTGTTATTTTCCTATTGCTGAGTGATGCCCCGCCCCTCGTACTCAGGGCACAAATGGAATTGACTGACGCTTCTGTGAAGTAATGGTTTTATAAACAATACATACCGGTATGTGATTGTTAATATGAAATATATATAAAAGCGGCTGAAATACAAACTGACAAAAAAAATCTAGCAGAGGATGGTTTCGATCCATCGACCTCTGGGTTATGGGCCCAGCACGCTTCCGCTGCGCCACTCTGCTTTTGCTCATTTGTCAAATGTTTAATAAGATACTGTTAAATTAATTAATATAATGGACTACTATTTAATCATAGCGGTTAACGTTACTTTAGGGTGGTAAGGTTAAATTGCCTTTACCAGACACCGTGTTTAAATGGTTACTGACGCTAACCATGTTGAAATATATGTTTATTTATTTTGATGAATAATATCTGAAGAGAGGGGAAACGTCTGGAAAGTTTATTATAAAACAGTCGTGAGAAAAAAAAAAAACATACACGTTACACCCCAGATGGGACTCGAACCCACAATCCCTGGCTTAGGAGGCCAGTGCCTTATCCATTAGGCCACTGGGGCTCCTAAAGAAAATGCCGTTCTTGCTCATATTTGTGTGCCTGACTATCGCTAAATACAGAATGGAAGGTAACCCAAAAAAAAAAATTATTAACGCTTTACCTTTTTACCTGTACTGTACTCTGCAAGCTTTTTATGGTCACCTCGGATTTTTCAGTACAGGTTGCAAAAGCAGACAAAAGCAAATAAAAGTATTTCTGAGGGTTTTATACTTTAGATTTTATGGCTAAAAGGTGCCATCCCACAACTTTGCAGTGAATTTCTCAGCATTTATTATGATAGAAACGTCAGTTCGACGAAACACTTTTTAATAACTTAAGAATAATAATGCACTGAAACGAAGGTCCCACCGAGATTTGATCTCGGATCGCTGGATTCAGAGTCCAGAGTGCTAACCATTACACCATGGAACCCATATTTACGCCTTGGCCACGTAACTGTAATAAATACATCATTTTATTTTTATTCTCCTTTTTTTTTTTTTTTTTTTTTGTAAGCGTTTCTACTGCGATTGTTTTAATTAGCACCAATCTTGGACTACCTTACCCAGGGTAACATTACGCAGTCCAAGATTGGTTTTAATCGGGCTGTGAAAGCAGCCGAATATGTTTACAATGACTTGGATCCGGGAATCCAGAGCTTTAAAAACTGTAATACGTCCAGACTAGTTTGGAAAAGCTTGTCTTCGTTCAGACTGTATCACAATCCCCCATCCTTCACTGCTATGACATAATAGTGTTGCATTGAATTACTACTTTTTATAAAGCATGTTATTGTGAAGCATGTTTACTGACGTGCACCTTTTGTTTTTGTGTAGATCGCCTCACCATTACCTACTGTCGAAGCAGTGGCCCTGGAGGCCAGAATGTTAATAAAGGTATGGAAATGGAAGTCTTTGTTAAAATATTCACAAGCATGTTTAATGTACAGGGTGATCAGGAGCACTGTTGTGGGGAAGCATTCTCCACAGAGTTAACTAGACAGGCAACAACATCACAGGTTACAGAGAGTCAGCTACTGTTGTGTTATAGTACATTTTTCACATTTTGTTCTAGTAAACACACAAGCTGAAGTCCGGTTCCACATACAAACAGCTGATTGGATTCCTGAAGATGTGCGACAAAAGATTATTTCTCAGGTAACATCAATACTAAGATTACATATTCACTGGAGCTGACTGCTAATAACATTGAAGAAATGTGAAAGTTAACTAACAGCTGGTGTGTAAAGGGTAAATATTTTAACTTCTAACTGAAATGAAAGCTTAACAAAAAACACCTCTATGAATCTGTGCTATACGATGAAAACATGAATAAAATCAGACATTGGTCTAATTAGTTTGTTATAAGGCTATGATTTTGATGCAGTACTTTTTAGTTCGTTTTACTGGCAAGGTGCGGCAAAAAAACAAGAATTCACGGAAAGTTGTCCAAATGTAGGTTTAGCTACATCAACATACACAAGAGCTTTTAAATAGTACACCAGAACCAATAATATAAAGACTTGCTTTTGACTGCTGGCAAGTTTAAATGTTACTTTAGAGTACAAAACTTTACCGTCCAGACTTCAGACTCCGACATCATTTCTGGTCAGAGTCGAGGGTCTCAGTGCGACAAATGTTTGAAATTCTCCCTTTCGGGTTCCCTGTTGGTTGAGAGGACGGATGTACCAACGATGTCACTTTTAAAACCTCTTGATAAGAGGTACAAACTCAGCACATTTACTTTAAATGTAAATGTATCCAATTTTGCGAATGCAATCTGTATTTAAAGTGTGAACAACAGCTGTGACCACTTTGCGCAGTCAAAAGTGCTGCGACACGACGCGTCCCGTACAGCAAATAGTGAAGCTGCACAGCTTGTAGTTGATTCACCTGCGATAGAAGGAATCTACGTAAGGAATTGATCATTTGACATATACTGGACTATACATTAGGTACATTTCTAACGAGATCACACTGATGTAGAACATATTTCTATATTTAAGTTAAATTATTTTCCTTACCACACTAAAGGAAAAGAGCCTATATCACTTTTTAAAACGCAGAAACATGTACACTGACTTACATTGTATTATTTGATCTGAAATACAAGTTACACAATTAATGAATAAAATAAAAAATAAATAAAACGACCACGAAGGGACTCGAACCCTCAATCTTCTGATTCGAAGTCAGACGCCTTATCCATTAGGCCACGCGGTCTTTCACCAAAAGAGAGCGTTTACGTAAATACTTTAATCTATAATTAGCGTAGTTTGTACTACAGTATCAACGAAATATTTTTTCATAACAAAGCAAACAAGTACAGAACTACCACAGTCCCAAAGAAGTACGGAATTAAAAAAGCAGCCAGTAGCCCCGCCCATACCCTAAAGCTATGTGCTTACCCAATTGGCGCTGCCTCTTGTCTGTTATTTTCCTATTGCTGAGTGATGCCCCGCCCCTCGTACTCAGGGCACAAATGGAATTGACTGACGCTTCTGTGAAGTAATGGTTTTATAAACAATACATACCGGTATGTGATTGTTAATATGAAATAAATTTAAAAGCGGCTGAAATACAAACTGACAAAAAAAATCTAGGAGAGGATGGTTTCGATCCATCGACCTCTGGGTTATGGGCGCAGCACGCTTCCGCTGCACCACTCTGCTTTCGCACAGTTGTCAAATGTTTAATAAGATACTGTTAAATTAATTAATATAATGGACTACTATTTAATCATAGCGGTTAACGTTACTTTAGGGTGGTAAGGTTAAATTGCCTTTACCAGACACCGTGTTTAAATGGTTACTGACGCTAACCATGTTGAAATATATGTTTATTTATTTTGATGAATAATAGCTGAAGAGAGGGGAAACGTCTGGAAAGTTTATTATAAAACAGTCGTGAGAAAAAAAAAAAACATACACGTTACACCCCAGATGGGACTCGAACCCACAATCCCTGGCTTAGGAGGCCAGTGCCTTATCCATTAGGCCACTGGGGCTCCTAAAGAAAATGCCATTCTTGCTCATATTTGTGTGCCTGACTATCGCTAAATACAGAATGGAAGGTAACCCAGAAAAAAAAAAATTATTAACGCTTTACCTTTTTACCTGTACTGTACTCTGCAAGCTTTTTATGGTCACCTCGGATTTTTCAGTACAGGTTGCAAAAGCAGACAAAAGCAAATAAAAGTATTTCTGAGGGTTTTATACTTTAGATTTTATGGCTAAAAGGTGCCATCCCACAACTTTGCAGTGAATTTCTCAGCATTCATTATGATAGAAACGTCAGTTCGACGAAACACTTTTTAATAACTTAAGAATAATAATGCACTGAAACGAAGGTCCCACCGAGATTTGAACTCGGATCGCTGGATTCAGAGTCCAGAGTGCTAACCATTACACCATGGAACCCATATTTACGCCTTGGCCACGTAACTGTAATAAATACATCATTTTATTATTATTCTTTGTTGTTGTTGTTGTGTGTGTAAGAGTTTCTACTGCGATTGTTTAATTAGCACTAATCTTGGACTACCTTACCCAGGGTAACATTACGCAGTCCAAGATTGGTTTTAATCGGGCTGTGAAAGCAGCCGAATATGTTTACAATGACTTGGATCCGGGAATCCAGAGCTTTAAAAACTGTAATAAGTCCAGACTAGTTTGGAAAAGCTTGTCTTCGTTCAGACTGTATCACAATCCCCCATCCTTCACTGCTATGACATAATAGTGTTGCATTGAATTACTACTTTTTATAAAGCATGTTATTGTGAAGCATGTTTACTGACGTGCACCTTTTGTTTTTGTGTAGATCGCCTCACCATTACCTACTGTCGAAGCAGTGGCCCTGGAGGCCAGAATGTTAATAAAGGTATGGAAATGGAAGTCTTTGTTAAAATATTCACAAGCATGTTTAATGTACAGGGTGATCAGGAGCACTGTTGTGGGGAAGCATTCTCCACAGAGTTAACTAGACAGGCAACAACATCACAGGTTACAGAGAGTCAGCTACTGTTGTGTTATAGTACATTTTTCACATTTTGTTCTAGTAAACACACAAGCTGAAGTCCGGTTCCACATACAAACAGCTGATTGGATTCCTGAAGATGTGCGACAAAAGATTATTTCTCAGGTAACATCAATACTAAGATTACATATTCACTGGAGCTGACTGCTAATAACATTGAAGAAATGTGAAAGTTAACTAACAGCTGGTGTGTAAAGGGTAAATATTTTAACTTCTAACTGAAATGAAAGCTTAACAAAAAACACCTCTATGAATCTGTGCTATACGATGAAAACATGAATAAAATCAGACATTGGTCTAATTAGTTTGTTATAAGGCTATGATTTTGATGCAGTACTTTTTAGTTCGTTTTACTGGCAAGGTGCGGCAAAAAAACAAGAATTCACGGAAAGTTGTCCAAATGTAGGTTTAGCTACATCAACATACACAAGAGCTTTTAAATAGTACACCAGAACCAATAATATAAAGACTTGCTTTTGACTGCTGGCAAGTTTAAATGTTACTTTAGAGTACAAAACTTTACCGTCCAGACTTCAGACTCCGACATCATTTCTGGTCAGAGTCGAGGGTCTCAGTGCGACAAATGTTTGAAATTCTCCCTTTCGGGTTCCCTGTTGGTTGAGAGGACGGATGTACCAACGATGTCACTTTTAAAACCTCTTGATAAGAGGTACAAACTCAGCACATTTACTTTAAATGTAAATGTATCCAATTTTGCGAATGCAATCTGTATTTAAAGTGTGAACAACAGCTGTGACCACTTTGCGCAGTCAAAAGTGCTGCGACACGACGCGTCCCGTACAGCAAATAGTGAAGCTGCACAGCTTGTAGTTGATTCACCTGCGATAGAAGGAATCTACGTAAGGAATTGATCATTTGACATATACTGGACTATACATTAGGTACATTTCTAACGAGATCACACTGATGTAGAACATATTTCTATATTTAAGTTAAATTATTTTCCTTACCACACTAAAGGAAAAGAGCCTATATCACTTTTTAAAACGCAGAAACATGTACACTGACTTACATTGTATTATTTGATCTGAAATACAAGTTACACAATTAATGAATAAAATAAAAAATAAATAAAACGACCACGAAGGGACTCGAACCCTCAATCTTCTGATTCGAAGTCAGACGCCTTATCCATTAGGCCACGCGGTCTTTCACCAAAAGAGAGCGTTTACGTAAATACTTTCATCTATAATTAGCGTAGTTTGTACTACAGTATCAACGAAATATTTTTTCATAACAAAGCAAACAAGTACAGAACTACCACAGTCCCAAAGAGGTACGGAATTAAAAAAGCAGCCAGTAGCCCCGCCCATACCCTAAAGCTATGTGCTTACCCAATTGGCGCTGCCTCTTGTCTGTTATTTTCCTATTGCTGAGTGATGCCCCGCCCCTCGTACTCAGGGCACAAATGGAATTGACTGACGCTTCTGTGAAGTAATGGTTTTATAAACAATACATACCGGTATGTGATTGTTAATATGAAATATATATAAAAGCGGCTGAAATACAAACTGACAAAAAAAATCTAGCAGAGGATGGTTTCGATCCATCGACCTCTGGGTTATGGGCCCAGCACGCTTCCGCTGCGCCACTCTGCTTTTGCTCAGTTGTCAAATGTTTAATAAGATACTGTTAAATTAATTAATATAATGGACTACAATTTAATCATAGCGGTTAACGTTACTTTAGGGTGGTAAGGTTAAATTGCCTTTACCAGACAACATGTTTAAATGGTTACTGACGCTAACCATGTTGAAATATATGTTTATTTATTTTGATGAATAATAGCTGAAGAGAGGGGAAACGTCTGGAAAGTTTATTATAAAACAGTCGTGAGAAAAAAAAAACATACACGTTACACCCCAGATGGGACTCGAACCCACAATCCCTGGCTTAGGAGGCCAGTGCCTTATCCATTAGGCCACTGGGGCTCCTAAAGAAAATGCCGTTCTTGCTCATATTTGTGTGCCTGACTATCGCTAAATACAGAATGGAAGGTAACCCAAAAAAAAAATTATTAACGCTTTACCTTTTTACCTGTACTGTACTCTGCAAGCTTTTTATGGTCACCTTGGATTTTTCAGTACAGGTTGCAAAAGCAGACAAAAGCAAATAAAAGTATTTCTGAGGGTTTTATACTTTAGATTTTATGGCTAAAAGGTGCCATCCCACAACTTTGCAGTGAATTTCTCAGCATTTATTATGATAGAAACGTCAGTTCGACGAAACACTTTTTAATAACTTAAGAATAATAATGCACTGAAACGAAGGTCCCACCGAGATTTGAACTCGGATCGCTGGATTCAGAGTCCAGAGTGCTAACCATTACACCATGGAACCCATATTTACGCCTTGGCCACGTAACTGTAATAAATACATCATTTTATTATTATTCTCTTTTGTGTGTGTGTGTGTGTGTGTGTGTGTAAGAGTTTCTACTGCGATTGTTTTAATTAGCACTAATCTTGGACTACCTTACCCAGGGTAACATTACACAGTCCAAGATTGGTTTTAATCGGGCTGTGAAAGCAGCCGAATATGTTTACAATGACTTGGATCCGGGAATCCAGAGCTTTAAAAACTGTAATAAGTCCAGACTAGTTTGGAAAAGCTTGTCTTCGTTCAGACTGTATCACAATCCCCCATCCTTCACTGCTATGACATAATAGTGTTGCATTGAATTACTACTTTTTATAAAGCATGTTATTGTGAAGCATGTTTACTGACGTGCACCTTTTGTTTTTGTGTAGATCGCCTCACCATTACCTACTGTCGAAGCAGTGGCCCTGGGGGCCAGAATGTTAATAAAGGTATGGAAATGGAAGTCTTTGTTAAAATATTCACAAGCATGTTTAATGTACAGGGTGATCAGGAGCACTGTTGTGGGGAAGCATTCTCCACGGAGTTAACTAGACAGGCAACAACATCACAGGTTACAGAGAGTCAGCTACTGTTGTGTTATAGTACATTTTTCACATTTTGTTCTAGTAAACACACAAGCTGAAGTCCGGTTCCACATACAAACAGCTGATTGGATTCCTGAAGATGTGCGACAAAAGATTATTTCTCAGGTAACATCAATACTAAGATTACATATTCACTGGAGCTGACTGCTAATAACATTGAAGAAATGTGAAAGTTAACTAACAGCTGGTGTGTAAAGGGTAAATATTTTAACTTCTAACTGAAATGAAAGCTTAACAAAAAACACCTCAATGAATCTGTGCTATACGATGAAAACATTAATAAAATCAGACATTGGTCTAATTAGTTTGTTATAAGGCTATGATTTTGATGCAGTACTTTTTAGTTCGTTTTACTGGCAAGGTGCGGCAAAAAAACAAGAATTCACGGAAAGTTGTCCAAATGTAGGTTTAGCTACATCAACATACACAAGAGCTTTTAAATAGTACACCAGAACCAATAATATAAAGACTTGCTTTTGACTGCTGGCAAGTTTAAATGTTACTTTAGAGTACAAAACTTTACCGTCCAGACTTCAGACTCCGACATCATTTCTGGTCAGAGTCGAGGGTCTCAGTGCGACAAATGTTTGAAATTCTCCCTTTCGGGTTCCCTGTTGGTTGAGAGGACGGATGTACCAACGATGTCACTTTTAAAACCTCTTGATAAGAGGTACAAACTCAGCACATTTACTTTAAATGTAAATGTATCCAATTTTGCGAATGCAATCTGTATTTAAAGTGTGAACAACAGCTGTGACCACTTTGCGCAGTCAAAAGTGCTGCGACACGACGCGTCCCGTACAGCAAATAGTGAAGCTGCACAGCTTGTAGTTGATTCACCTGCGATAGAAGGAATCTACGTAAGGAATTGATCATTTGACATATACTGGACTATACATTAGGTACATTTCTAACGAGATCACACTGATGTAGAACATATTTCTATATTTAAGTTAAATTATTTTCCTTACCACACTAAAGGAAAAGAGCCTATATCACTTTTTAAAACGCAGAAACATGTACACTGACTTACATTGTATTATTTGATCTGAAATACAAGTTACACAATTAATGAATAAAATAAAAAATAAATAAAACGACCACGAAGGGACTCGAACCCTCAATCTTCTGATTCGAAGTCAGACGCCTTATCCATTAGGCCACGCGGTCTTTCACCAAAAGAGAGCGTTTACGTAAATACTTTCATCTATAATTAGCGTAGTTTGTACTACAGTATCAACGAAATATTTTTTCATAACAAAGCAAACAAGTACAGAACTACCACAGTCCCAAAGAGGTACGGAATTAAAAAAGCAGCCAGTAGCCCCGCCCATACCCTAAAGCTATGTGCTTACCCAATTGGCGCTGCCTCTTGTCTGTTATTTTCCTATTGCTGAGTGATGCCCCGCCCCTCGTACTCAGGGCACAAATGGAATTGACTGACGCTTCTGTGAAGTAATGGTTTTATAAACAATACATACCGGTATGTGATTGTTAATATGAAATATATATAAAAGCGGCTGAAATACAAACTGACAAAAAAAATCTAGCAGAGGATGGTTTCGATCCATCGACCTCTGGGTTATGGGCCCAGCACGCTTCCGCTGCGCCACTCTGCTTTTGCTCATTTGTCAAATGTTTAATAAGATACTGTTAAATTAATTAATATAATGGACTACTATTTAATCATAGCGGTTAACGTTACTTTAGGGTGGTAAGGTTAAATTGCCTTTACCAGACACCGTGTTTAAATGGTTACTGACGCTAACCATGTTGAAATATATGTTTATTTATTTTGATGAATAATATCTGAAGAGAGGGGAAACGTCTGGAAAGTTTATTATAAAACAGTCGTGAGAAAAAAAAAAAAACATACACGTTACACCCCAGATGGGACTCGAACCCACAATCCCTGGCTTAGGAGGCCAGTGCCTTATCCATTAGGCCACTGGGGCTCCTAAAGAAAATGCCGTTCTTGCTCATATTTGTGTGCCTGACTATCGCTAAATACAGAATGGAAGGTAACCCAAAAAAAAAAATTATTAACGCTTTACCTTTTTACCTGTACTGTACTCTGCAAGCTTTTTATGGTCACCTCGGATTTTTCAGTACAGGTTGCAAAAGCAGACAAAAGCAAATAAAAGTATTTCTGAGGGTTTTATACTTTAGATTTTATGGCTAAAAGGTGCCATCCCACAACTTTGCAGTGAATTTCTCAGCATTTATTATGATAGAAACGTCAGTTCGACGAAACACTTTTTAATAACTTAAGAATAATAATGCACTGAAACGAAGGTCCCACCGAGATTTGATCTCGGATCGCTGGATTCAGAGTCCAGAGTGCTAACCATTACACCATGGAACCCATATTTACGCCTTGGCCACGTAACTGTAATAAATACATCATTTTATTATTATTCTTTTTTTTTGTTGTGTGTGTAAGCGTTTCTACTGCGATTGTTTTAATTAGCACTAATCTTGGACTACCTTTCCCAGGGTAACATTACACAGTCCAAGATTGGTTTTAATCGGGCTGTGAAAGCAGCCGAATATGTTTACAATGACTTGGATCCGGGAATCCAGAGCTTTAAAAACTGTAATAAGTCCAGACTAGTTTGGAAAAGCTTGTCTTCGTTCAGACTGTATCACAATCCCCCATCCTTCACTGCTATGACATAATAGTGTTGCATTGAATTACTACTTTTTATAAAGCATGTTATTGTGAAGCATGTTTACTGACGTGCACCTTTTGTTTTTGTGTAGATCGCCTCACCATTACCTACTGTCGAAGCAGTGGCCCTGGAGGCCAGAATGTTAATAAAGGTATGGAAATGGAAGTCTTTGTTAAAATATTCACAAGCATGTTTAATGTACACGGTGATCAGGAGCACTGTTGTGGGGAAGCATTCTCCACAGAGTTAACTAGACAGGCAACAACATCACAGGTTATAGAGAGTCAGCTACTGTTGTGTTCTAGTACATTTTTCACATTTTGTTCTAGTAAACACACAAGCTGAAGTCCGGTTCCACATACAAACAGCTGATTGGATTCCTGAAGATGTGCGACAAAAGATTATTTCTCAGGTAACATCAATACTAAGATTACATATTCACTGGAGCTGACTGCTAATAACATTGAAGAAATGTGAAAGTTAACTAACAGCTGGCGTGTAAAGGGTAAATATTGTAACTTGTAACTGAAATGAAAGCTTAACAAGAAACACCTCTATGAATCTGTGCTATACGATGAAAACATGAATAAAATCAGACATTGGTCTAATTAGTTTGTTATAAGGCTATGATTTTGATGCAGTACTTTTTAGTTCATTTTACTGGCAAGGTGCGGCAAAAAAACAAGAATTCACGGAAAGTTGTCCAAATGTAGGTTTAGCTACATCAACATACACAAGAGCATTTAAATAGTACACCAGAACCAATAATATAAAGACTTGCTTTTGACTGCTGGCAAGTTTAAATGTTACTTTAGAGTGAACCAGGATTTCGAGTTTTCCACGATTCGGAAATAGAATGTTGTAAAAAGAGCCTCTAAGTTGGAAAACTTCTGTTCTCCGATGCATTGTTGTTCTTTCTTTACAGAAAACAGCTCTCACAATTGTTTTTCTTTTAGCTGTCACCCATTTACATACTTGCTCGCTCAGTTATCTCATTCGCTGACCTACACAGATTAGTATTTTCAGTACATTTTTTAACGGAAATAAAGGAAGCGCCTCATCAAATGTGTTTCACATCTATTTTCAGGCGTCCAAGACTACATTCAAATTCACGATTTTCAGGATTTCCATGACCTCTGTGACAAAATCGTAGCCTTAGTTTTACTTACAAAAAAATACCACGAATTGCATACATCAGGGGATAGCAGCGTGACATAGTACACAGCTGCGTGACACTGGGACATTTACAAAATTGAGGAGGTGTGTATACTTTTTTTTTGTAAGTAAATAAATATCAGGGACTTTAATATGTTCTACTGTTTTGAGCACTACATGTAATAGGTCAGGCCTCAGAACTGGCTGTTAAAACCCTGTTAGTTATGTTTTTATTGATTTATTTTGCATCTCAGCATACAAACCGAATAAACAGAAGTGGGGAGCTGATCGTCACCTCGGAAGTGAGCCGGTACCAGATGCGCAATCTGTCTGACTGTTTGCAGAAGATCCGAGACATGATCGCTGCTGCCAGCGTGAAACACAGGCAGCCTTCCCAAGAAGACGTGGCTCTCCGACGCTACAGGTAATCTTCCTGTGACACCAGGATCTGATCAGGGCTGCCAAGAGCTCATTTAAAACTGGGAGCATTACCTTGTACCACGACACAGCAATGCACTAGCCCTCAATTATACTATTTCAGATGCTGATCCTTCCCGTAGCAAACAATCTAACCGCACTCTGCTCTAAGAGGGTTGTGATATTGGCGTCACTTCTTGGATTTTGGATGATAACAGATATTAGCTTCATGCTCATTTTCCCATATCCAGTTGTCTTCATGTTTACAAACTATTTGATCAGAGATGCCGTAACCTTACAATTTGCCTCCAGAGCAAATTAACATTGTTTCTCTTTTCAGGATAGACAAAATGAACCGAGAACGCCTGCAGCAAAAGAAAATGCACACTGCAGTGAAGCGAAGCCGACGCGAGGAGTTTGATTGAAGGTGATGCCAGGATATGAAGGCTGGCTGCATTGAAGCAATCTGTAAAGAATAAATGAATGACTTGTACAAAGTGTTGTTTGCTCCTCGTTTATTTTAATTTGTCGGCTGGTTTTGCTGGGTTGGGTAATTGGAAGTTATGAATAGTTTTCTAAATAGTTACTCGGATGTACCACATGTGTAAGAGTTGATCAGTTGAAAGAGGCATGATCAGTATGACTCTAAAATACTGGCTGGCACAGTGGACTGTAAATTAACATCTTAAACTACATCTGCACATTGCTGTGTGTTTACAATGGTTGTGGTGTTGGAAAGTTAGGTTACTTGTTTGCTGAGCAGTGTCAAAGTAGCCTCCTGACATGGTAATGGTAAACTGAGTGCGTGTTTCACATTTTTTTAATGCGTACAAAAGGCAGATAAGCAGCTTCTCTGGACCGCTGGTTTTTGTTCTCAAAGGGATTTATTTTAGCAAAGGGAAATTGGAAGTGTACACTAAACCTCAACCACGCCTTCACCAATACCTAAGATTACCATATAACTCCATGTGCAGCGGGACAGTTCAGGCTTTTCACCTCGCACCCACTGCAATCTGCTCCCTGTCTCGAGTATCTGTCGCAGCAGGACTACACTTACTAGAAAACGTTGGGATGTGAGGTCAAAAGCCTCAAGTTTAGACAATTTAACAACAAAAAAGCTGTCGTGCTTGCAATTATGACAGCGCAATAACTTTTAAAACAAGTAAGAACTTAATAGAAAAGAAAATGTCAATGTATGTTGAGATATGTTTATGTAGTTATTTTCTGTTAAATATTCCGTTTTATATATCTGGAATGTTCTCCCAAATACAAACTGCTGTTTGTTTAAAACATTCCCACAATTATGTCAATAAATCAATCAGTACACAAACTGGATGCATTTAAGGTGGCAAATAAATGGCTTCACAGATTTACACTAATTTTGAATTAATCTACGTAAGGAATTGATCATTTGACATATACTGGACTATACATTAGGTACATTTCTAACGGGATCACACTGATGTAGAACATATTTCTATATTTAAGTTAAATTATTTTCCTTACCACACTAAAGGAAAAGAGCCTATATCACTTTTTAAAACGCAGAAACATGTACACTGATTTACATTGCATTATTTGATCTGAACTACAAGTTACACAATTAATAAATAAAATCTAAAATAAAAAAACGACCACGAAGGGACTCGAACCCTCAATCTTCTGATTCGAAGTCAGACGCCTTATCCATTAGGCCACGCGGTCTATTTTTTCATAATATAGCAAACAAGTACAGCACTACCACAGTCCTAAAGAGGTACGGAATTAAAAAAGCAGCCAGTAGCCCCGCCCATACCCTAAAGCTATGTGCTTACCCAATTGGCGCTGCCTCTTGTCTGTTATTTTCCTATTGCTGAGTGATGCCCCGCCCCTCGTACTCAGGGCACAAATGGAATTGACTGACGCTTCTGTGAAGTAATGGTTTTATAAACAATACATACCGGTATGTGATTGTTAATATGAAATATATATAAAAGCGGCTGAAATATAAACTGACAAAAAAATCTAGCAGAGGATGGTTTCGATCCATCGACCTCTGGGTTATGGGCCCAGCACGCTTCCGCTGCGCCACTCTGCTTTTGCGCATGAATTAAATGTTTAATAAGATACTGTTAAATTAATTAATATAATGGACTATTTGTTACTATTTAATCATTGCGGTTAACGTTACTTTAGGGTGGTAAAGTTAAATTACCTTTACCAGACACCGTGTTTAAATGGTTACTGACGCTAACCATGTTGAAATATATGTTTATTCATTTTTATGAATAATAGCTGAAGAGAGGGGAAACGTCTGGAAAGTTTATTATAAAACAGTCATGAGAAAAAAACATACACGTTACACCCCAGATGGGACTCGAACCCACAATCCCTGGCTTAGGAGGCCAGTGCCTTATCCATTAGGCCACTGGGGCTCCTAAAGAAAATGCCGTTCTTGCTCATATTAGTGTGCCTGACTATCGCTAAATACAGAATGAAAGGTAACCCCCCCAAAAAAATTATTAACGCTTTACCTTTTTACCTGTACTGTACTCTGCAAGCTTTTTACGGTCACCTCGGATTTTTCAGTACAGGTTGCGAAAGCAGACAAAAGCAAATAAAAGTATTTCTGAGGGTTTTATACTTTAGGTTTTATGGCTAAAAGGTGCCATCCCACAACTTTGCAGTGAATTTCTCAGCATTTATTATGATAGAAACGTCAGTTCGATGAAACACTTTTTAATAACTTAAAAATAATAACACTATGTAACACAATTTTTGTTCCTGGGTAGTAAGTGTTATTTCCTAATTGCTTATCCCTCAAAAGTATATAAAATTGCTATTATTCTCCACAAACTTTGCTTTTGTGACCAGGACAGTGATATTTTGAAATGTACCTATTTCCAATGAGAAAACGGGCGAATTTGTGTCTTTTCGTTCACATAAAGTCAGAAAAAAACAACATATGAATCCAAATTAACATGTATTTATACTAAAGTAATACAAAAATGACTACAAAAGATTTAGAAGCGAGTAGTTTTTCGAGATTTACGATTATACTGTAAATCACTTTCACGAATCAGCCCCCAAATGTTGTCTCCCATCATGTTCTCGTAATATTGTCCTTGGTAGTGGCGTTCAAAGTCCAGTATATCCTGGTGGAAGCGCTCGCCTTGCTCCTCCGAGTACACTCCCATGTTCTCCTTGAATTTATCAAGATGAGCATCAAGGATATGGACTTTGAGGGACATCCTACAGCCCATTGTGCCGTAGTTCTTCACCAGAGTCTCAACCAGCTCCACATAGTTTTCGGCCTTGTGATTGCCCAGGAAGCCCCGAACCACTGCGACAAAGCTGTTCCAAGCCGCTTTCTCCTTACTAGTGAGCTTCTTGGGGAATTCATTGCACTCCAGGATCTTCTTTATCTGTGGTCCGACGAAGACACTGGCTTTGACCTTTGCCTCAGACAGCTTAGGGAAGAAGTCTTGAAGGTACTTGAAGGCTGCTGACTCCTTATCTAGAGCTCTGACAAATTGTTTCATAAGGCCCAATTTGATGTGCATTGGTGGCATCAGCACCTTCCGGGGGTCCGCCAGTGGCTCCCACTTGACATTGTTCCTCGCCACAGAGAACTCGGTCCGCTGTGGCCAGTCCCGCCTGTGGTAGTGCGCCTTGGTGTCCCTGCTGTCCCAAAGGCAAAGATAGCAGGGAAACTTGGTAAAACCGCCTTGGAGACCCATCAGGAATGCCACCATTTTGAAGTCTCCTATGACCTTGATGCCATCTCAGAAAAATGCAGATATGTATCCACTTAGGCAGCTGGAACTAAACTGAACTGGTGGGCTTAAGGCCCCTGTAAGTTCTAGAAAGTTCTAGAAGTTACTCCAAATTTACTCAGCACTGAATCTATCTGGAATGTTCTGGAAAATAGGTAAATTTCAAAATATCACTATCCTGGTCAGAAAAACAAAGTTTGTGGGGAATAATAGCCATTTTCTATACTTTTGAGGCATAAGCAATTTGGAAATAACATTTACTACCCAGGAACCAAAAAAAAAAAAAAATTGTTACACGGTGTAATGCTAAAACGAAGGTCCCACCGAGATTTGAATTCGGATCGCTGAATTCAAACTCCAGAGCACTAACCGTTACACCATGGAACCCATATTTATGCATTGGCCACTTAACTGTAATAAATACATCATTTTATTATTATTCTATTTTTTTGTAAGCGTTTCTACTGCGATTGTTTTAATTAGCACTAATCTTGGACTACCTTACCCAGGGTAACATTACACAGTCCAAGATTGGTTTTAATCGGGCTGTGAAAGCAGCCGAATATGTTTACAATGACTTGGATCCGGGAATCCAGAGCTTTAAAAACTGTAATAAGTCCAGACTAGTTTGGAAAAGCTTGTCTTCGTTCAGACGGTATCACAATCCCCCATCCTTCACTGCTATGACATAATAGTGATGCATTGAATTGCTACTTTTTATAAAGCATGTTATTGTGAAGCATGTTTACTGACGTGCACCTTTTGTTTTTGTGTAGATCGCCTCACCATTACCTACTGTCGAAGCAGTGGCCCTGGAGGCCAGAATGTTAATAAAGGTATGGAAATGGAAGTCTTTGTTCAAATATTCACAAGCATGTTTCAGTAGTTCGGGACAAACACCAATCACAAAATGTTTTAGTACAAATATTTATTGTAGAGAATGCGGAGTATGCGATTTAACAGAAGTATGCTGTATATACACATTAATTTGGCATCAAACCTAACTTGGTTTGAGGGTTCGCTGCCTGACCAACTGGACGAGGCTGAGACCCCCATTTGATAAAACATAAAAACTGTTATTAGGAAAGGTGGAGATGGGGAGGTGGTGGGTTACGATGAAATCAAAACGCAACTGAGAGATAAGTGAAGAGGGTATTTATAGTGCTAATACAATTTAAATTAGCTAATGTGTAAATTGAATGATTCAATTTGGTGATGCGGAGATTGGTGTCTGACCCTCCTCCCGAACTTTAATTATAAATTTTATTTCAGTAGTTCGGGACAAACACCAATCACAAAATGTTTTAGTACAAATATTTATTGTAGAGAATGCGGAGTATGCGATTTAACAGAAAAGTATGCTGTATATACACATTCATTTGGCATCAAACCTAACTTGGTTTGAGGGTTCGCTGCCTGGCCAACTGGACGAGGCTGAGACCCCCAAAAAGAACAAGCCGGTCTCAATGCCACAGTTAGAATTGAATATAGCCCACTTGAAGGTTTAGCCAACCTTTAACAAATGATCATCAGCACGCAGGAGAGGAAAACAAAACCCATTTTTGGGAAATAAACCTCTGGGAATCCATGGCTGATTCGATTGCCCTTCCTCCAGGCAGGTTACTAACACTTAAGAGCACATTTCTGTAAAAGCATTTTTAGGCTCCATAATATTTGTTATAATATAAACTTGGTAAGCACTGGAGGATCAACGACCTAACCGTTTGATAACAGAGTCTGGAACTCAGTGGGAAAAAGCTGCTACGATTCTGAAGGAAGGACCGGAAAACTGCTCAGCTGCGAATCCGGACCTGGAAATAAATCAGGTGAAAGAAGAACAAATGTTGGGTGACGATTGTTCAGTTTTCGTTAATAAACAGCGGGCCTGAGGGTGATGCGCCCTGAGAAAGATGGAGATGGACAAGAGAGAAAGGGGTCATATGGGCCAACATGGGAGTTTAATTTATAAACAAAATTGAAAAGCTTTCTCTAATCTTCCTGGTCCGTTTTACTTCTTTTGAGCAGGAAGGAAAGGGTATCAGATGAGGGGATTGCTAGGTCAGAGATTAAGGGGTGAATCTGGGGGTTGAATTTGAGAGCGATGTAGACTCCCAGCACCTATGGGAACCCAAGAAGGCTAAGAGAAAGAGCTGTAAGGTTTTATCTAAAACAGGCAGGAGTAGCTGGAGCAGATGAGAGGCACCAAGAGAGTACGTTGATGGCAATAGGTAGGCAAGCAGGAGGAGAAAGAGATTCTGATAGTTGAAGCCCTTTCAGGATTAGTGAAATTTGTGAGTTGCAGAGTGTAGAGCTGGGACAGTGAAATTGAGTTGAGTTTGTAGAAAAACTTTATGCTGGAAATTCAAATCTTATAGCTCTGTTCTTAAGGGACATAAAACAGGATGACACTACGGGCACTGAAAATGATGGAAAGGAATGTTGAATGCAAAGTGAAATTTTAAAGCAATTCCAGGATGACCGGTACATTTGCAGTGAGCGGGGAGTGATGCTGAGAAGAGTTGTTTCTTGAGCCTGCAGAAATCAGGGAATGCAGCAGGTGGCTCACATGAATGTCAGGTCTGAAAAATGAGGAATCTGAGTTTGCAGGAGGTCGTCTTCGGAAGCCAATGCTCTGAATCTCTGCGTTTGGAAACAAGAAAGAGAATCAATTATATTCAGGTGGCCGAGAATGTGTTGAGCTCTGAAAATGAACTGATGAGTAACAGATAAACAGGTAATCCTTCTGAATATTCTCATTATATGGTGGGAGAATGAACGATCTTGTTAAAGATTTAGACTGAAGGTGAATTGTGAGTGGAGAAGAATGGATTTTGAGCCCAGGAAGACCCCCAAAAGGAGTGCGGCTACAGCAAATGGACACATTTTGCGCAATGACGAGGAGTGATCGGTTATAGGAATAATGCTGAATTCGTTGGGCCATGGAGCAGAAAACCAATTTTCCCTTGTAGTATCCTCCAAAGCCAAGAGAGGGAGCTGCATCTTTGAACGGCTGAATGTCTTTGTGCAGCAGGAGACAGTTGTCGTAAAAGAAAGTACTGCCATTCCTTTCTTTTAGTAGGAGCACCCACAGGCGGAGTTCCTTGCGAAAAAAAAAAAAAAAAAAAAACCATAAGTATGACATCATTGAGGGAATCGACAGAAAGGATCAAATAGAGAGAAGGTAGGAGATAAAAGCTCTGCCTCGAGGATTTATCCTCATTGCGTACAAATTGCAAAGCATATGACATGGTTTATTTAAAATTTCCAGAAAGCTTTTGACAAAGTCCCACATAAAAGATTAATTTCTCAAACTGAATGCAGTAGGGATTCAATGAAATGCATGCACGTGGATTAGGGAGTAGTTAACATGTAGAAAACAGAAGGCCTTCAGAGTATGCAGTATTGCGGCCCTGACTGATATTCAAAGAAATGGGAATGGTTTTGAAAGTGTTTGAATAAACTGCCGGTAAGCTGAAAGAAGAAAAGCATCTCACAGAGAAGAGACCACTATGGGGTCGTGCTGGACACCCATGGCGGCCGGGGAGGTCACTGCAGGGGCCTGCTGAATGCCTGCAGTGAGGGGAGGGTAACCTAAAAGGTTACATTTGGAAGACCGCGGAGGTAAGGAATAGAAGGGGGCAGTGGGGCCCTGTTGAAGCTCGCAGCTGGTAGAAAACCGTTTGACAGAGAAGGGAGCACTATGGGGGCCTGCTGGACGCCCATAGTGGCCAGCGAGGTCACTGCAGGGGCCTGCAGTGATGGGGGGTGGGGAATGCGGGAGCAGCCGCACCCAACTGTAATTACTGATTAGAGGAGACATCAAAAATAGAGCAATGTAACCAGTGGTGTATTACAGGGATCAGTATTAGGTCCTCTGCTATTCCTAATCTACATAATGATTTAGATTATGGCATAGTAAGCAGACTTGTTAAATTTGCACACAACACAAAAATAGGTGCAGTGGCAAACACTGTTGCAGCAGCGAAGGTCATTCAAAATGATCTAGACAGCATTCAGAACTGAGCAAGCACATGGCAAATGACATTTAATAGAGAAGTGTAAAGTACTGCACACAGGCAAGAAAAATGTGCATTATAAATATCATATGGAAGATACTGAAATTGAAGGAATCTTTGAAAATGACCTAGGAGTTTATGTTGACTCAGATATGCCTTCATCTAGACAATGTGGGGAAGCTGTAAAAAGGCCAACAAGATGCTCGGATATATTGTGAAAAGTTTTGGGGGGGGGGGGGGGGGACCGGACAGAAAAGTGGAAATATAAAAAATACAATCCCCTGAGGACAGGCTCAATGGGCATGATTTTAAATGTGTTTGATATATTGGCTTTAGCCAGTCATGCGTTTTTCCCAGCAATTTTGATTAAGAATATGGCGTGGTCGATTTGCATATTGCAGGGAGCAATCTTCGTGAGGGACTGTTGATGCTGGATGTGATGGAGTTACGGTGAGCGGAAATGAAGGAAGTTACAGGCAGAATAGCACAGGTTCCTTCAATGAAGTTATTACAAATCTGGCAAAACAATCTCTGGATACAAATGCTCAAAACTGCCGATGAGCAGTGAGGGAAGGGAACCAGAAAGGTTAGGGAACCTGCAGTGAGGGAAGTGAACCAGAAAGGTTATAGTTAGAGGTGAAGGGAGCACTATGGGGGCCTGCTGGATGCCCATAGTGGCCAAAGAGGTCATTGCAGGGGCCTGCTGGACGCCTGCAGTGAGGGAGGGGAACCAGAAAGGTTATAGTTAGTGAAGGGAGCACTATGGGGGCCTGCTGGACGCCCATAGTGGCCAAAGAGGTCATTGCAGGGGCCTGCTGGACGCCTGCAGTGAGGGAGGGGAACCAGAAAGGTTATAGTTAGTGAAGGGAGCACTATGGGGGCCTGCTGGACGCCCATAGTGGCCAAAGAGATCACTGCAGGGGCCTGCTGGACGCCTGCAGTGATGAGGGGGTGTAACCAGAAAGGTTACAGATGCATATTATACAACAGTGGCGGGTGTCGAAACCCCCAGGATAGATCGCGGGAGCAGCCGCTCCTAACTGTAAAAACAATCTCTAGAAACAAATGCTCAAAACTGCTGAAGCGCAGAAAGAAAAGCATTTCACAGAGAAAGGATCACTATGAGGGCCTGCTGGACGCCCATAGTGGCCAAAGAGGTCACTGCAGGGGCCTGCTGGACGCCTGCAGTGAGGGGAGGTAACCTGAAAGGTTATAGTTGGAGCCAGAATGCTCAGGAACTGCTAAATGAGCCTTTGATTGACAGGTGCGATGGTCCTGCTTTCGGATTTTTCCGGTAGTAGAAGCGCTTCGTGGAGATGCAGTCGGTGCGGGCGAGGTGTTTCAAGTCCGCTTATAATACGCGGAAATTGGGCTAGCTTCTTGAGTCGCGGGTTGGAATTTGTAAAACACCCATACTGACATGGGTTGGGCTTGTTTTGTCGTTACACTTGGCAACACTGGGTAAAGCAACGATCAGTGCTGACGTCATAGCGCCTGCGACTGGAAGGATGAAATAAAGTAAACAAATTCTCCTTACGTGCTGTAGATTTGAATGGGATGTTGTTGCTACGAAGATAAAGCTGGATCCGGGAGATCGTCCAGTCTCTGATTTCAGGAGTTGCGGAGGAACAGTGGCCAGGCGGGAGCCACAGCAGACAGGAGAAGCTGACATCTGGGCAGAGAAGTTTGGAGTGGTAATACCGCCGACCAAAGTTGTGGTGGAGTTGGCCCGGGAAGGGCTGGTTGAACTGGTTGCGTGGATCTCGGCTCCGGGGAAACAGCAAACAGATCGTCATCCGTCGAAACGGAATAATCCAGAATGCAGACCATGATGCGTGCATGTACGATGAAATCAAAACGCAACTGAGAGATAAGTGAAGAGGGTATTTATAGTGCTAACAATTTAAATTAGCTAATGTGTAAATTGAATGATTCAATTTGGTGATGCGGAGATTGGTGTCTGACCCTCCTCCCGAACTTTAATTATAAATTTCATTTAATGTACAGGGTGATCAGGAGCACTGTTGTGGGGAAGTATTCTCCACAGAGTTAACTAGACAGGCAACAACATCACAGGTTATAGAGAGTCAGCTACTTTTGTGTTATAGTACATTTTTCACATTTTGTTCTAGTAAACACAAAAGCTGAAGTCCGGTTCCACATGCAAACAGCTGATTGGATTCCTGAAGATGTGCGACAAAAGATTATTTCTCAGGTAACATCAATACTAAGATTACATATTCACTTGAGCTGACTGCTAATAACATTGAAGAAATGTGAAAGTTAACTAACAGCTGGTGTGTAAAGGGTAAATATTTTAACTTGTAACTGAAATGAAAGCTTAACAAAAAACACCTCTATGAATCTGTGCTATACGATGAAAACATGAATAAAGTCTGACATTGGTCTAATTAGTTTGTTATAAGGCTATGATTTTGATGCAGTACTTTTTAGTTCGTTTTACTGGCAAGGTGCGGCAAAAAAACAAGAATTCACGGAAAGTTGTCCAAATGTAGGTTTAGCTACATCAACATACACAAGAGCATTTAAATAGTACACCAGAACCAATAATATAAAGACTTGCTTTTGACTGCTGGCAAGTTTAAATGTTACTTTAGAGTGAACCAGGATTTCGAGTTTTCCACGATTCGGAAATAGAATGTTGTAAAAAGAGCCTCTAAGTTGGAAAACTTCTGTTCTCCGATGCATTGTTGTTCTTTCTTTACAGAAAACAGCTCTCACAATTGTTTTTCTTTTAGCTGTCACCAATTTACATACTTGCTCGCTCAGTTATCTCATTCGCTGACCTACACAGCTACACATAAATGCTGCGTGAATACACAACCAAACAATTTACAGACACTCGCAGATTAGTATTTTCAGTACATTTTTTAAAGGAAATAAAGGAAGCGCCTCATCAAATGTGTTTCACATCCATTTTCAGGCGTCCAAGACTACATTCAAATTCACGATTTTCAGGATTTCCATGACCTCTGTGACAAAATCGTAGCCTTAGTTTTACTTACAAAAAAATACCATGAATTGCATACATCAGGGGATAGCAGCGTGACATAGTACACAGCTGCGTGACACTGGAACATTTACAAAATTGAGGAGGTGTGTGAACTTTTTTTTTTTGTAAGTAAATAAATATCAGGGACTTTAATATGTTCTACTGTTTTGAGCACTACATGTAATAGGTCAGGCCTCAGAACTGGCTGTTAAAACCCTGTTAGTTATGTTTTTATTGATTTATTTTGCATCTCAGCATACAAACCGAATAAACAGAAGTGGGGAGCTGATCGTCACCTCGGAAGTGAGCCGGTACCAGATGCGCAATCTGTCTGACTGTTTGCAGAAGATCCGAGACATGATCGCTGCTGCCAGCGTGAAACACAAGCAGCCTTCCCAAGAAGACGTGGCTCTCCGACGCTACAGGTAATCTTCCTGTGACACCAGGATCTGATCAGGGCTGCCAAGAGCTCATTTAAAACTGGGATCATTACCTTGTACCACGACACAGCAATGCACTAGCCCTCAATTATACTATTTCAGATGCTGATCCTTCCCGTAGCAAACAATCTAACCGCACTCTGCTCTAAGAGGGTTGTGATTTTGGCGTCACTTCTTGGATTTTGGATGATAACAGATATTAGCTTCATGCTCATTTTCCCATATCCAGTTGTCTTCATGTTTACAAACTATTTGATCAGAGATGCCGTAACCTTACAATTTGCCTCCAGAGCAAATTAACATTGTTTCTCTTTTCAGGATAGACAAAATGAACCGAGAACGCCTGCAGCAAAAGAAAATGCACACTGCAGTGAAGCGAAGCCGACGCGAGGAGTTTGATTGAAGGTGATGCCAGGATATGAAGGCTGGCTGCATTGAAGCAATCTGTAAAGAATAAATGAATGACTTGTACAAAGTGTTGTTTGCTCCTCGTTTATTTTAATTTGTCGGCTGGTTTTGCTGGGTTGGGTAATTGGAAGTTATGAATAGTTTTCTAAATAGTTACTCGGATGTACCACATGTGTAAGAGTTGATCAGTTGAAAGAGGCATGATCAGTATGACTCTAAAATACTGGCTGGCACAGTGGACTGTAAATTAACATCTTAAAATACATCTGCACATTGCTGTGTGTTTACAATGGTTGTGGTGTTGGAAAGTTAGGTTACTTGTTTGCTGAGCAGTGTCAAAGTAGCCTCCTGACATGGTAATGGTAAACTGAGTGCGTGTTTCACATTTTTTTAATGCGTACAAAAGGCAGATAAGCAGCTTCTCTGGACCGCTGGTTTTCGTTCTCAAAGGGATTTATTTTAGCAAAGGGAAATTGGAAGTGTACATTAAAGCTCAACCACGCCTTCACCAATACCCAAGATTACCATATAACTCCATGTGAAACTCAAAATGGAGCGAGGTAACCAGTGGTGTACCACAGGGATCAGTATTAAGTCCTCTGCTATTCCTGATCTACATTAATGATTTAGATTCTGGTATAGTAAGCAAACAAAAAGTTAAATTTGCAGACGACACAAAAATAGGAGGAGTGGCAAACACTGTTGAAGCAGCAAAGGTCATTCAAAATGATCTAGACAGCATTCAGAATTGGGCAGACACATGGCAAATGAAATTTAATAGAGAAAAGTGTAAAGTATTGCATGCGGGCAATAAAAATGTGCATTATAAATATCATATGGGAGATAGTGAAATTGAAGAAGGGAACTATGAAAAAGACCTAGGAGTTTATGTTGACTCAGAAATGTCTTCATCTAGACAATGTGGGGAAGCTATAAAAAAGGCTAACAAGATGCTCGGATATATTGTGAGAAGTGTTGAATTTAAATCAAGGGAAGTAATGTTAAAACTCTGCAATGCATTAGTAAGACCTCACCTAGAATATTGTGTTCAGTTCTGGTCACCTCGTTACAAAAATGATATTGCTGCTCTAGAAAGAGTGCAAAGAAGAGCAACCAAAATTATCCCGGGTTTAAAAGGCATGTCGTATGCAGACAGGCTAAAAGAATTGAATCTATACAGTCTTGAACAAAGAAGACTACGCGGCGATCTGATTCAAACATTCAAAATCCTAAAAGGTATAGACAATGTCAACCCAGGGGACTTATTTGACCTGAAAAAAGAAACAAGGACCAGGGCTCACAAATGGAGATGAGATAAAGGGGCATTCAGAACAGAAAATAGGACGCGCATTTTTTACACAGAGAATTGTGAGGGTGTGGCACAAACTCCCCTGTAATGTTGTTGAAGCTGAAACCCTGGGATGCTTCAAGAAGCTGCTTGATGAGATTCTGGGATCATTAAGCTACTAACAACCAAACGAGCAAGATGGGCTGAATGGCCTCCTCTCGTTTGTAAACTTTCTTATGTTCTTATGTTCTTATAGAAACGTCAGCTCGATGAAACACTTTTTAATATCTTAAGAATAATAATGCTAAAATGATTGTCCTACGGGGATTTGAACTCAGATCACAGGATTGAAAGTCATGAGTGATAACCATTACACCATGGAAACCATATTTATGTATCGGCCACTTAACTGTAATAAATACATCATTTTATTATTATTCTATTTTTTGTAAGCGTTTCTACTGCTGTTGTTTTAATTTGATACGTTTAGGTTATATTTTAGACAATTTGGTGGATTCTTGATCTCCTTAGTTCGATCTAGGCAGTGGTGAAGAACTTCAGATATTTTCCACAAGGGGGCGATACACCATGGCAGCGGCTAACCACAGTAGTATTGGTGTGAACCAAGCAGAAACTCAATATTTTTAAAAGCGTGAATATGAATTTACAGAAAAGAACTTTTCCAAAATATATAAATGAAAAAAGATAAATTGGTTGGCCAAGAAATAAACTATGGTATGCATTCTCTAGATTGTGGAACATTCATAGAAATAAACTTCCTGCTGATTTCCAAATTTCCTGAAGGAATCAGAGCCAGACAGAAGCACCTGCCATCAACCAAGTGCCTGAATCAGCTCCCTGCACACTGTATTACATTCCTCCATTTCCCAGCCTGGGTCAGCTCTCTGCACACTGTACTGCATTCCTCCATATCCCTGCCTGAGTCAACTCTGTGCACACTGTACTGCATTCCTCCATATCCCTGTCTGAATCAGATCTCTGCACACTGTACTGCATTCCTCCATATCCCTGCCTGAATCAGCTCACTGCACACTGTACTGCATTTCTCCATATGCCTGCCTGAGTCAGCACTGCACACTGTACTGCATTCCTCAATATCCCTGCCTGAATCAGCTCTGCACACTGTACTGCATTCCTCCATATCCCTACCTGAATCAGCTCTTCACATTTTACTGCATTCCTCCATATCCCTCCCCGAATCAGCTATGCACATTGTAGTGCATTCCTCTATATCCCTGAATGAATCAGCTCTGCACACTGTACTGCATTTCTTCATATCCCTGCCTGAATCAGATCTTTGCACAGTGTACTGCATTCCTCCATATCCCTGTCTGAATCAGATCTCTGCACACTGTACTGCATTCCTCCATATCCCTGCCTGAATCAGCTCACTGCACACTGTACTGCATTTCTCCATATGCCTGCCTGAGTCAGCACTGCACACTGTACTGCATTCCTCAATATCCCTGCCTGAATCAGCTCTGCACACTGTACTGCATTCCTCCATATCCCTACCTGAATCAGCTCTTCACATTTTACTGCATTCCTCCATATCCCTCCCCGAATCAGCTATGCACATTGTAGTGCATTCCTCTATATCCCTGAATGAATCAGCTCTGCACACTGTACTGCTTTTCTTCATATCCCTGCCTGAATCAGATCTTTGCACACTGTACTGCATTCCTCCATATCCCTGTCTGAATCCGCTCTCTGCACACTGTACTGCATTCCTCCATATCCCTGCTTGAATCAGCTCTCTGCACACTGTACTGGATTCCTCCATATCCCTGCTTGAATCAGCTCTCTGCACACTGTACTGCATTTCTCCATATCCCTGCCTGAATCCGCTCTCTGCTCACTGTACTGCCTTCCTCTATATCCCTGCATGAATCAGCTCTCTGTACACGGTAATGCATTCCTTCATATCACTGCCTGAATCAGCTCTCTGCACACTGTACTACATTCCTCCATATCCCTGCCTGAATCCGCTCTCTGCTCACTGTACTGCCTTCCTCCATATCCCTGCATGAATCAGATCTCTGTACACGGTAATGCATTCCTTCATATCCCTGCCTGAATCAGCTCTCTGCACACGGTACTGCATTCCTCCATATCCCTGTCTGAATCAGCTCTCTGCACACTGTACTGCATTCCACCATATTGCTTCCTAAAACAGCTCTCCACACTGTACTGCATTCCTCCATGTCCCCGCCTGATTCAGCTCTCTGCACATTGTACTGCATTCCTCCATATCGCTGCCTGAATCAGCTCTGCACACAGTACTGCATTCCTCCATATACCTGCCTGAATCAACTCTGCACACTGTACTGCATTCCTCCATGTCCCAGCCTGAATCAGCTCTCTGCACATTGTACTGCATTCCTCCATATCCCTGCCTGAATCAGATCTCTGCACATTGTACTGCATTTCTCCATATCGCAGCCTGAATCAGCTCTGCACACTGTACTGCATTCCTCTATTTTCCTGCCTGAATTAGGTCTGCACACTGTACAGCTTTCCTCCATATCCCTGCCTGAATCAGCTCTGCACACTGTACTGCATTCCTCCATATCCCTGCCTGAATCAGCTACCTGCACACTGTACTGCATTCCTCCATATCCCTGCCTGAATCAGCTCTGCACACTGTACTGCATTCCTCAATATCCCTGCCTGAATCAGCTCTGCACACTGTACTGCATTCCTCCATATCCCTACCTGAATCAGCTCTTCACATTTTACTGCATTCCTCCATATCCCTCCCCGAATCAGCTATGCACATTGTAGTGCATTCCTCTATATCCCTGAATGAATCAGCTCTGCACACTGTACTGCTTTTCTTCATATCCCTGCCTGAATCAGATCTTTGCACACTGTACTGCATTCCTCCATATCCCTGTCTGAATCCGCTCTCTGCACACTGTACTGCATTCCTCCATATCCCTGCTTGAATCAGCTCTCTGCACACTGTACTGGATTCCTCCATATCCCTGCTTGAATCAGCTCTCTGCACACTGTACTGCATTTCTCCATATCCCTGCCTGAATCCGCTCTCTGCTCACTGTACTGCCTTCCTCTATATCCCTGCATGAATCAGCTCTCTGTACACGGTAATGCATTCCTTCATATCACTGCCTGAATCAGCTCTCTGCACACTGTACTACATTCCTCCATATCCCTGCCTGAATCCGCTCTCTGCTCACTGTACTGCCTTCCTCCATATCCCTGCATGAATCAGATCTCTGTACACGGTAATGCATTCCTTCATATCCCTGCCTGAATCAGCTCTCTGCACACGGTACTGCATTCCTCCATATCCCTGTCTGAATCAGCTCTCTGCACACTGTACTGCATTCCACCATATTGCTTCCTAAAACAGCTCTCCACACTGTACTGCATTCCTCCATGTCCCCGCCTGAATCAGCTCTCTGCACATTGTACTGCATTCCTCCATATCGCTGCCTGAATCAGCTCTGCACACAGTACTGCATTCCTCCATATACCTGCCTGAATCAACTCTGCACACTGTACTGCATTCCTCCATGTCCCAGCCTGAATCAGCTCTCTGCACATTGTACTGCATTCCTCCATATCCCTGCCTGAATCAGATCTCTGCACATTGTACTGCATTTCTCCATATCGCAGCCTGAATCAGCTCTGCACACTGTACTGCATTCCTCTATTTTCCTGCCTGAATTAGGTCTGCACACTGTACTGCTTTCCTCCATATCCCTGCCTGAATCAGCTCTGCACACTGTACTGCATTCCTCCATATCCCTGCCTGAATCAGCTACCTGCACACTGTACTGCATTCCTCCATATCCCTGCCTGAATCAGCTCTGCACACTGTACTGCATTCCTCCATATCCCTGCCTGAATCAGCTCTGCACACTGTACTGCATTCCTCTATATCCCTGCCTGAATCAGCTCTGCACACTGTACTGCATTCCTCCATATCCCTGCCTGAATCAGCTCTGCACACTGTACTGCATTCTATATCCCTGCCTGAATCAGCTCTGCACACTGTACTGCATTCCTCCATATCCCTGCCTGAATCAGCTACCTGCACACTGTACTGCATTCCTCCATATCCCTGCCTGAATCAGCTCTGCACACTGTACTGCATTCCTCCATATCCCTGCCTGAATCAGCTACCTGCACACTGTACTGCATTCCTCCATATCCCTGCCTGAATCAGCTCTGCACACTGTACTGCATTCCTCCATATCCCTGCCTGAATCAGCTCTGCACACTGTACTGCATTCCTCTATATCCCTGCCTGAATCAGCACTGCACATTGTACTGCATTCCTCCATATCCCTGCCTGAATCAGCTCTCTGCACACGGTACTGCATTCCTCCATATCTCTGTCTGAATCAGCTCTCTGCACACTGTACTGCATTCCTCCATATTGCTTCCTAAATCAGCTCTGCACACGGTACTGCATTCCTCCATATCCCTGCCTGAATCAGATCTCTGCACACTGTACTGCATTCCTTCATATCCCTGCCTGAATCAGCTCAGTGCTCACTTTACTGCAATCCTCAATGTCCCTGCCTGAATCAGCTCTCTGCACACTATATTGAATTCCTACATATTGCTTCCTAAATCAGCTCTGCACACGGTACTGCATTCCTCCATATCCCTGCCTGAATCAGATCTCTGCACATTGTACTGCATTCCTTCATATCCCTGCCTGAATCAGCTCTCTGCACACTGTACTGCATTCCTCCATATCCCTGCCTGAATCAGATCTCTGCACACTGTACTGCATTCCTTCATATCCCTGCCTGAATCAGCTCAGTGCACACTTTACTGCAATCCTCAATGTCCCTGCCTGAATCAGCTCTCTGCACACTGTACTGGATTCCTCCATATCCCTGCCTGCATCAGCTCTATGCACACTGTACTGCATTCCTCCATATCCCTGCAAAGGGTAAATATTTTAACTTCTAACTGAAATGAAAGCTTAACAAAAAACACCTCTATGAATCTGTGCTATACGATGAAAACATGAATAAAATCAGACATTGGTCTAATTAGTTTGTTATAAGGCTATGATTTTGATGCAGTACTTTTTAGTTAATTTTACTGGCAAGGTGCGGCAAAAAAACAAGAATTCACGGAAAGTTGTCCAAATGTAGGTTTAGCTACATCAACATACACAAGAGCTTTTAAATAGTACACCAGAACCAATAATATAAAGACTTGCTTTTGACTGCTGGCAAGTTTAAATGTTACTTTAGAGTACAAAACTTTACCGTACAGACTTCAGACTCCGACATCATTTCTTGTAAGAGTCGAGGGTCTCAGTGCGACAAATGTTTGAAATTCTCCCTTTCGGGTTTCCCTGTTGGTTGAGAGGACGGATGTACCAACGATGTCGCTTTTAAAACCTCTTGATAAGAGGTACAATCTCAGCACATTTACTTTAAATGTAAATGTATCCAATTTTGCGAATGCAATCTGTATTTAAAGTGTGAACAACAGCTGTGACCACTTTGCGCAGTCAAAAGTGCTGCGACACGACGCGTCCCGTACAGCAAATAGTGAAGCTGCACAGCTTGTAGTTGATTCATCTGCGATAGATTAAGATTTCCATTACACGAGAGTAGATGTTAAAAATTCATGCTGATTTGAACTCGGCTCTCGCCAAGATAAGCACCAACTAAGACGTAGCTTTACAGTAAACTAATGTGATCCATATGCGTCTCCATCCATTTACGTTTCTTTCCATATGATGATGTAGATATCCTTCTGTCTGGTGTTAATGGCTGAAGTGTAATGCTGGCTCCAGGGATCAGCTTATTTTGCCTCCCTGGCGCATCAGCAAACACAACGGCTGCGATGCTGGCTCCGGGGATCAACCAAAGTGCGGCCTCCCCAGCGCATCAGCATGACAACCGTCTGGATTGAGCTAAGTAGGGTACATCTCTGGGGTTTTCAAGTGGGCACCTTCCATCCTCAGTGTTTCGTCGACTAGCCCACGACACCTCAAGAGGGCTCGACGGTGATTCTGGCGTCCCAGCATCACCCCCCTCCGTCCCCCACTCAACTCAGCCCAGCTTACTTACCTGTCCCCAGCCAGAATCTTTCCGTCTCAACCACAGCCAGTTGCTGCTCCTCTCTGCTGCTTCAGATAAGTTCTTCACTGTGCGACGCAACTCTTGGCCACTGAATCCGACGTCTCTGAGAAACCGGGTTGTAGAGTGTGCCACAAATCCTCGACAACCCACTTCCACTGGGTAAACCCGAACTCTCCATCCTCGCTGTTCCGCTTCAGTGGCTAGTTGAGCATACCGCAGTTTCTTCCTCTCATACGCCTCATCTACAGCATCCTCCCATGGCACTGTTAACTCTACCAGGTGAACAAGGCGTGCTGATCCAGACCACAAGACAATATCTGGTCGAAGGTTAGTGGTGGCAATCTCAGGTGGAAAAATAAGCCATTGACCAACATCTGCCAGCATTTTCCAGTCTCTAGCAGCATCCAGTTGTCCTGGGCGAGGATTGGTTTTAACACCTTTTCTTGGTGGTTGCTCTCCTGGGCGGAGGAATGTTGTCTTTTGTGTGTAATGTTTTGATGGAACAGGTGGCAACTTATTGGTCATGTTACGCTTGTCTTCCAATGCTAAGGCCAAACATCGCAGCACCTGGTCATGGCGCCAAGTAAACCGTCCTTGGCTAAGAGCCACCTTACATCCTGTCAAAATGTGCCTTAATGTTGCAGGTGATGAACACAAAGGACATGAGGGATCCTCTCCTACCCAGAGGTTTAGGTTCTGTGGTGATGGGAGAACATCATATGTTGACCTGATGAGGAAACTGATCCTGCTCTGTTCCATTGACCATAGGTCTTGCCAGCCAATCTTGCGTTGTTCCACACTCTCCCATCTCATCCATTCTCCCTGTTTGGCCTGGGAAATGGCCTTTATACACCTCATCCTCTCCTCCTGCTTTTGCACCTCGTTGACTACCAGCTTCCTTCTTTGAGCTGGGGCCGCCTTGTGCCATGTAGGAGGAGTTGAACTGAAACCAAGACCCCCTCTTCCATGCTGAACTTGCCCCATGATATCACCAATTCGAAGGGCAGCCTTTGCATCTTCCACAGCTTTCTTTGCCGCCCACTTTCTTCCAGTTTTCAACACAGGTGCTGCCTCCCTTACGCATTTATCGCGTGACTCTACTAATGTCATTTCCAATCTGACCTTGGCGCACTTAAACTCCTCGGTTAGAGCAGAGACTGGTAGCTGCAGTATTCCTTTACCATAAAGTCCCACTCTGCTGAGGCAGCGTGGAACTCCCAACCATTTCCTGATGTATGAACTGATTAAAGCTTCCAGCTTCTCTACTGTTGTCAAAGAAACCTCGTACACAGTCAGTGGCCACAGCAACCTCGGCAGTAGACCAAACTGAAAGCACCAGAGTTTTAGTTTACCTGGTAGAGCGCAGCTGTCTATGCTCTTCAACCCTTCCACTGCTTGTTGTCTAACTTCTCCCACACGAACTGTGTCCTTTAGATCCCCGTCGTACCATCTCCCAAGACTCTTCACTGGCTTCTCAGACACTGTTGGTATTGCCTCACCATTAATGAAGAATGTTTTATCTACTACTTTGCCTTTAATTATAGAGATGCTCCTTGATTTAGTGGGCTTGAATTGCATTCGTGCCCATTCAATGTTATTGGTTAATTTGCCCAATAATCGATTAGTGCAGGCGACTGTTGTAGTCATGGTTGTCATGTCATCCATGTATGCTCGAATTGGTGGTAGTCGCATTCCAGAAGCCAAGCGCTCTCCTCCTACTACCCATTTTGATGCCCTAATGATTACTTCCATTGCCATGGTAAAAGCCAGCGGAGAAATGGTGCATCCTGCCATTATTCCAACCTCTAGGCATTGCCATGTAGTGCTGAATTCTGAAGTTGAAAAACTGAATTGCAAATCTCCAAAATAGGCTTTCACTAAATTTGTTATTGTCATCGGTACACTGAAAAAATCAAATGCTGCCCAAAGTAGTTCATGTGGCACTGAACCATATGCATTAGCCAAATCCAGGAATGTCACATGGAGCTCCTTCCTCTCCTTTTTAGCTGATTGAATTTGTTGCCAGATCACATTGATGTGTTCTAAGCAACCTGGGAAACCTGGAATGCCCGCTTTTTGTATTGAAGTGTCAATGAAGCAGTTCTTTAATAGGTAAGCTGACAATCTCTGAGCAATAATGCTGAAGAAAATCTTGCCTTCTACGTTTAATAGGGAAATGGGACGAAACTGACTGATGCTTGTAGAATCTTTTTCTTTAGGTATAAAGACTCCACCTGCTCGGCGCCATGCTCTTGGTACAACCTGTTTTTCCCATGCCACTTTCATCAATTTCCACAGAATTCGTAGAACTCTTGAAGCACTCTTGTACACTCTGTACGGAACTCCATTAGGCCCTGGAGATGATGAAGCCCTTGCTTTTTTCACAGCTTGCTCTATTTCTTTCCACTTAGGTGCACAGTCCTCCATTTGGTATTCTGGTGGATTGATAGGTGGGATGTCTGACGGAATTGACATAGGCTCCTGCCTTTTTGAATCTGTATGTGTTTCCTCCAAATATCTCTCCAGCTCAACCTTAGATACTTTTAGTGTGCCATTCTTCTCACTGGTGAATAACTTCTTTACAAATTTGAATGGGTCTTTATAAAAGTTAGCTCTCGCACGCTCCTTCTTTTTGTAGCGTTTCCGTAGGCGCTCAGCTCTGCGCAATGTTGCAAGCTTATCTTTTATGACCCTTTGTAAGAGATTGAGTCCCTCCTTCTGACTTTGTTCTGCTCTTCTCCATTGGTTCCTCAGCTGTCTCCTTTCTCTAACTAAGCGTTCAATCTCCTGCTGCCGTCTAGACTTTCCAGGAATAGTTTGTACTTTTTCCTTCCTTTTTTCAACTCCAAACCTCTCACTTCCATATGCGTAGATGATGTCCCCAAATTTATCCAGCTTCTTTTCAACTGTTCCACTTAATCTTTCCAATGCAACGCAGAGATCTGTGTTTACTGTGTCCCATGCAGTTTTCTCACAAGCTCTTGGCCATTTAACTCCAGGCTTGTGCCCGTTGAGGTTCTTTTCTCTCTTATGCTGGTTTGTCTGACCGGGTTCACAAGGATCATTATGTTCATCACTAACTGTGTCCATGCAAGTCCTCCTCACATCTATGACAGGGGTGCTGATATCCTGCGAACTGTGGTTTGCTTCCTGTCGCTGGATTTCATTCGACTGACTTGACTGACTTCGTAAGAAGTACTGATCAATGCGAGGCCCTTGTCCCTTCTCCCTCAAGCATTTCATTCTCCCTTGATGAATCTTCAAACCCCTGACCGTTGTCGCCTTGCTCCAGCCGCAGACACAAACCTGGAGTTCCATGTCTTTGTTAACTGCAGATCTTGAACTAGTCTTTTGTGAAGTACTCTCCATACTCATATCCGTTTCCGTTCTTAAGTCATTAACCGTGTTGTCCAACGTTGAGTCATCTTCCGCCCCAGCTCTCGCAGACTCTAGGGGTATTTTTCTCTTTAATTTCTTAGAAGCCTTGGGCGGGTGTCTCCAGCATCCTGTAAACACAGAGCTGGATACTGCCGACAAGGGTAGCTAACCCTTACCAGCCCCAATGGGGTCTCTTTCCTCCTGTCAGCTGTCTCTCCAGGCTGTCACAAGGTCTTTCCCTTGTTGCCAGCTGCACTATTCACAGCAGTCACTGGACGTATCCAGATCTTCATGATTTCCATTACACGAGAGTAGATGTTAAAACTTCATGCTGATTTGAACTCGGCTCTCGCCAAGATAAGCACCAACTAAGACGTAGCTTTACAGTAAACTAATGTGATCCATATGCGTCTCCATCCATTTACGTTTCCTTCCATATGATGATGTAGATATCCTTCTGTCTGGTGTTAATGGCTGAAGTGTAATGCTGACTCCAGGGATCAGCTTATTTTGCCTCCCTGGCGCATCAGCACACACAACGGCTGCGATGCTGGCTCCGGGGATCAACCAAAGTGCGGCCTCCCCAGCGCATCAGCATGACAACCGTCTGGATTGAGCTAAGTAGGGTACATCTCTGGGGTTTTCAAGTGGGCACCTTCCATCCTCAGTGTTTCGTCGACTAGCCCACGACACCTCAAGAGGGCTCGACGGTGATTCTGGCGTCCCAGCATCACCCCCCTCCGTCCCCCACTCAACTCAGCCCAGCTTACTTACCTGTCCCCAGCCAGAATCTTTCCGTCTCAACCACAGCCAGTTGCTGCTCCTCTCCTCTCTGAAGGAATCTACGTAAGGAATTGATCATTTGACATATACTGGACTATACATTAGGTACATTTCTAACGAGATCACACTGATGTAGAACATATTTCTATATTTAAGTTAAATTATTTTCCTTACCACACTAAAGGAAAAAGAGTTTATATCACTTTTTAAAACGCAGAAACATGTACACTGACTTACATTGTATTATTTGATCTGAAATACAAGTTACACAATTAATAAATAAAATCTAAAATAAAAAACCGACCACGAAGGGACTCGAACCCTCAATCTTCTGATTTGAAGTCAGACGCCTTATCCATTAGTCCACGCGGTCTTTCACCGAAAGAGAGCTTTTCCGTAAATACTTTACTCTATAATTAGCGTAGTTTGTTCATAACGAAGCAAACAGATACAGCACTACCACAGTCCCAAAGAAGTACGGAATTAAAAAAGCAGCCAGTAGCCCCGCCCATACCCTAAAGCTATGTGCTTACCCAATTGGCGCTGCCTCTTGTCTGTTATTTTCCTATTGCTGAGTGATGCCCCGCCCCTCGTACTCAGGGCACAAATGGAATTGACTGACGCTTCTGTGATGTAATGGTTTTATAAACAATAGATACCGGTATGTGATTGTTAATATGAAATATATATATATACTTGTATATTGGTATTAAATGTAAAAGCGGCTGAAATATAAACTGACAAAAAAATCTAGCAGAGGATGGTTTCGATCCATCGACCTCTGGGTTATGGGCCCAGCACGCTTCCGCTGCGCCACTCTGCTTTTGCTCAGGAGTTAAATGTTTAATAAGATACTGTTAAATTAATTAATATAAAGGACTATTTGTTACTATTTAATCATTGCGGTTAACGTTACTTTAGGGTGGTAAAGTGAAATTGCCTTTACCAGACACCATGTTTAAATGGTTACTGACGCTAACCATGTTGAAATATATGTTTATTCATTTTTATGAATAATAGCTGAAGAGAGGGGAAACGTCTGGAAAGTTTATTATAAAACAGTCGTGAGAAAAAAAAAAACATACACGTTACACCCCAGATGGGACTCGAACCCACAATCCCTGGCTTAGGAGGCCAGTGCCTTATCCATTAGGCCACTGGGGCTCCTAAAGAAAATGCCGTTCTTGCTCATATTTGTGTGCCTGACTATCGCTAAATACAGAATGGAAGGTAACCCAAAAAAAAAAATTATTAACGCTTTACCTTTTTACCTGTACTGTACTCTGCAAGCTTTTTATGGTCACCTCGGATTTTTCAGTACAGGTTGCAAAAGCAGACAAAAGCAAATAAAAGTATTTCTGAGGGTTTTATACTTTAGATTTTATGGCTAAAAGGTGCCATCCCACACCTTTGCAGTGAATTTCTCAGCATTTATTATGATAGAAACGTCAGTTCGACGAAACACTTTTTAATAACTTAAGAATAATAATGCACTGAAACGAAGGTCCCACCGAGATTTGAACTCGGATCGCTGGATTCAGAGTCCAGAGTGCTAACCATTACACCATGGAACCCATATTTACGCCTTGGCCACGTAACTGTAATAAATACATCATTTTATTTTTATTCTCTTTTTTTTTTTTTTTTTTTTTTTTTTTTTTTTTTTTGTGTGTGTAAGCGTTTCTACTGCGATTGTTTTAATTAGCACCAATCTTGGACTACCTTACCCAGGGTAACATTACGCAGTCCAAGATTGGTTTTAATCGGGCTGTGAAAGCAGCCGAATATGTTTACAATGACTTGGATCCGGGAATCCAGAGCTTTAAAAACTGTAATAAGTCCAGACTAGTTTGGAAAAGCTTGTCTTCGTTCAGACTGTATCACAATCCCCCATCCTTCACTGCTATGACATAATAGTGTTGCATTGAATTACTACTTTTTATAAAGCATGTTATTGTGAAGCATGTTTACTGACGTGCACCTTTTGTTTTTGTGTAGATCTCCTCACCATTACCTACTGTCGAAGCAGTGGCCCTGGAGGCCAGAATGTTAATAAAGGTATGGAAATGGAAGTCTTTGTTAAAATATTCACAAGCATGTTTAATGTACAGGGTGATCAGGAGCACTGTTGTGGGGAAGCATTCTCCACAGAGTTAACTAGACAGGCAACAACATCACAGGTTACAGAGAGTCAGCTACTGTTGTGTTATAGTACATTTTTCACATTTTGTTCTAGTAAACACACAAGCTGAAGTCCGGTTCCACATACAAACAGCTGATTGGATTCCTGAAGATGTGCGACAAAAGATTATTTCTCAGGTAACATCAATACTAAGATTACATATTCACTGGAGCTGACTGCTAATAACATTGAAGAAATGTGAAAGTTAACTAACAGCTGGTGTGTAAAGGGTAAATATTTTAACTTCTAACTGAAATGAAAGCTTAACAAAAAACACCTCTATGAATCTGTGCTATACGATGAAAACATGAATAAAATCAGACATTGGTCTAATTAGTTTGTTATAAGGCTATGATTTTGATGCAGTACTTTTTAGTTCGTTTTACTGGCAAGGTGCGGCAAAAAAAACAAGAATTCACGGAAAGTTGTCCAAATGTAGGTTTAGCTACATCAACATACACAAGAGCTTTTAAATAGTACACCAGAACCAATAATATAAAGACTTGCTTTTGACTGCTGGCAAGTTTAAATGTTACTTTAGAGTACAAAACTTTACCGTCCAGACTTCAGACTCCGACATCATTTCTGGTCAGAGTCGAGGGTCTCAGTGCGACAAATGTTTGAAATTCTCCCTTTCGGGTTCCCTGTTGGTTGAGAGGACGGATGTACCAACGATGTCGCTTTTAAAACCTCTTGATAAGAGGTACAAACTCAGCACATTTACTTTAAATGTAAATGTATCCAATTTTGCGAATGCAATCTGTATTTAAAGTGTGAACAACAGCTGTGACCACTTTGCGCAGTCAAAAGTGCTGCGACACGACGCGTCCCGTACAGCAAATAGTGAAGCTGCACAGCTTGTAGTTGATTCACCTGCGATAGAAGGAATCTACGTAAGGAATTGATCATTTGACATATACTGGACTATACATTAGGTACATTTCTAACGAGATCACACTGATGTAGAACATATTTCTATATTTAAGTTAAATTATTTTCCTTACCACACCAAAGGAAAAGAGCCTATATCACTTTTTAAAACGCAGAAACATGTACACTGACTTACATTGTATTATTTGATCTGAAATACAAGTTACACAATTAATAAATAAAATCTAAAATAAAAAAACGACCACGAAGGGACTCGAACCCTCAATCTTCTGATTCGAAGTCAGACGCTTTATCCATTAGGCCACGCAGTCTTTCACCAAAAGTGAGCGTTTACGTAAATACTTTCATCTATAATTAGCGTAGTTTGTACTACAGTATCAACAAAATATTTTTTCATAACAAAGCAAACAAGTACAGAACTACCACAGTCCCAAAGAGGTACGGAATTAAAAAAGCAGCCAGTAGCCCCGCCCATACCCTAAAGCTATGTGCTTACCCAATTGGCGCTGCCTCTTGTCTGTTATTTTCCTATTGCTGAGTGATGCCCCGCCCCTCGTACTCAGGGCACAAATGGAATTGACTGACGCTTCTGTGATGTAATGGTTTTATAAACAATACATACCGGTATGTGATTGTTAATATGAAATATATATAAAAGCGGCTGAAATACAAACTGACAAAAAAAATCTAGCAGAGGATGGTTTCGATCCATCGACCTCTGGGTTACGGGCCCAGCACCTTCCGCTGCGCCACTCTGCTTTTGCTCAGTTGTCAAATGTTTAATAAGATACTGTTAAATTAATTAATATAATGGACTACTATTTAATCATAGCGGTTAACGTTACTTTAGGGTGGTAAGGTTAAATTGCCTTCACCAGACACCGTGTTTAAATGGTTACTGACGCTAACCATGTTGAAATATATGTTTATTTATTTTGATGAATAATAGCTGAAGAGAGGGGAAACGTCTTGAAAGTTTATTATAAAACAGTCGTGAGAAAAAAAAAACATACACGTTACACCCCAGATGGGACTCGAACCCACAATCCCTGGTTTAGGAGGCCAGTGCCTTATCCATTAGGCCACTGGGGCTCCTAAAGAAAATGCCGTTCTTGCTCATATTTGTGTACCTGACTATCGCTAAATACAAAATGGAAGGTAACCCAAAAAAAAATATATATTAACGCTTTACCTTTTTACCTGTACTGTACTCTGCAAGCTTTTTATGGTCACCTCGGATTTTTCAGTACAGGTTGCAAAAGCAGACAAAAGCAAATAAAAGTATTTCTGAGGGTTTTAGATTTTATGGCTAAAAGTGCCATCCCACACCTTTGCAGTGAATTTCTCAGGATTTATTATGATAGAAATGTCAGTTCGACGAAACACTTTTTAATAACTTAAGAATAATAATGCACTGAAACGAAGGTCCCACCGAGATTTGAACTCGGATCGCTGGATTCAGAGTCCAGAGTGCTAACCATTACACCATGGAACCCATATTTACGCCTTGGCCACGTAACTGTAATAAATACATCATTTTATTATTATTCTTTTTTTTGTTGTTGTTGTGTGTGTAAGAGTTTCTACTGCGATTGTTTTAATTAGCATTAATCTTGGACTACCTTACCCAGGGTAACATTACACAGTCCAAGATTGGTTTTAATCGGGCTGTGAAAGCAGCCGAATATGTTTACAATGACTTGGATCCGGGAATCCAGAGCTTTAAAAACTGTAATAAGTCCAGACTAGTTTGGAAAAGCTTGTCTTCGTTCAGACTGTATCACAATCCCCCATCCTTCACTGCTATGACATAATAGTGTTGCATTGAATTGCTACTTTTTATAAAGCATGTTATTGTGAAGCATGTTTACTGACGTGCACCTTTTGTTTTTGTGTAGATCGCCTCACCATTACCTACTGTCGAAGCAGTGGCCCTGGAGGCCAGAATGTTAATAAAGGTATGGAAATGGAAGTCTTTGTTAAAATATTCACAAGCATGTTTAATGTACAGGGTGATCAGGAGCACTGTTGTGGGGAAGCATTCTCCACAGAGTTAACTAGACAGGCAACAACATCACAGGTTACAGAGAGTCAGCTACTGTTGTGTTATAGTACATTTTTCACATTTTGTTCTAGTAAACACACAAGCTGAAGTCCGGTTCCACATACAAACAGCTGATTGGATTCCTGAAGATGTGCGACAAAAGATTATTTCTCAGGTAACATCAATACTAAGATTACATATTCACTGGAGCTGACTGCTAATAACATTGAAGAAATGTGAAAGTTAACTAACAGCTGGTGTGTAAAGGGTAAATATTTTAACTTCTAACTGAAATGAAAGCTTAACAAAAAACACCTCTATGAATCTGTGCTATACGATGAAAACATGAATAAAATCAGACATTGGTCTAATTAGTTTGTTATAAGGCTATGATTTTGATGCAGTACTTTTTAGTACGTTTTACTGGCAAGGTGCGGCAAAAAAAGAAGAATTCACGGAAAGTTGTCCAAATGTAGGTTTAGCTACATCAACATACACAAGAGCTTTTAAATAGTACACCAGAACCAATAATATAAAGACTTGCTTTTGACTGCTGGCAAGTTTAAATGTTACTTTAGAGTACAAAACTTTACCGTCCAGACTTCAGACTCCGACATCATTTCTGGTCAGAGTCGAGGGTCTCAGTGTGACAAATGTTTGAAATTCTCCCTTTCGGGTTCCCTGTTGGTTGAGATGACGGATGTACCAACGATGTCGCTTTTAAAACCTCTTGATAAGAGGTACAAACTCAGCACATTTACTTTAAATGTAAATGTATCCAATTTTGCGAATGCAATCTGTATTTAAAGTGTGAACAACAGCTGTGACCACTTTGCGCAGTCAAAAGTGCTGCGACACGACGCGTCCCGTACAGCAAATAGTGAAGCTGCACAGCTTGTAGTTGATTCACCTGCGATAGAAGGAATCTACGTAAGGAATTGATCATTTGACATATACTGGACTATACATTAGGTACATTTCTAACGAGATCACACTGATGTAGAACATATTTCTATATTTAAGTTAAATTATTTTCCTTACCACACCAAAGGAAAAGAGCCTATATCACTTTTTAAAATGCAGAAACATGTACACTGACTTACATTGTATTATTTGATCTGAAATACAAGTTACACAATTAATAAATAAAATCTAAAATAAAAAAAACGACCACGAAGGGACTCGAACCCTCAATCTTCTGATTCGAAGTCAGACGCCTTATCCATTAGGCCACGCGGTCTTTCACCGAAAGAGAGCGTTTACGTAAATACTTTCATCTATAATTAGCGTAGTTTGTACTACAGTATCAACGAAATATTTTTTCATAACAAAGCAAACAAGTACAGAACTACCACAGTCCCAAAGAGGTTCGGAAATAAAAAAGCAGCCAGTAGCCCCGCCCATACCCTAAAGCTATGTTCTTACCCAATTGGCGCTGCCTCTTGTCTGTTATTTTCCTATTGCTGAGTGATGCCCCGCCCCTCGTACTCAGGGCACAAATGGAATTGACTGACGCTTCTGTGAAGTAAAGGTTTTATAAACAATACATACCGGTATGTGATTGTTAATATGAAATTTATATAAAAGCGGCTGAAATACAAACTGACAAAAAAAATCTAGCAGAGGATGGTTTCGATCCATCGACCTCTGGGTTATGGGCCCAGCACGCTTCCGCTGCGCCACTCTGCTTTTGCTCAGTTGTCAAATGTTTAATAAGATACTGTTAAATTAATTAATATAATGGACTACTATTTAATCATAGCGGTTAACGTTACTTTAGGGTGGTAAGGTTAAATTGCCTTTACCAGACACCGTGTTTAAATGGTTACTGACGCTAACCATGTTGAAATATATGTTTATTTATTTTGATGAATAATAGCTGAAGAGAGGGGAAACGTCTGGAAAGTTTATTATAAAACAGTCGTGAGAAAAAAAAAACATACACGTTACACCCCAGATGGGACTCGAACCCACAATCCCTGGCTTAGGAGGCCAGTGCCTTATCCATTAGGCCACTGGGGCTCCTAAAGAAAATTCCGTTCTTGCTCATATTTGTGTGCCTGACTATCGCTAAATACAGAATGGAAGGTAACCCAAAAAAAAAATATATTAACGCTTTACCTTTTTACCTGTACTGTACTCTGCAAGCTTTTTATGGTCACCTCGGATTTTTCAGTACAGGTTGCAAAAGCAGACAAAAGCAAATAAAAGTATTCCTGAGGGTTTTATACTTTAGATTTTATGGCTAAAAGTGCCTTCCCACACCTTTGCAGTGAATTTCTCAGCATTTATTATGATAGAAATGTCAGTTCGACGAAACACTTTTTAATAACTTAAGAATAATAATGCACTGAAACGAAGGTCCCACCGAGATTTGAACTCGGATCGCTGGATTCAGAGTCCAGAGTGCTAACCATTACACCATGGAACCCATATTTACGCCTTGGCCACGTAACTGTAATAAATACATCATTTTATTATTATTCTTTTTTTTGTTGTTGTGTGTGTAAGAGTTTCTACTGCGATTGTTTTAATTAGCACTAATCTTGGACTACCTTACCCAGGGTAACATTACACAGTCCAAGATTGGTTTTAATCGGGCTGTGAAAGCAGCCGAATATGTTTACAATGACTTGGATCCGGGAATCCAGAGCTTTAAAAACTGTAATAAGTCCAGACTAGTTTGGAAAAGCTTGTCTTCGTTCAGACTGTATCACATTCCCCCATCCTTCACTGCTATGACATAATAGTGTTGCATTGAATAACTACTTTTTATAAAGCATGTTATTGTGAAGCATGTTTACTGACGTGCACCTTTTGTTTTTGTGTAGATCGCCTCACCATTACCTGCTGTCGAAGCAGTGGCCCTGGAGGCCAGAATGTTAATAAAGGTATGGAAATGGAAGTCTTTGTTAAAATATTCACAAGCATGTTTAATGTACAGGGTGATCAGGAGCACTGTTGTGGGGAAGCATTCTCCACAGAGTTAACTAGACAGGCAACAACATCACAGGTTACAGAGAGTCAGCTACTGTTGTGTTATAGTACATTTTTCACATTTTGTTCTAGTAAACACACAAGCTGAAGTCCGGTTCCACATACAAACAGCTGATTGGATTCCTGAAGATGTGCGACAAAAGATTATTTCTCAGGTAACATCAATACTAAGATTACATATTCACTGGAGCTGACTGCTAATAACATTGAAGAAATGTGAAAGTTAACTAACAGCTGGTGTGTAAAGGGTAAATATTTTAACTTCTAACTGAAATGAAAGCTTAACAAAAAACACCTCTATGAATCTGTGCTATACGATGAAAACATGAATAAAATCAGACATTGGTCTAATTAGTTTGTTATAAGGCTATGATTTTGATGCAGTGCTTTTTAGTTCATTTTACTGGCAAGGTGCGGCATAAAAACAAGAATTCACGGAAAGTTGTCCAAATGTAGGTTTAGCTACATCAACATACACAAGAGCTTTTAAATAGTACACCAGAACCAATAATATAAAGACTTGCTTTTGACTGCTGGCAAGTTTAAATGTTACTTTAGAGTACAAAACTTTACCGTCCAGACTTCAGACTCCGACATCATTTCTGGTCAGAGTCGAGGGTCTCAGTGCGACAAATGTTTGAAATTCTCCCTTTCGGGTTCCCTGTTGGTTGAGAGGACGGATGTACCAACGATGTCGCTTTTAAAACCTCTTGATAAGAGGTACAAACTCAGCACATTTACTTTAAATGTAAATGTATCCAATTTTGCGAATGCAATCTGTATTTAAAGTGTGAACAACAGCTGTGACCACTTTGCGCAGTCAAAAGTGCTGCGACACGACGCGTCCCGTACAGCAAATAGTGAAGCTGCACAGCTTGTAGTTGATTCACCTGCGATAGAAGGAATCTACGTAAGGAATTGATCATTTGACATATACTGGACTATACATTAGGTACATTTCTAACGAGATCACACTGATGTAGAACATATTTCTATATTTAAGTTAAATTATTTTCCTTACCACACTAAAGGAAAAGAGCCTATATCACTTTTTAAAACGCAGAAACATGTACACTGACTTACATTGTATTATTTGATCTGAAATACAAGTTACACAATTAATAAATAAAATCTAAAATAAAAAAAACAACCACGAAGGGACTCGACCCCTCAATCTTCTGATTCGAAGTCAGACGCCTTATCCATTAGGCCACGCGGTCTTTCACAGAACGAAAGCGTTTACGTAAATACTTTCATCTATAATTAGCGTAGTTTGTACTACAGTATCAACGAAATATTTTTTCATAACAAAGCAAACAAGTACAGAACTAGTACAGTCCCAAAGAGGTACGGAATTAAAAAAGCAGCCAGTAGCCCCGCCCATACCCTAAAGCTATGTGCTTACCCAATTGGCGCTGCCTCTTGTCTGTTATTTTCCTATTGCTGAGTGATGCCCCGCCCCTCGTACTCAGGGCACAAATGGAATTGACTGACGCTTCTGTGAAGTAATGGTTTTATAAACAATACATACCGGTATGTGATTGTTAATATGAAATATATATAAAAGCGGCTGAAATACAAACTGACAAAAAAAATCTAGCAGAGGATGGTTTCGATCCATCGACCTCTGGGTTATGGGCCCAGCACGCTTCCGCTGCGCCACTCTGCTTTTGCTCAGTTGTCAAATGTTTAATAAGATACTGTTAAATTAATTAATATAATGGACTACTTTAATCATAGCGGTTAACGTTACTTTAGGGTGGTAAGGTTAAATTGCCTTTACCAGACACCGTGTTTAAATGGTTACTGACGCTAACCATGTTGAAATATATGTTTATTTATTTTGATGAATAATAGCTGAAGAGAGGGGAAACGTCTGGAAAGTTTATTATAAAACTGTCGTGAAAAAAAAAAAAACATACACGTTACACCCCAGATGGGACTCGAACCCACGATCCCTGGCTTAGGAGTCCAGTGCCTTATCCATTAGGCCACTGGGGCTCCTAAAGACAACGCCGTTCTTGCTCATATTTGTGTGCCTGACTATCGCTAAATACAGAATGGAAGGTAACAGAATGGAAGGTAACCCAAAAAAAAAATTATTAACGCTTTACCTTTTTACCTGTACTGTACTCTGCAAGCTTTTTATGGTCACCTCGGATTTTTCAGTACAGGTTGCAAAAGCAGACAAAAGCAAATAAAAGTATTTCTGAGGGTTTTATACTTTAGATTTTATGGCTAAAAGGTGCCATCCCACAACTTTGCAGTGAATTTCTCAGCATTTATTATGATAGAAACGTCAGTTCGACGAAACACTTTTTAATAACTTAAGAATAATAATGCACTGAAACGAAGGTCCCACCGAGATTTGAACTCGGATCGCTGGATTCAGAGTCCAGAGTGCTAACCATTACACCATGGAACCCATATTTACGCCTTGGCCACATAACTGTAATAAATACATCATTTTATTATTATTTTCTTTTTTTGTAAGAGTTTCTACTGCGATTGTTTTAATTAGCACTAATCTTGGACTACCTTACCCAGGGTAACATTACACAGTCCAAGATTGGTTTTAATCGGGCTGTGAAAGCAGCCGAATATGTTTACAATGACTTGGATCCGGGAATCCAGAGCTTTAAAAACTGTAATAAGTCCAGACTAGTTTGGAAAAGCTTGTCTTCGTTCAGACTGTATCACAATCCCCCATCCTTCACTGCTATGACATAATAGTGTTGCATTGAATTACTACTTTTTATAAAGCATGTTATTGTGAAGCATGTTTACTGACGTGCACCTTTTGTTTTTGTGTAGATCGCCTCACCATTAACTACTGTCGAAGCAGTGGCCCTGGAGGCCAGAATGTTAATAAAGGTATGGAAATGGAAGTCTTTGTTAAAATATTCACAAGCATGTTTAATGTACATGGTGATCAGGAGCACTGTTGTGGGGAAGCATTCTCCACAGAGTTAACTAGACAGGCAACAACATCACAGGTTACAGAGAGTCAGCTACTGTTGTGTTATAGTACATTTTTCACATGTTGTTCTAGTAAACACACAAGCTGAAGTCCGGTTCCACATACAAACAGCTGATTGGATTCCTGAAGATGTGCGACAAAAGATTATTTCTCAGGTAACATCAATACTAAGATTACATATTCACTGGAGCTGACTGCTAATAACATTGAAGAAATGTGAAAGTTAACTAACAGCGGGTGTGTAAAGGGTAAATATTTTAACTTCTAACTGAAATGAAAGCTTAACAAAAAACACCTCTATGAATCTGTGCTATACGATGAAAACATGAATAAAATCAGACATTGGTCTAATTAGTTTGTTATAAGGCTATGATTTTGATGCAGTACTTTTTAGTTCGTTTTACTGGCAAGGTGCGGCAAAAAAACAAGAATTCACGGAAAGTTGTCCAAATGTAGGTTTAGCTACATCAACATACACAAGAGCTTTTAAATAGTACACCAGAACCAATAATATAAAGACTTGCTTTTGACTGCTGGCAAGTTTAAATGTTACTTTAGAGTACAAAACTTTACCGTCCAGACTTCAGACTCCGACATCATTTCTGGTCAGAGTCGAGGGTCTCAGTGCGACAAATGTTTGAAATTCTCCCTTTCGGGTTCCCTGTTGGTTGAGAGGACGGATGTACCAACGATGTCGCTTTTAAAACCTCTTGATAAGAGGTACAAACTCAGCACATTTACTTTAAATGTAAATGTATCCAATTTTGCGAATGCAATCTGTATTTAAAGTGTGAACAACAGCTGTGACCACTTTGCGCAGTCAAAAGTGCTGCGACACGACGCGTCCCGTACAGCAAATAGTGAAGCTGCACAGCTTGTAGTTGATTCACCTGCGATAGAAGGAATCTACGTAAGGAATTGATCATTTGACATATACTGGACTATACATTAGGTACATTTCTAACGAGATCACACTGATGTAGAACATATTTCTATATTTAAGTTAAATTATTTTCCTTACCACACTAAAGGAAAAGAGCCTATATCACTTTTTAAAACGCAGAAACATGTACACTGACTTACATTGTATTATTTGATCTGAAATACAAGTTACACAATTAATAAATAAAATCTAAAATAAAAAAAACGACCACGAAGGGACTCGAACCCTCAATCTTCTGATTCGAAGTCAGACGCCTTATCCATTAGGCCACGCGGTCTTTCACCCAAAGAGAGCGTTTACGTAAATACTTTCATCTATAATTAGCGTAGTTTGTACTACAGTATCAACGAAATATTTTTTCATAACAAAGCAAACAAGTACAGAACTACCACAGTCCCAAAGAGGTACGGAATTAAAAAAGCAGCCAGTAGCCCCGCCCATACCCTAAAGCTATGTGCTTACCCAATTGGCGCTGCCTCTTGTCTGTTATTTTCCTATTGCTGAGTGATGCCCCGCCCCTCGTACTCAGGGCACAAATGGAATTGACTGACGCTTCTGTGAAGTAATGGTTTTATAAACAATACATACCGGTATGTGATTGTTAATATGAAATATATATAAAAGCGGCTGAAATACATATTGACAAAAAAAATCTAGCAGAGGATGGTTTCGATCCATCGACCTCTGGGTTATGGGCCCAGCACGCTTCCGCTGCGCCACTCTGCTTTTGCTCAGTTGTCAAATGTTTAATAAGATACTGTTAAATTAATTAATATAATGGACTACTATTTAATCATAGCGGTTAACGTTACTTTAGGGTGGTAAGGTTAAATTGCCTTTACCAGACACCGTGTTTAAATGGTTACTGACGCTAACCATGTTGAAATATATGTTTATTTATTTTGATGAATAATAGCTGAAGAGAGGGGAAACGTCTGGAAAGTTTATTATAAAACAGTCGTGAGAAAAAAAAAACATACACGTTACACCCCAGATGGGACTCGAACCCACAATCCCTGGCTTAGGAGGCCAGTGCCTTATCCATTAGGCCACTGGGGCTGCTAAAGAAAATGCCGTTCTTGCTCATATTTGTGTGCCTGACTATCGCTAAATACAGAATGGAAGGTAACCCAAAAAAAAATTATTAACGCTTTACCTTTTTACCTGTACTGTACTCTGCAAGCTTTTTATGGTCACCTCGGATTTTTCAGTACAGGTTGCAAAAGCAGACAAAAGCAAATAAAAGTATTTCTGAGGGTTTTATACTTTAGATTTTATGGCTAAAAGGTGCCATCCCACAACTTTGCAGTGAATTTCTCAGCATTTATTATGATAGAAACGTCAGTTCGACGAAACACTTTTTAATAACTTAAGAATAATAATGCACTGAAACGAAGGTCCCACCGAGATTTGAACTCGGATCGCTGGATTCAGAGTCCAGAGTGCTAACCATTACACCATGGAACCCATATTTACGCCTTGGCCACGTAACTGTAATAAATACATCATTTTATTTTAATTCTCTTTTTTTTTGTGTGTAAGCGTTTCTACTGCGATTGTTTTAATTAGCACTAATCTTGGACTACCTTACCCAGGGTAACATTACGCAGTCCAAGATTGGTTTTAATCGGGCTGTGAAAGCAGCCGAATATGTTTACAATGACTTGGATCCGGGAATCCAGAGCTTTAAAAACTGTAATAAGTCCAGACTAGTTTGGAAAAGCTTGTCTTCGTTCAGACTGTATCACAATCCCCCATCCTTCACTGCTATGACATAATAGTGTTGCATTGAATTACTACTTTTTATAAAGCATGTTATTGTGAAGCATGTTTACTGACGTGCACCTTTTGTTTTTGTGTAGATCGCCTCACCATTACCTACTGTCGAAGCAGTGGCCCTGGAGGCCAGAATGTTAATAAAGGTATGGAAATGGAAGTCTTTGTTAAAATATTCACAAGCATGTTTAATGTACAGGGTGATCAGGAGCACTGTTGTGGGGAAGCATTCTCCACAGAGTTAACTAGACAGGCAACAACATCACAGGTTACAGAGAGTCAGCTACTGTTGTGTTATAGTACATTTTTCACATTTTGTTCTAGTAAACACACAAGCTGAAGTCCGGTTCCACATACAAACAGCTGATTGGATTCCTGAAGATGTGCGACAAAAGATTATTTCTCAGGTAACATCAATACTAAGATTACATATTCACTGGAGCTGACTGCTAATAACATTGAAGAAATGTGAAAGTTAACTAACAGCTGGTGTGTAAAGGGTAAATATTTTAACTTCTAACTGAAATGAAAGCTTAACAAAAAACACCTCTATGAATCTGTGCTATACGATGAAAACATGAATAAAATCAGACATTGGTCTAATTAGTTTGTTATAAGGCTATGATTTTGATGCAGTGCTTTTTAGTTCATTTTACTGGCAAGGTGCGGCATAAAAACAAGAATTCACGGAAAGTTGTCCAAATGTAGGTTTAGCTACATCAACATACACAAGAGCTTTTAAATAGTACACCAGAACCAATAATATAAAGACTTGCTTTTGACTGCTGGCAAGTTTAAATGTTACTTTAGAGTACAAAACTTTACCGTCCAGACTTCAGACTCCGACATCATTTCTGGTCAGAGTCGAGGGTCTCAGTGCGACAAATGTTTGAAATTCTCCCTTTCGGGTTCCCTGTTGGTTGAGAGGACGGATGTACCAACGATGTCGCTTTTAAAACCTCTTGATAAGAGGTACAAACTCAGCACATTTACTTTAAATGTAAATGTATCCAATTTTGCGAATGCAATCTGTATTTAAAGTGTGAACAACAGCTGTGACCACTTTGCGCAGTCAAAAGTGCTGCGACACGACGCGTCCCGTACAGCAAATAGTGAAGCTGCACAGCTTGTAGTTGATTCACCTGCGATAGAAGGAATCTACGTAAGGAATTGATCATTTGACATATACTGGACTATACATTAGGTACATTTCTAACGAGATCACACTGATGTAGAACATATTTCTATATTTAAGTTAAATTATTTTCCTTACCACACCAAAGGAAAAGAGCCTATATCACTTTTTAAAACGCAGAAACATGTACACTGACTTACATTGTATTATTTGATCTGAAATACAAGTTACACAATTAATAAATAAAATCTAAAATAAAAAAAACGACCACGAAGGGACTCGAACCCTCAATCTTCTGATTCGAAGTCAGACGTCTTATCCATTAGGCCACGCGGTCTTTCACCGAAAGAAAGCGTTTACGTAAATACTTTCATCTATAATTAGCGTAGTTTGTACTACAATATCAACAATATTTTTTCATAACAAAGCAAACAAGTACAGAACTACCACAGTCCCAAAGAGGAACGGAATTAAAAAAGCAGCCAGTAGCCCCGCCCATACCCTAAAGCTATGTGCTTACCCAATTGGCGCTGCCTCTTGTCTGTTATTTTCCTATTGCTGAGTGATGCCCCGCCCCTCGTACTCAGGGCACAAATGGAATTGACTGACGCTTCTGTGAAGTAATGGTTTTATAAACAATACATACCGGTATGTGATTGTTAATATGAAATATATATAAAAGCGGCTGAAATACAAACTGACAAAAAAAATCTAGCAGAGGATGGTTTCGATCCATCGACCTCTGGGTTATGGGCCCAGCACGCTTCCGCTGCGCCACTCTGCTTTTGCTCAGTTGTCAAATGTTTAATAAGATACTGTTAAATTAATTAATATAATGGACTACTATTTAATCATAGCGGTTAACGTTACTTTAGGGTGGTAAGGTTAAATTGCCTTTACCAGACACCGTGTTTAAATGGTTACTGACGCTAACCATGTTGAAATATATGTTTATTTATTTTGATGAATCATAGCTGAAGAGAGGGGAAACGTCTGGAAAGTTTATTATAAAACTGTCGTGAGAAAAAAAAAACATACACGTTACACCCCAGATGGGACTCGAACCCACAATCCCTGGCTTAGGAGGCCAGTGCCTTATCCATTAGGCCACTGGGGCTCCTAAAGAAAGCGCTGTTCTTGCTCATATTTGTGTGCCTGACTATCGCTAAATACAGAATGGAAGGTAACCCCCCAAAAAATGATTAACGCTTTACCTTTTTACCTGTACTGTACTCTGCAAGCTTTTTACGGTCACCTCGGATTTTTCAGTACAGGTTGCAAAAGCAGACAAAAGCAAATAAAAGTATTTCTGAGGGTTTTATACTTTAGATTTTATGGCTAAAAGGTGCCATCCCACAACTTTGCAGTGAATTTCTCAGCATTTATTATGATAGAAACGTCAGTTCGACGAAACACTTTTTAATAACTTAAGAATAATAATGCACTAAAACGAAGGTCCCACCGAGATTTGAACTCGGATCGCTGGATTCAGAGTCCAGAGTGCTAACCATTACACCATGGAACCCATATTTACGCCTTGGCCACGTAACTGTAATAAATACATCATTTTATTATAATTTTTTTTTTTTTTTTTTTTTGTGTGTGAGAGTTTCTACTGCGATTGTTTTAATTAGCACTAATCTTGGACTACCTTACCCAGGGTAACATTACACAGTCCAAGATTGGTTTGAATCGGGCTGTGAAAGCAGCCGAATATGTTTACAATGACTTGGATCCGGGAATCCAGAGCTTTAAAAACTGTAATAAGTCCAGACTAGTTTGGAAAAGCTTGTCTTCGTTCAGACTGTATCACAATCCACCATCCTTCACTGCTATGACATAATAGTGTTGCATTGAATTACTACTTTTTATAAAGCATGTTATTGTGAAGCATGTTTACTGACGTGCACCTTTTGTTTTTGTGTAGATCGCCTCACCATTACCTACTGTCGAAGCAGTGGCCCTGGGGGCCAGAATGTTAATAAAGGTATGGAAATGGAAGTCTTTGTTAAAATATTCACAAGCATGTTTAATGTACATGGTGATCAGGAGCACTGTTGTGGGGAAGCATTCTCCACAGAGTTAACTAGACAGGCAACAACATCACAGGTTACAGAGAGTCAGCTACTGTTGTGTTATAGTACATTTTTCACATTTTGTTCTAGTAAACACACAAGCTGAAGTCCGGTTCCACATACAAACAGCTGATTGGATTCCTGAAGATGTGCGACAAAAGATTATTTCTCAGGTAACATCAATACTAAGATTACATATTCACTGGAGCTGACTGCTAATAACATTGAAGAAATGTGAAAGTTAACTAACAGCTGGTGTGTAAAGGGTAAATATTTGAACTTCTAACTGAAATGAAAGCTTAACAAAAAACACCTCTATGAATCTGTGCTATACGATGAAAACATGAATAAAATCAGACATTGGTCTAATTAGTTTGTTATAAGGCTATGATTTTGATGCAGTACTTTTTAGTTCGTTTTACTGGCAAGGTGCGGCAAAAAAACAAGAATTCACGGAAAGTTGTCCAAATGTAGGTTTAGCTACATCAACATACACAAGAGCTTTTAAATAGTACACCAGAACCAATAATATAAAGACTTGCTTTTGACTGCTGGCAAGTTTAAATGTTACTTTAGAGTACAAAACTTTACCGTCCAGACTTCAGACTCCGACATCATTTCTGGTCAGAGTCGAGGGTCTCAGTGCGACAAATGTTTGAAATTCTCCCTTTCGGGTTCCCTGTTGGTTGAGAGGACGGATGTACCAACGATGTCGCTTTTAAAACCTCTTGATAAGAGGTACAAACTCAGCACATTTACTTTAAATGTAAATGTATCCAATTTTGCGAATGCAATCTGTATTTAAAGTGTGAACAACAGCTGTGACTACTTTGCGCAGTCAAAAGTGTTGCGACACGACGCGTCCCGTACAGCAAATAGTGAAGCTGCACAGCTTGTAGTTGATTCATCTGCGATAGAAGGAATCTACGTAAGGAATTGATCATTTGACATATACTGGACTATACATTAGGTACATTTCTAACGAGATCACACTGATGTAGAACATATTTCTATATTTAAGTTAAATTATTTTCCTTACCACACCAAAGGAAAAGAGCCTATATCACTTTTTAAAACGCAGAAACATGTACACTGACTTACATTGTATTATTTGATCTGAAATACAAGTTACACAATTAATAAATAAAATCTAAAATAAAAAAAAACAACCACGAAGGGACTCGAACCCTCAATCTTCTGATTCGAAGTCAGACGCCTTATCCATTAGGCCACGCGGTCTTTCACCGAAAGAAAGCGTTTACGTAAATACTTTCATCTATAATTAGCGTAGTTTGTACTACAATATCAACGAAGCTCGGTGCTCGGTGCCTCGGTGCACGCACCTCGATGCTCGGTGCTCGGTGCACGCACCTCGACGCTCGGTGCTCGGTGCCTCGGTGCACGCACGTCGACGCTCGGTGCTCGGTGCGTCGGTGCACGCACCTCGACACTCGGTGCTCGGTGCCTTGGTGCACGCACCTCGATGCTCGGTGCTTGGTGCCTCGGTGCACGCACCTCGACGCTTGGTGCTCGGTGCACGCACCTCGGTGCTCGGTGCCTCGGTGCACGCACCTCGACGCTCGGTGTTCGGTGCGTCGGTGCACGCACCTCGACACTCGGTGCTCGGTGCCTCGGTGCACGCACCTCGATGCTCGGTGCTCGGTGCCTCGGTGCACACACCTCGACGCTCGGTGCTCGGTGCACGCACCTCGGTGCTCGGTGCCTCGGTGCACGCACCTCGACGCTCGGTGCTCGGTGCGTCGGTGCACGCACCTCGACGCTCGGTGCTCGGTGCCTCGGTGCACGCACCTCGACGCTCGGTGCTCGGTGCACGCACCTCGACGCTCGGCGCTCGGTGCCTCGGTGCACGCGCCTCGACGCTCGGTGCTCGGTGCCTTGGTGCACGCACCTCGACGCTCGGTGCCTCGGTGCACGTACCTCGACGCTCGGTGCTCGGTGCCTCGGTGCACGCACCTCGACGCTCGGTGCTCGGTGCACGCACCTTTGGTGCACGCACCTCGACGCTCGGTGCTTCAGTGCACGCACTTGGCGTTTGTCTTTTCAGTGCTTGGTGCACGCGCCTCAACGCACCTTAAAGCTGTTCGCTTGGTGCTCAGTGCTTAACGCTCGACGCTCCTATTACTGGCACGGTACGCTTCGGCATACAACGTGCTGCACCATGTCATTTCACCGCTGTGTCACCTGTGGGACGAAGTTACCGGCTAATGACCCGCATGAGGACTGCGTGTCCTGTCTGGGGCCGGAGCATGCGGCATCTGCTTTGGCAGATAAAGCCTTTTGCACGTTATGTGCAAGCTTTCAGACGCGCACTCTGCGTCGTAGGGCGAGGAGAGCAGTCGGGGATCGCTCCCCTTCATCTGGGTCGTCACACACCCTTTCCGCCCCGCAGCCTTCTTTGGCTTCCCCGCCAGCGAAGCTGCCTTTTTCCAGGAGTTCGCCTTCCCAGGTTACCCCTGGTCAACGATCTCCTGACGTTAGGCGCAAGAGAGACCGCTCCCACAGCCTTTCTGTAAGGCGAGGCCCTTCTCCTCGCGGCGAACGCCCCCGTCAGATCTCGAGATCCCGCTCTAGATCGCCCCGAAGGAGAGGACGTTCCCGTTCTCCTCGTCGCGACAGGCGAGGTGGTGTAACTGAGCTTACTAATAAGATGTCTCAGTTTATGGACCTTATGATGGGGCAGCAATCGCTGCTCATGTCCCTGGCCACAGCTCGGGCCGCAGAGGAGCCAGTCAGACCAGCTGTCAACCAGCCGATCATCCTACCACAACCCCTGTCCGTTCCAGTTGCGCAACAGGACGCATGGGACGTGGATGCTATCTCTCGAGATGCATCAGAGGGTGAGCCTCTCCACGGAGAGGATAGTGTGGAGGCAGAGCTCACGTCCCACCACTCAGAGTCTGAGATGGAGGTAGGCGTAGATGACTCTTTATGGTCCCTAGTAGAGCGGGCGACTCGCCACCTGGGCTTAGAATGGCCTGCCACTGAAGAACCTAGGCGCTCTCTTTTTGAGTCGCCTTTGGCACAGGGCCAGCAGTCTAGGATGCTTCCAGCCTTCCCAGACTTTGTTAAGGAGGTGCAGTCCACTTGGGGGACTCCAGCCTCCGCCCCGGCAACCTCGCGTAAGGCGGCTGCCTTTACCATGCAAGGTGCGAGTGAAGCGGGTCTGGCGTCATTTCCGCCAGTTGGCGCTGCGTTCGCAGCGTTGGTGAAGTCACCAACACTCTCTGGGTTGGTGAAAGACCCCACCTGCCCTAACAAGCAGTGCAGGATCACTGAGGTGCACCTCAAGAGGGGCTATTCGGCGGCTACAGAGGCAGTTAGGCTGTCCAATCTGGCCAGCCTCCTCTCAGTTTATCAGGCTGCGCTAATAAAGGATCTCCCAGACTACCCTTCGGTGTCTCTGAGAGTGGAGTTGGGGCTAGTTGCCCAGCTGCTGGTCAAGCTAGCCCAGCTTAACGCGCGGGCCCAGGGCAGGAGCATCGCGTCTCTGGTGGTGGCCAGACGACAGCTCTGGCTCTCGCAGGCGAGAGTCCAGGAGCATGACAAAGCTCCCTTGTTGGATGCCCCAATTACACCGGGGCACACATTTGGCCCAGCGTTGGAAGAGATGCTGCAAAGCTCAGCTAAGGCTAGAGAGGCATCACAGCAGTTGGCTACAATATGGCCGCGTAGGCCTTTCCAGGTCAAACGCCCACAAGAACATCAGTGGCATAGAACACCACCGCAACACCAGCCCCGTCCAGGGGGTACTAAGACCTCCCCGGCGGATACAGCAGCGCGTGGCCAAATCCCAAGGGGACGACCGCAGCGCACAGGGTGGCGACCTAGAGGAGGCGGCAGACCACGCCCTCGTGGCTCTGGCCAGGCCCCTCGTGAGCGAGCGAAGCCTAAGCAGCCCTGAGAAAACCAGGCAGCCATTAGCCCAACCCTACACTGTTCCACAGCTTCTGTTTTGGCAACAATGCACCAGCGATATCTGGGTGCGCAAAACTATACTCACCGGGTACACCCTTCAGTTCCGGTTAAACCCCCCCCCCCCTTCAGGGGGGTGGTGGTAACTGTGGTGAAGGACGTGGTTCAGTCCTCAGCTCTGAATGTGGAAATACAGGCATTGCTCAGGAAGCGTGCCATTCAACTAGTAGACCCTGCTCTGACCGACCAGGGGTTCTACTCCAAGTACTTCCTTGTGCCAAAGAAGGACGGCGGGCTCCGCCCTATTCTAGACCTGCGTGTACTGAACAAATACCTACGGGTGTTGTCGTTCAAGATGCTCACGCACAGGCACATTGTCCAGTCTGTCCGGCAGGGCGACTGGTTTACCACCATAGATCTGACAGATGCGTACTTTCACGTTCCCATCTATCCGGGTCACACGAAGTATCTACGATTCGCATTCCAGAGCAGGGTCTACGAGTTTTGCGTCCTGCCATTCGGCCTGTCTCTAGCTCCTCGAACCTTTTCGAAGTGTATGGACGCCATTTTAGCTCCTTTGTGTGCTCAAGGCGTCCGACTGCTGAACTATCTGGACGACTGGCTCGTCTGCGCGCAGTCAAAGGAGCAGCTGGCACAGCACACAGTGATGGTTACAGACCATCTTCAGCGGCTAGGTCTGAAGGTCAATCCAGACAAGAGCCGCCTCGTGCCCAGCCAACAGACCGAGTTTTTGGGTCTGCATCTGGACTCAGTGTCCATGGCAGCAACCCTATCGACACAAAGAGTTGCCTCATTAGAGCGGTGTCTCTCCCTATTCAGGTTGAGAGAAACAGTCAGCATGGAGCTCTGTCAGCGCATGCTGGGGTTGATGGCTGCCGCCTCGCAAGCCCTTCCTTTGGGCTTACTACACCAGAGACCTCTGCAGGCCTGGTTCAATGCCTTCGCGTTGCACCCGCGGAGAGACAAGCACCGCAGGTTGAGGGTATCCCGAACCTGCTGGGAAGCATTACGCTGGTGGAAAGTTCAGTCGAACATCCGCCAGGGCGTGCGCTTGGGTCCCATCTTCCGAAGGGAAGTTATCACGACCGACGCTTCCAACCAAGGTTGGGGGGCAGTCTGGAACGGGACAGGGACCCGTGGAGTGTGGTCAGGACCCTGGAGGTCAGCCCACATCAACGCTCTGGAACTCAGAGCAGTGGACCTCGCCCTTTGGCACTTCTTGCCAGTGCTTCTAGACAAGCACGTGTTAGTGCGGTCAGACAACACCACAGTAGTGGCGTATATCAATCGCCAGGGCGGATTGCGGTCCACCGGTCTTCACCGGATGGTAACGCGGCTGTTGCTCTGGGCTCAACCGCGTTTAGCCTCTCTGCGTGCAGTTCATCTGCCGGGCAGAGTCAATTACGCAGCGGATCTCCTGTCCAGAGGAGGTCCTCTTGCGGGCGAATGGCGTCTTCACCCTCGGGTGGTAGAGCGCATCTATATCGACCATCCAGAGTGCGAGAGTGCCCTCTACTAGGTCGCAGTATGCGTATAAGTGGCAGTTGTTTCAGAGTTGGTGTCTGGCTGAGAGCCACGACCCAGTCTCCTGTCCTATGGCAGTAATATTGCAGTTTCTGCAGAAACTGCTGGATGAAGGGAAATCTCCTTCTACACTTAAAGTGTATTTAGCCGCCATTTCGGCTTGTCATGTACGCATTGACGGTTTATCACCTGGTTGCCATTTTTTGGCATCTCAGTTTCTGAAAGGCGCAAGACGCTTGCGGCCTCCAAGAACGACCAGTTTACCGTCGTGGAGCCTTGATGTGGTGCTAGAAGCCCTTACCAAGGCACCGTTTGAGCCTCTCCACAGCGTGGATATGAAGCTCATATCTATTAAGACTGCATTTTTGCTGGCTGTGGTATCAGCAAAACGCGTGAGCGAGTTACATGCACTTTCAGTGCATCCTTCTTGTACTCGTTTTGCAGGAGACGGTTCTAAGGTCTCCATGCGCCCTAATCCGGCCTTTTTACCAAAGGTTATATCCCCGTTCCACATGAACCAGTCAGTCGAGTTGATGGCGTTCCATCCTCCTCCTTTTTCTTCCCCAGAGGAAGAGCGGTTACACATGCTCTGCCCCGTGAGGGCATTGAGGTGTTATATTGACCGTACAAAGACTGTGAGGCAGACAGAACAGTTGTTCATATGCCATGGTTCTAGATCTTTGGGTCAGCCGCTGTCTAAACAGCGCCTTTCCCACTGGATAGTGGATGCTATTAAATTAGCGTATGAATCTGCAGGCCTTCCACCACTAGGGCAGTTGAAGGCGCATTCTACCAAAGGTATGGCGACATCCTGGGCCCTCTTTTGAGGGGTGCCGGTGTCTGATATTTGCGCGGCAGCCAGTTGGGCTACGCCGCATACTTTCATGAGGTTTTACAGGTTAAATGTACTGGATTCCTCTGCTCCACTGTTTGGAGCATCTGTTTTACACTCTACGACGCCTCAGGATGCGGACGTATAGAGTGGTTGATAGCATGGTGTTGACTGTTCCACCTTTAAGACAGGTGTCATTACGAGCATAGACGCTGAGGCGCAGCTCCGCATATGCCTAGATGTACTGCCTACGCAGTTGCGTTATGACGTAAGTCTGTCCTACTGCCGAGAATCCTCCCTCGCAACAGCTAGGGTTCACTGTATCCCATGTTGATGGTTATTTTCGACTTGAAAGGGAACGATAGGTTGCGGATGCAACCCCGGTTCCCTGAAAGAGAAAATAACCATCAAGCTGCGAGGTCGCTCTGGAGGCCTTCACGGCCTGAAGAGCAAAAGAGGAAGTGCATCCCCGCGCGCTCAGTTAAGTAAGCTCCCAGGGGGGCGGGCTTACACTGCAGCTGGCGTGGGGGCCTATCGGCAGCTTTGCTATAAAAGCTCAGCCTACCGGTGCTGCCTGACGGCAATATCTCATGTTGATGGTTATTTTCTCTTTCAGGGAACCGGGGTTGCATCCGCAACCTATCGTTCTTGTTCATATTTGTGTGCCTGACTATCGCTAAATACAGAATGAAAGGCAACCCAAAAAAAAATTATTAACGCTTTACCTTTTTACCTGTACTGTACTCTGCAAGCTTTTTACGGTCACCTTGGATTTTTCAGTACAGGTTGCAAAAGCAGACAAAAGCAAATAAAAGTATTTCTGAGGGTTTTATACTTTAGATTTTATGGCTAAAAGGTGCCATCCCACAACTTTGCAGTGAATTTAACAGTATTTAACGAACTGAGAAACGTCAGTTCGATGAAACACTTTTTAATAACTTAAGAATAATAATGCACTAAAACGAAGGTCCCACCGAGATTTGAACTCGGATCGCTGGATTCAGCGTCCAGAGTGCTAATCATTACACCATGGAACCCATATTTACGCCTTGGCCACGTAACTGTAATAAATACATCATTTTATTATTCGCTTTTTTTTTTTTTTTTTTTGTTTGTGTGTGTAAGCGTTTCTACTGCGATTGTTTTAATTAGCACTAATCTTGGACTACCTTTCCCAGGGTAACATTACACAGTCCAAGATTGGTTTTAATCGGGCTGTGAAAGCAGCCGAATATGTTTACAATGACTTGGATCCGGGAATCCAGAGCTTTAAAAACTGTAATAAGTCCAGACTAGTTTGGAAAAGCTTGTCTTCGTTCAGACTGTATCACAATCCCCCATCCTTCACTGCTATGACATAATAGTGTTGCATTGAATTACTACTTTTTATAAAGCATGTTATTGTGAAGCATGTTTACTGACGTGCACCTTTTGTTTTTGTGTAGATCGCCTCACCATTACCTACTGTCGAAGCAGTGGCCCTGGAGGCCAGAATGTTAATAAAGGTATGGAAATGGAAGTCTTTGTTAAAATATTCACAAGCATGTTTAATGTACACGGTGATCAGGAGCACTGTTGTGGGGAAGCATTCTCCACAGAGTTAACTAGACAGGCAACAACATCACAGGTTATAGAGAGTCAGCTACTGTTGTGTTCTAGTACATTTTTCACATTTTGTTCTAGTAAACACACAAGCTGAAGTCCGGTTCCACATACAAACAGCTGATTGGATTCCTGAAGATGTGCGACAAAAGATTATTTCTCAGGTAACATCAATACTAAGATTACATATTCACTGGAGCTGACTGCTAATAACATTGAAGAAATGTGAAAGTTAACTAACAGCTGGTGTGTAAAGGGTAAATATTGTAACTTGTAACTGAAATGAAAGCTTAACAAGAAACACCTCTATGAATCTGTGCTATACGATGAAAACATGAATAAAATCAGACATTGGCCTAATTAGTTTGTTATAAGGCTATGATTTTGATGCAGTACTTTTTAGTTCATTTTACTGGCAAGGTGCGGCAAAAAAACAAGAATTCACGGAAAGTTGTCCAAATGTAGGTTTAGCTACATCAACATACACAAGAGCATTTAAATAGTACACCAGAACCAATAATATAAAGACTTGCTTTTGACTGCTGGCAAGTTTAAATGTTACTTTAGAGTGAACCAGGATTTCGAGTTTTCCACGATTCGGAAATAGAATGTTGTAAAAAGAGCCCCTAAGTTGGAAAACTTCTGTTCTCCGATGCATTGTTGTTCTTTCTTTACAGAAAACAGCTCTCACAATTGTTTTTCTTTTAGCTGTCACCCATTTACATACTTGCTCTCTCAGTTATCTCATTCGCTGACCTACACAGCTACACATAAATGCTGCGTGAATACACAACCAAACAATTTACAGACACTCGCAGATTAGTATTTTCAGTGCATTTTTTAAAGGAAATAAAGGAAGCGCCTCATCAAATGTGTTTCACATCCATTTTCAGGCGTCCAAGACTACATTCAAATTCACGATTTTCAGGATTTCCATGACCTCTGTGACAAAATCGTAGCCTTAGTTTTACTTACAAAAAAATACCATGAATTGCATACATCAGGGGATAGCAGCGTGACATAGTACACAGCTGCGTGACACTGGGACATTTACAAAATTGAGGAGGTGTGTATACTTTTTTTTTTAAGTAAATAAATATCAGGGACTTTAATATGTTCTACTGTTTTGAGCACTACATGTAATAGGTCAGGCCTCAGAACTGGCTGTTAAAACCCTGTTAGTTATGTTTTTATTGATTTATTTTGCATCTCAGCATACAAACCGAATAAACAGAAGTGGGGAGCTGATCGTCACCTCGGAAGTGAGCCGGTACCAGATGCGCAATCTGTCTGACTGTTTGCAGAAGATCCGAGACATGATCGCTGCTGCCAGCGTGAAACACAGGCAGCCTTCCCAAGAAGACGTGGCTCTCCGACGCTACAGGTAATCTTCCTGTGACACCAGGATCTGATCAGGGCTGCCAAGAGCTCATTTAAAACTGGGAGCATTACCTTGTACCACGACACAGCAATGCACTAGCCCTCAATTATACTATTTCAGATGCTGATCCTTCCCGTAGCAAACAATCTAACCGCACTCTGCTCTAAGAGGGTTGTGATATTGGCGTCACTTCTTGGATTTTGGATGATAACAGATATTAGCTTCATGCTCATTTTCCCATATCCAGTTGTCTTCATGTTTACAAACTATTTGATCAGAGATGCCGTAACCTTACAATTTGCCTCCAGAGCAAATTAACATTGTTTCTCTTTTCAGGATAGACAAAATGAACCGAGAACGCCTGCAGCAAAAGAAAATGCACACTGCAGTGAAGCGAAGCCGACGCGAGGAGTTTGATTGAAGGTGATGCCAGGATATGAAGGCTGGCTGCATTGAAGCAATCTGTAAAGAATAAATGAATGACTTGTACAAAGTGTTGTTTGCTCCTCGTTTATTTTAATTTGTCGGCTGGTTTTGCTGGGTTGGGTAATTGGAAGTTATGAATAGTTTTCTAAATAGTTACTCGGATGTACCACATGTGTAAGAGTTGATCAGTTGAAAGAGGCATGATCAGTATGACTCTAAAATACTGGCTGGCACAGTGGACTGTAAATTAACATCTTAAAATACATCTGCACATTGCTGTGTGTTTACAATGGTTGTGGTGTTGGAAAGTTAGGTTACTTGTTTGCTGAGCAGTGTCAAAGTAGCCTCCTGACATGGTAATGGTAAACTGAGTGCGTGTTTCACATTTTTTTAATGCGTACAAAAGGCAGATAAGCAGCTTCTCTGGACCGCTGGTTTTTGTTCTCAAAGGGATTTATTTTAGCAAAGGGAAATTGGAAGTGTACATTAAAGCTCAACCACGCCTTCACCAATATCTAAGATTACCATATAACTCCATGTGAAACTCAAAATGGAGCGAGGTAACCAGTGGTATACCACAGGGATCAGTATTAAGTCCTCTGCTATTCCTGATCTACATTAATGATTTAGATTCTGGTATAGTAAGCAAACAAAAAGTTAAATTTGCAGACGACACAAAAATAGGAGGAGTGGCAAACACTGTTGAAGCAGCAAAGGTCATTCAAAATGATCTAGACAGCATTCAGAATTTGGCAGACACATGGCAAATGAAATTTAATAGAGAAAAGTGTAAAGTATTGCATGCGGGCAATAAAAATGTGCATTATAAATATCATATGGGAGATAGTGAAATTGAAGAAGGGAACTATGAAAAAGACCTAGGAGTTTATGTTGACTCAGAAATGTCTTCATCTAGACAATGTGGGGAAGCTATAAAAAAGGCTAACAAGATGCTCGGATATATTGTGAGAAGTGTTGAATTTAAATCAAGGGAAGTAATGTTAAAACTCTGCAATGCATTAGTAAGACCTCACCTAGAATATTGTGTTCAGTTCTGGTCACCTCGTTACAAAAATGATATTGCTGCTCTAGAAAGAGTGCAAAGAAGAGCAACCAAAATTATCCCGGGTTTAAAAGGCATGTCGTATGCAGACAGGCTAAAAGAATTGAATCTATACAGTCTTGAACAAAGAAGACTACGCGGCGATCTGATTCAAACATTCAAAATCCTAAAAGGTATAGACAATGTCAACCCAGGGGACTTATTTGACCTGAAAAAAGAAACAAGGACCAGGGCTCACAAATGGAGATGAGATAAAGGGGCATTCAGAACAGAAAATAGGACGCGCATTTTTTACACAGAGAATTGTGAGGGTGTGGCACAAACTCCCCTGTAATGTTGTTGAAGCTGACACCCTGGGATGCTTCAAGAAGCTGCTTGATGAGATTCTGGGATCATTAAGCTACTAACAACCAAACGAGCAAGATGGGCTGAATGGCCTCCTCTCGTTTGTAAACTTTCTTATGTTCTTATGTTCTTATAGAAACGTCAGCTCGATGAAACACTTTTTAATATCTTAAGAATAATAATGCTAAAATGATTGTCCTACGGGGATTTGAACTCAGATCACAGGATTGAAAGTCATGAGTGATAACCATTACACCATGGAAACCATATTTATGTATCGGCCACTTAACTGTAATAAATACATCATTTTATTATTATTCTATTTTTTGTAAGCGTTTCTACTGCTGCTGTTTTAATTTGATACGTTTAGGTTATATTTTAGACAATTTGGTGGATTCTTGATCTCCTTAGTTCGATCTAGGCAGCGGTGAAGAACTTCAGATATTTTCCACAAGGGGGCGATACACCATGGCAGCGGCTAACCACAGTAGTATTGGTGTGAACCAAGCAGAAACTTAATATTTTTAAAAGCGTGAATATGAATTTACAGAAAAGAACTTTTCCAAAATATATAAATGAAAAAAGATAAATTGGTTGGCCAAGAAATAAAATATGGTATGCATTCTCTAGATTGTGGAACATTCATAGAAATAAACTTCCTGCTGATTTCCAAATTTCCTGAAGGAATCAGAGCCAGACAGAAGCACCTGCCATCAACCAAGTGCCTGAATCAGCTCCCTGCACACTGTATTACTTTCCTCCATTTCCCAGCCTGGGTCAGCTCTCTGCACACTGTACTGCATTCCTCCATATCCCTGCCTGAGTCAACTCTGTGCACACTGTACTGCATTCCTCCATATCCCTGTCTGAATCAGATCTCTGCACACTGTACTGCATTCCTCCATATCCCTGCCTGAATCAGCTCACTGCACACTGTACTGCATTTCTCCATATGCCTGCCTGAGTCAGTACTGCACACTGTACTGCATTCCTCAATATCCCTGCCTGAATCAGCTCTGCACACTGTACTGCATTCCTCAATATCCCTGCCTGAATCAGCTCTGCACACTGTACTGCATTCCTCCATATCCCTACCTGAATCAGCTCTTCACATTTTACTGCATTCCTCCATATCCCTCCCCGAATCAGCTATGCACATTGTAGTGCATTCCTCTATATCCCTGAATGAATCAGCTCTGCACACTGTACTGCATTCCTTCATATCCCTGCCTGAATCAGATCTTTGCACACTGTACTGCATTCCTCCATATCCCTGTCTGAATCCGCTCTCTGCACACTGTACTGCATTCCTCCATATCCCTGTCTGAATCAGATCTCTGCACACTATACTGCATTCCTCCATATCCCTGTATGAATCAGCTCTCTGCACACTGTACTGGATTCCTCCATATCCCTGCTTGAATCAGCTCTCTGCACACTGTACTGCATTTCTCCATATCCCTGCCTGAATCCGCTCTCTGCTCACTGTACTGCCTTCCTCCATATCCCTGCATGAATCAGCTCTCTGTACACGGTAGTGCATTCCTTCATATCACTGCCTGATTCAGCTCTCTGCACACTGTACTGCATTCCTCCATATCCCTGCCTGAATCCGCTCTCTGCTCACTGTACTGCCTTCCTCCATATCCCTGCATGAATCAGATCTCTGTACACGGTAATGCATTCCTTCATATCCCTGCCTGAATCAGCTCTCGGCACACGGTACTGCATTCCTCCATATCCCTGTCTGAATCAGCTCTCTGCACACTGTACTGCATTCCACCATATTGCTTCCTAAAACAGCTCTGCACACTGTACTGCATTCCTCCATGTCCCCGCCTGAATCAGCTCTCTGCACATTGTACTGCATTCCTCCATATCGCTGCCTGAATCAGCTCTGCACACAGTACTGCATTCCTCCATATCCCTGCCTGAATCAACTCTGCACACTGTACTGCATTCCTCCATGTCCCAGCCTGAATCAGCTCTCTGCACATTGTACTGCATTCCTCCATATCCCTGCCTGAATCAGATCTCTGCACATTGTACTGCATTTCTCCATATCGCTGCCTGAATCAGCTCTGCACACTGTACTGCATTCCTCTATTTTCCTGCCTGAATCAGGTCTGCACACTGTACTGCATTCCTCCATATCCCTCCCAGAATCAGCTCTGCACATTGTACTGCATTCCTCCATATCCCTGTATGAATCAGCTCTCTGCACACTGCACTGCATTCCTCCATATCCCTCCCTGAATCAGCTCTGCACACTGTACTGCATTCCTCTATATCCCTGCCTGAATCAGCACTGCACATTGTACTGCATTCCTCCATATCCCTGCCTGAATCAGCTCTCTGCACACGGTACTGCATTCCTCCATATCTCTGTCTGAATCAGCTCTCTGCACACTGTACTGCATTCCTCCATATTGCTTCCTAAATCAGCTCTGCACACGGTACTGCATTCCTCCATATCCCTGCCTGAATCAGATCTCTGCACACTGTACTGCATTCCTTCATATCCCTGCCTGAATCAGCTCAGTGCACACTTTACTGCAATCCTCAATGTCCCTGCCTGAATCAGCTCTCTGCACACTGTATTGCATTCCTCCATATTGCTTCCTAAATCAGCTCTGCACACGGTACTGCATTCCTCCATATCCCTGCCTGAATCAGATCTCTGCACACTGTACTGCATTCCTTCATATCCCTGCCTGAATCAGCTCTCTGCACACTGTACTGCATTCCTCCATATCACTGTCTGAATCAGCTCTCTGCACACTGTACTGCATTCCTCCATATCACTGTCTGAATCAGCTCTCTGCACACTGTACTGGATTCCTCCATATCCCTGCAAAGGGTAAATATTTTAACTTCTAACTGAAATGAAAGCTTAACAAAAAACACCTCTATGAATCTGTGCTATACGATGAAAACATGAATAAAATCAGACATTGGTCTAATTAGTTTGTTATAAGGCTATGATTTTGATGCAGTACTTTTTAGTTCGTTTTACTGGCAAGGTGCGGCAAAAAAACAAGAATTCACGGAAAGTTGTCCAAATGTAGGTTTAGCTACATCAACATACACAAGAGCTTTTAAATAGTACACCAGAACCAATAATATAAAGACTTGCTTTTGACTGCTGGCAAGTTTAAATGTTACTTTAGAGTACAAAACTTTACCGTCCAGACTTCAGACTCCGACATCATTTCTGGTCAGAGTCGAGGGTCTCAGTGCGACAAATGTTTGAAATTCTCCCTTTCGGGTTCCCTGTTGGTTGAGAGGACGGATGTACCAACGATGTCGCTTTTAAAACCTCTTGATAAGAGGTACAAACTCAGCACATTTACTTTAAATGTAAATGTATCCAATTTTGCGAATGCAATCTGTATTTAAAGGGTGAACAACAGCTGTGACCACTTTGCGCAGTCAAAAGTGCTGCGACACGACGCGTCCCGTACAGCAAATAGTGAAGCTGCACAGCTTGTAGTTGATTCACCTGCGATAGAAGGAATCTACGTAAGGAATTGATCATTTGACATATACTGGACTATACATTAGGTACATTTCTAACGAGATCACACTGATGTAGAACATATTTCTATATTTAAGTTTAATTATTTTCCTTACCACACCAAAGGAAAAGAGCCTATATCACTTTTTAAAACGCAGAAACATGTACACTGACTTACATTGTATTATTTGATCTGAAATACAAGTTACACAATTAATAAATAAAATCTAAAATAAAAAAAACGACCACGAAGGGACTCAAACCCTCAATCTTCTGATTCGAAGTCAGACGCCTTATCCATTAGGCCACGCGGTCTTTCACCGAAAGAAAGCGTTTACGTAAATACTTTCATCTATAATTAGCGTAGTTTGTACTACAATATCAGTAGTAATAGTACTATAGCTTATGTCAAAAGTCTAATTTATGACCCTTTTGACTTTTTTTTTTTTGACCTTATAGGTATGAATTTATGAATATATAATGAGGGGCATGGATTTATGAATTTATGAATATATAATGAGGGGCGGGGATTTTATGGTTGTTACAAGACAGATATGCTTATTGAATATAGGTTATATATATATATATATATATATATATATATATATATATATATATATATATATATACCTATAAACTTATGGCACATCTTTTTATAAGATATGGACAAAAAAAATCATGTTTAATATGTTTATTTATGTAATCGGAATAGTGGGATACCCATGTTTTTATAAATGCTTATGTTAACTTATGCTTTGTGCAGACAACGTTAAAGTTTTTTTTTTTTTTTTTTTTTTTTTTTTACATAAGACACACATAATGAAAAGAAAAAGTTTAAAAAGAAATTATTAAAAAACATAAAGAAAAAACAAAAACAAAAAGAAAAGAAAACACATTATTCCCCCCTTTAAAAGCATGTAATCAAACATTATACACAGTAAAACTTGGAGTGTTTTGGCGTTTTAAAAAAGGGGTCACAGAAATACAATATATTTATATATAGACAGTTTATGAAAAGAGAACGTTTAAAAAGAGGGTATTAAAAGCATAAAGAAAAACAATTTATATTTAAAATGCGTTTAAACATTACACATATAAATCACGGAATAACTGAGCATTAGTCGTTTTGAAAGTGTATCGCTAAAACAAAATAAATTAGATATTAAATTAAATATTTATAAAAAAGAACAAAAAACAAAACAAAATCTACCCGAGGACAAGTTCTGAAAAAAAGCTCTTTCTCTCTCTCTCTCTGTCTCTTACCGTTTTCAATAAAAACTCCCCAGGACAAACGCTTAAGTACAGTGTGAATTCTCTCCCTCGCAGACAACCGCAACCAACCGCACTCATCAAACTTTAGCAGAAGAATGACTTCAAACTCGCTCTATGACTTAAATAGGGGGCGGATCCTTTGGCTTAGAACATGCGCACACCGTCCTATAGGTACACTTACATGCACGCGCACATGACCACAGGCAAGGGGTCCTCCCCCAGCCCCCACAGACACAGACACTCACAGACCCTTAACCACCCGCTATGAACAGACAAGCGTCTCGATGTAATAAAAAGCACCGATACCTATTTGTTAGAGGAAGGTCCCCTGCAGAGAAGGCTTGTGAAATGTGTGATTTGTAATGCCTTAAGGTTTGGTCTCAGCATGGTAGACACATCTAGGACTATTTCAAATGAATATACCGTCTTTATACTTCTGTTAAGATTAAAAGTGCATACTTCTGTTAAGATTAAAACCTGGAATCAATTCTATAAATAAAAACTGTTTATGCGTGTTTGGTTGTTTGTATGCTTTTTTTTAAAAAGATAAATGAGAGCCTTTTTATCCTGACGCTAGTAAAATTAAAAATGCTCAAATGAAAGACGTATTAAAAATATATTGCATGAACATTTTACGCCTGTAATACAGCGTAAAGAAAGTATATTTAACTAAGCATACGTTCACCTATAAACAAACAAACAGGTATGAGTATATGCTTGATTATTCGCTCCATACCAATAAAACTTCAGGAATTGCATATAACTGAATAAAACAAAAAATAATGAATCTATAGGAAACAAATGAGTGAAAATTAAACACTTATGTAAATGAATAAAACAGAGTTAAACATGTCTTAAGGAACAAGGGTTACGGTTTTTGTAGGGTATTTTGCGTGTCTGAAAAAAACCGAAAATCATTTGTGAGGTGAGAATCGTGGCACCATTTAGTCTAATTCTTTAACATATCAGACTTAGGTTGGCTGTATGGCTGCTGATGTTGGAAAGCACGATGTTATCTCAATGTGAACATATATATATATATATATATATAGGGGATAAATATTTTTTATTCAATTTTACACGTTAGGAGCAGATTGGAGCCCCTGGTGTATTAAAAGTACAGATAGCACATGTTAGAGGAAGACACCCCGCTGAGAAACATGGGTCGCTGATCACAGCGGCGTCATGTAGTCTGCTAGGGGCAATAAGACTCCTGGTATTTCAAAACTGGATATATTTTGGGGCATGACGATTAGAAAATAAAATAAGAGAAAATTCTGTGTTATATTGCAAATAAAATAAGAGAACCTATTTAAGTGCTTTATCAATGCCCATTTTTGAATAGCATACCTTCAGGATAATCTCCAATAACTTCTCATACACGGGCAAACTATTCTGACGATCGTTCCATACTATTCGCCGCGTTGTATAGGTAGCGCTCAGGTGTCGTGTTTATCTCCCATAGGATAGTTTTTCCTGATCCGGCCCCCTGTCGTTACAAAAGCATTTACCGCGATCTTTGAGAGTATAAATCGTTCACATACAGAGCTATGTATTACACTTCTGGAAAGCACGCTTCCTCTCAAGAAACCTTATCCCGTAAGAACCACTTCAGCTAAATGGACGGAGAATCAAGCCACAACAATGAGGATCTAAACGGTAAGGCCTATGTTTAATGTTTGAAACGCTGTTTATTTCTGTTTGAGCGAACACTGCGGCGTGTCTGTGATGTAAGGTAATCGGTGGTCTTTTTTTTTTTGTTGTTGAACGGTCTGTTTTTAAAAATGGCGGTTAAGGGTCTATGTACTGTAAAATGTTTGAAACGCTGTTTATTTCTGTTTGAGCGAACACTGTGCGGCGTGTCTGTGATGTAAGGTAATCGGTGGTCTTTTTTTTTTTTTTTTTTGTACGGTCTGTTTTTAAAAATGGCGGTTAAGGGTCTATGTACTGTAAAATGTTTGAAACGCTGTTTATTTCTGTTTGAGCGAACACTGTGCGGCGTGTCTGTGATGTAAGGTAATCGGTGGTCTTTTTTTGTTGTACGGTCTGTTTTTAAAAATGGCGGTTAAGGGTCTATGTACTGTAAAATGTTTGAAACGCTGTTTATTTCTGTTATTACTGTTTAGGAATGAGGCCCTATGTGCGGTATGGATGTGATGCTGGTTTTATTTTAAGAGTTAAGATGAGGCATGTAACTCAGATATATGATCACTATAAATACACATTTTAACACGGTGAATTTTAGGCATGTATTTTATTTTATGTGGTCATTAATATTATTTAAAATTATATATTTTCATTTTTACAGATATCCAGGAATTTATTGAAGAACATTTAATTTCACATCAGGAGGAAGTAATTGAGCAGCCTCCTATGCTCATTCCCCTCTCACCTATAATCATTCCATTGTCCCCAACATGTTTTTTGGAGAGTCAGAATGGTGAGTTTTTTCATTTGCTAAACCAAAATATTGCGATGTTTTTTTTATTTATTTATTTATTTATTTATTTATTTATTTATTTATTTATTTTTTTCTGGTCAAACTATAAATACCTCCATTTAAATTGCAGATACAATCCCGGGTCATAGCATTTCCCTTGAGCTACCATGCGATCTAATCGTGCCTGAGGACTTTTTAAATAATTTCTCAGTGATACCAGAAACGCGTGAAAGTGAGTAAAATAGTAGACATATTTGTCTGTTTGTTTTATTAATAACAAATACATAAATGTACTTATGATATATATATATATATATATATATATATATATATATATATATATATATATATATATATAGTGCATGAATGATATTACATGTTAGACATTATTTTTTATCTTATTATGATTTCCTTTTAAAAACATAACTGATTCATTCTGTTTTTAGAAGCTGAATATATTGAAGATTCTGAGCTTTTGGAACAGTACTTCAAGACATCATTCAGCGACCTAGCGTCAGACTCTGAATTGTCTAAAAGTATGAACCGTATTGTTTTTTATAGATTAATAAAATATGTTTGAGCGTTTTTCATAATATTAATTATTTGTAGGTTAAAACATTCATATTCAACCGTTTATTATTTTAGATCTTGAAAAAGCCGAAAGGAACGACGTGGCCTGTACTTCGGAGGAGGGACAGGTTATACAGGCGTATACCCCCTTGGAGCCTCACAATAAACCTCAAAAATCTGCAAAAAGACCTCTCAAAAGTAAGTGTATTTAAAATGAAGTTTGTTTTTTTTTTTTTTTTTTTTAAAGTGTGTTAAATATTTCAAACATCTGTTAAGGCATTTTGGGCTGATTGTATATTTTGGCATATTTTCATTTAGAACGGCCCACTAGACGTACACTTCTTGTGGAAAGCGAATCTTCCGAGGACGACACCTCCTTCAGCAGAGACCCAAAGTCTAAAAGGCCGCGTAAATTTTCCGAAAGGTTTCATACTTCGCTACAATCAAGAGGCACCCCCACCGTCTCCAAAGTATCACAAAGGCTAAAACCGACGCGCCCCTCAACTTCAACTACTGTTAGGTATCACAGCTCTGAGCTATTGAAACATGTACATCTGACTATAGAGCAGATCATTTACAGACACCCCGCTATAAGGGCCCTCGTTTCTGACCCTGAAGTGTCTCAGAATATACTTACATTAATTACCCTATTGAAAACGCTGGGTTTCTTAAAACAGTAACAGTGTATTTGTAGAGCTACAATGGAATAACATCGCAAAAAAACATGTAAAAGGAAACACATTGAAATTACTGTTGATGATTCTGACAATGATGAGGCTGTGAATGGTGTTCGAAAAAATAAAAAGGGTTCAATTGATCTGAGTCAAACTGTGTCAAATTCTGTGTTTAATTCTAGAAGCGTCCCCCGAAATACCTTAAATTCTGTTCCCTCAATAGGTTCCCATACACATAGTATGTCTCCAGACCCCTGTTGCATACCACACACTGTTCACCCCCAAAATTTAAACGGTTTTGAGAATTTTGACTATCTAGACAAACTACTAAATGATTTAAATTATAATGCAGATATTTTACCGTCAATCAGGGCTCTGATTGATGAAATTTCTACAGTTTCTCCCCCTATAAATGACAACTCCACTAATACCGACACCAATAATTCCCAGGGCCCAGGGTTTGTTAATGATGCTAAATTGACTCAGATCAATTTTGACTCTTTGGATATGCTTTTGCATGAAATGTATAGAGAGAATCATGATACTCTAGAGAGTGTAGGTGCTATGGAAAAACAAATAGGGGGAGGCTTAAACGAAGGGGGTTGCCTTGATGATTCTTTTAGCATAAAAGTCCCGGGGGGTGGAGTAATACATGATGATCAAGTGGCGGGTCCTTCTGGTTTACAGGACCCTAGTGATAGTGACGGTGGTAGAATTGGGGGGGCAGGTGTACAGCGTAGACATAGACATATGTTTAACAATTTCGAATTGAAGCAATCTCTTAACTTTACACATCTGTATGATCTGGATTCCTACGCTGAAGTTTTTACTGTGCTGCATGAAACGTTAGAGAATATGTTGAGTGAGGTTTCTAGAACGCTAAGACCTGCAGACGTAGTTCAGCTTGAATTACGAGCAGGATCCTTAGATATACCAGTGTATGTAAAAATGACTGGAGACAATTTAAGTCTAGACGATTTTCTCAGTCAGATTGAAGCTCTCCTTCAAAGTCATAGTGAAATTTTAGCTGATGACTCTTTGATGTTGATTGTCCAGGTTGTTAGGTGTCCAGAAGGAGGTGGTGTTAGGAGAGGTTTGCAGACCTTAATGAAAAGTGAGCTTATTAGAAAAAAAGCCAAGCATCTGATTATATGTTACAACAGAGACAATCAATTATGTTTTGCCAACAGCGTTCTGAGCTTGTTATTTCCAGAATTTAGGGAGGCCAATGATACGTGTATGGCTGAGGCTTTAAAACTTCAACAGAGTGTGGGATTAAGTGAACATCAAATGGTTTCGTTTGTAGACATAGATAAATTTGAACAGGTCCTAGATGTTAAAATTGTGGTGTGGTACAGATGTCCTCAAAAGGATGTGTTCCTGAAACATCAAACAGATACTCGAGCAAAAAACAAAACTGTATTTCTGTTTCTTCATGAGAATCATTTCTATGGTATTGTTAACTTGAAAGGTTTTCTGGGTGTTGCCTATCTATGTAATTACTGTTACACAGCCTACAGTAACCGATCTGGACATCGCTGTGAAGGACACTGTAATGTGTGTTTTTCACCAGCCTGTAACAGCGAGTCACCTGTAAAGGTAAAATGTAACGACTGCAATCGTTATTGTCGATCGCAGCTCTGTTATGATGAGCATAAGATTCTCCGAGATAAAGCCAACAGTGAAAAACAGGTTTCTATGTGTGACATTTTAAAACTTTGTACAAGGTGCTATTCTCTCTATAAATGTGACCCGACAAAGCCCCAGACTCATAAATGTCTTACTCCATACTGTAAGCTATGTAAAGCCGTGTTGTTACCTCACAGTGATCATAAATGTTTCATTCAAACGCTTAAACCTAAGGAACCCACAGACAAATATGTGTTTTATGATTTTGAATGTCGGCAGGAAGCTGGTGTGCACATTCCTAATTATTTGTACTGCATGCATATGGGTGGTGAATCATGGTTTTGGGAGGGCGAGGAATGTGTGAAAAAATTTTTTGAGCGGTATCGTAGACCTTGTTATGCAGGATATACTTTCTTGGCACACAATGCAAAGTCTTATGACAGTTATTTACTGATGAGTTATTTAGTAACCAATGGAATTAACCCAAATATCATAGCTCAGGGTAGCAAGTTGATGTGTTTTACAGACGAGGCTTTTAAGATGCGTTACATTGATTCCTTTAACTTTTTGCCTATGAAGTTAAGTGCCCTGCCTGCAGCTATGGGGTTTGAAGCCAGAAAAGGATATTTTCCTCATTTTTTCAATACTGCTGAAAACCAGAATTATGTGGGGATATATCCAGAACCACGCTACTATGGTGTTCAGCAAATGATGTCTAAAGATCGTGAGGACTTTTACAAATGGTATGATTCGATTAAGAATGGTGTTTTTAATTTCAGAGACGAAATGGCGTTCTACTGCAAAAATGATGTTGAAATTTTGAGAGAGGCATGTATCAAATTTCGTACCGAGGTTTATGCAATAGGGCAGATAGACCCCTTCCAATGTACAACCATTGCTTCACTGTGCATGGCTATGTATAGAAGTAAATTCCTGCCTAAAGACACAATAGCTGTCATTCCTCCCGACAATTACAGTGCCCAGCAAAAAAACTTTTCAAATGCCTCGATACAATGGTTAATGTATGTCGCAGAAACTGAAAATGTTTTCATTCAACATGCTTTAAACTACGGAGAGCTTAAAATAGGCCTCTTTTTCTTGGATGGTTATGCTGTGATTAATGGTAAGCGTACGGCTTTTGAATTTGCAGGGTGTTTTTTTCATGGATGTCCCTTGTGCTATGATTCGGCCGATGTAAACCCCTTAAGCAAAGTTTCGTGTGGTACGATGCGGCATCACTTTGATGAAAAGATTGAAACATTGCAAAAGGTTTACGGGTTGGAAGTCAGAGTTATTTGGGAACATGAATGGAACACACTGAAAAAACAGCCTAAAGTGCACGATTTTCTGGTTCGTTCTGATTTTCCAGAACGCATCAGTCCTCGCGAGGCTCTGTTTGGGGGCCGTACAAATGCCATTACATTACATTATGTGGCCCAGGAAAATGAAAGGGTGGAATACTTTGATTTCACTAGCTTGTATCCTTTTGTTAACAAGACAAAATTGTACCCAGTAGACCATCCTACCATAATTTACCATAATTTTCAAGACTTGAGCCAGTACTTTGGATTGTTCAAATTAACTGTTCTGCCTCCTAGGGGTCTTTATTTCCCTGTACTGCCTGCCCGCATCTGTGGTAAATTAATGTTTACCCTCTGCCGTTCATGCGCGGAAACACTAAACCAGACGGGGGTGTGTAATCATACCTCTGGAGAAAGAGCCTTGACCGGGACATGGTGCAGTGTAGAGGTAGTCAAAGCTCTTGAGAAAGGTTACAAAGTGTCTAAAATACACGAAGTTTGGCACTTTCCTCAGAAATCTGACACTCTCTTTACAGGTTACATTAACAGTCATCTCAAGGGGAAACAGGAAAGTTCAGGTTACCCGGCTCATTGTACCGATGAGGAGCGTAAAGAGCGTTATATTGCTGAATATTTTCAGAAAGAGGGGGTTCAATTAGATCCTCAAAACATCAATGTTAATCCTGCTAAAAGACAAATCTCCAAACTATCCCTCAACAGTTTATGGGGGAAGTTTGCCCAGAGAACTAACCAGCTCTCTACAAGCTTGGTAAAGGATCCTGACCAGTTTTTCCATTATCTCTTTTCAAAAAGATATCAGGTTTCGCATTTTTGTTTTGTAAGTGATACTGTGGCTCAGGTTCAATGGCGTTACGCTTCTGATACCTATACTCCCACAGGTAATGTAAACGTATTTATAGCGGCATTTACAACGGCGTACGCCAGGCTAGAGCTTTATAACCTCTTGGATCGGCTGCAGGATCGATGTCTGTATCATGATACGGACTCTGTAATCTTTGTCAGCAGGCCCCAGGCTTGGCGTCCCGAACTAGGCGATTATCTTGGTGACTTAACTAGCGAGTTAAAGCCGGGGGAATACATTACCGAGTTTGTGTCAGGGGGCCCTAAAACATATGGTTACGTTACAAACAGCGGAAAAACATGTCTCAAAGTAAAGGGGATTACCCTAAACTATGAGAATTCCAAATTAATTAACCTCGCTTCGTTAAAAGACCTTGTACAAAACTTTGTGAATCATGATAGAAACACCCCCACTGAGCATATCATGATTCGCGGCTCCCAGATTCACCGTAATAAAAAAGAATTTCAATTGGAAAACAAACCACTCCAGAAAACCTTTCAAATAGTATACAATAAGCGAGTCTTGCGTTCTGATTTCACATCGCTTCCTTATGGATTCTGAAGAAGGTTTTGATATTAGACTAGCCGTGCCTTTTGCAGCTATAATATCGGGACCCTCCAATTCAGGCAAAAGTTACTTTGTGAAGCAGCTTTTAGAAAACTCTCAACAGATCTTTTCCAAACCCCCTGAGAATATCATTTGGAGTTATAGTTGCTGGCAGGGAATATACAATGAATTGTCACTTAAATTTAAAAATATCAAATTTATTGAAGGCATACCAGATTCATTAACCGATGATAATTTAATGCCTCCTAACAAAATCAATTTACTCATTATAGATGACTTGATGGAAGCAGCTAGCGAAAATGATGAAATACAGAAAGCTTTTACAAAATACGTTCATCATAGGAATTTATGCGTACTGTATTTGGTTCAAAAATTTTTTTTTCAAGGAAAAATGAGCCGCACAATAAACTTGAATGCCAATTACCTTATTCTGTTTAAAAACCCTCGAGATAAACTTCAAATCAACACACTAGCCCGTCAGATGTACCCCGGGAACTCCAAGTTTTTCTTAGAAGCGTTTGAAGATGCGACAAAAAAACCCTATGGTTATCTTTTAATAGACTTAAAGGCCCAAACCCCTGAAGCCTTTCGTCTAAGAACTGGTTTATTTACTCCTGATTGGCCTGTTGCGTACATCCTGAGAAATACCAAATCAAAACACCTATAAACGGCCGGTTATTGCTCTAAAACTTTTATTTATCTAGGCTATGCAACAGCGCAGCATGTCGGCTAGAATAAAACGTAACCTCCATCTCTTAAAGAGCATAGTTCATAGCTCTGCTCATCAGAGAAGAGCAATTTTACGAAACGCCTCAGACGATTTTATCAAATCGATTGGGGAAATAGCCTTAAATGCCTTAAAGGGTCACATCCCCTTAACTTCGAGTCAGTTAAACACTCTCAAAAAGCAGCGACGTGTTATAAAGAGCCTATGCAATAAGAAGCATTCAATTAAAAAGAAGAAAAAAACTGTGAATCAGAGTGGTGGTTTTATCGGAGCTTTAATAAGGATTGCATTGCCTTTTTTATCAGGACTCTTATCGCATCAAAGTTAATTTGTAATAATGACTCACTCCCAGAAAATGTTTCTGATACCCCAGCATCAACTTGATAGACTTCGGCAGCCTGAGCCCCAAAACCCCGAGCCTATTAAAAAAGCCGTTGAAAGCCGACTTGACTCTGAAATGAAAAGCATTCTACTTAGAAGCGACATCAGTGACCATGAGAAAGTTAAGCTATACACCAACTCCTTACAGAGATATCTAACCCTGCTTAAACAGAGTGAAAAAGAGTTTAATACCCTTACATTAATTACACCCCCCTCTGAGGAAACGGACCAACCGGCAGCAGAATCTGAATCTAAGATAGTGACTGCTGTTATGAGTAGTGTGCCCTCCAGATCTAAGAAAAATGCTAATTTTATTTTAAACGCTATGTCTCAGAATGCTTTGGTTACCTCATGGAATGATCAAGGGGAATTCCTTCTTAGGGGCAAGAACATTAGAGGGTCGCATATGGTTGATTTAATCAGGCCTGCAACGGGGCATACCCATATCCCTGAACATAGGTTGCCTGTAGGATGGTCCGAATTCATCAAAGGTTTGTCTGTAATAAATGTCCCCTATTCTACAGTACCTAATTCTCAAACACGACAACTCATAGAAGCTTATAAAAAACGACCCTTAGAGACTCCCATGCAAAAGAAGCAGAAAAAAAGACAGCAGTTATGGGAAAGTTATTAAGATGTTACTGTTTTTATTGAGTTTACATATTTGTACATTTTGTTGTATATTCATGCATATGTTGTGTAAATATTGTCTGATACATTTTGTTGTATATTCATGCATATGTTATATAAACAATGTCTGATATATTTACAGCAATAAAAATATTTATTCACCATTTACAATGTCATAAGTTTTTTTTTTTTTTGAAGATTAACATTCATAACATTTTTTAAAATCATGATGAGTCTTGACACACTGCACGCATGAAAATATATTTATACAATTCTGTTTTTTAGGGTTATACATACAATGTATAAATTGGGACACCATCAGATCATTTTTGTTTAAATCAGAGCTGTAGAGACCCATAACCTCAGGGTAAGTAAGTCCTTTGGATCGATGATGTACAAAGAAAACACAGTGATGGCCGCATGTCGTGGTCATAAGACCTTGTAGAGGCTGATTATTGTACACTGTTTGTTTGACGTTGTTGTCTAAAAAGTTTGAGATAGTCTTAGGAAAATAAATAAAATCTGGGGGGTTACCGTAAGAATCAAAAAACTCTCCCTTTCCCTCTTCTTTTAGATAAATCCCTAGCCAGTGTTCTCCCGGATAATTCTGGGGGTCCGTGTTGACAATGAGTATTGCAGGCAATTTTTTTATTTTTCCTTTAGGTAGTTGATCACTAGCTAGAACCCCATAAAAATACTTTGCAGTCAATGGGTTGCTGGTTAGCAGCGCTGTAAGCTGAGTGGTATTCATTTTAAAAGGATCAATGTTGTATCAAACTTTTCAGTAATCAAAGAGAACAGCTCTTTGGTGGGAAACCTCAATCACGTTCTCAAAAACAGCATATACAATCATATTCACCGTCTCTGGCAGAGCATTGGCAAAACGCATTTCAAGGCGCATATTACCATTTTTCACTAAGGAAAAATGATCTCCACATTCTTGATCAGGGGTCAAATCAAATGCATAGAGCGTATAGCCTCTAATAAAGTCTGACCTATCAATTATCAGCGGTTTGTCTTTGAGATGTCTACCTGTGGCCTGTATTAGACTGTAATATTCCCTGACTGGGTTGTGTCTTGCTGTATAGTGGGGTTGTAAAGGTTTTGAGGGGACTTGTTCACCATCGACGTACATAGCTATAAAGTTCCCAGCAAAGTGTTTAAAGTTAAATGGGTTTTTAGCGTAGGAACCACTAAATGCATCATTATCTGTTAAACCAATAACCACAAACTTTGGTAGCTGCCCCAGAAACAAATTCTCCTGATTACAGACCCTACTCCCTCTAGGAATACTAAAAACTTTCATAGACACTCTATCAATAGGATATCGGGCATTAGAGGTCATCAAGGCGTGAGCTTGGGCAATTCTGACCTCAGGGGACACTTTTACTTTTTTAATATAGAGAGATGCTTCTAAAATTTTAAGTTTGAACTCTTCTGCAGCATCAGACATTAAACAGAAAGTGTCATTGGCCCTCACCATTTTAATTTTCAGGTCAATCCCATTCAGCATGAGTTTCTCTTGAAAAAATATATCCGCATGCAGAGGTCCTAAAAGTTCAACAGTATGACTCATTCTGGTAAACGCATGCCGTTTAACTAAACCTTCATTAGCCCCTGCAGGATCAGTCTCATCCATATGTCCTGGGGTATCTTTGTAAAACAAGCCGGCAGTGAACTGTGATTCTAGAGTGTCCTTACTAAAGTTTAGCATTGCTTCTATAATGCTTCTGTAAGGATAAGTATTACTGCTTTGACTGATTAAGCGATTTCCTAAAGTTACATCCACTTGTGAAAACATGGTAGCTACAGGGTAATTGATAATACCGACTATACTACCTCCAACTAAATCGGAGCCATCAGCCCTAGTAATTTTGCATGAAAGTCTTAAAAGAGTATTATTCAAATCAAGATAATCTTCCCCATTTCCCGCTATGTAAAATTCGATGGGGCCCGTGTCAGACAAGGCCGACAGGGGGGGAATTTCCACATAAAGGTTTTTTTCAATACTTGTCTGGGTATAAGGTACAGTAAACAGATCCAATTCTGATTTCACACATTCTTGAGACATATGATGTACCAGCGTCATGATTTAAAAGATGTTTCTCTTTTTCGCTGTTCTGGGAGTCTTTGGTTTCTTACTCCTTCTCCGGTTACCCTTACTAAATGACCTCAATGTAGCTGGTTTAGAATTTTTGTGTGGATGATAGCGAGATCCTGGGGGTTTGCTACGTTTTCTCTTGTATCCTCATCAAGCCCTCACCTGACTGGCTCTTGTTATGGCTATGAGGGTTATGACTTGTTAGGACATTTGACACCACGTCACTAACAATATTTTTAGCTGCTGATTTAAAATGAGGTTTAACTATTTCAAAACCCCTTCTAAGTAACGGTAAAGCTTTTCTGAAAAGACTTCTAAAAATACCCCCTATACCCGCCCCATACATTACTGGAGCTCCAGAAAATCCTGGCAATCCATTACCAGTCTGATTTTTGTAATAATTAATATAAGGATTGACATATCCATTAGGGCCCATTTTCAATTATGTGTAAAAAAGAGGCTTTACAGGTCGGAAATGCAACTTCACTACAACCTTCCCAAAACGGAATGGCACTAACTTGTTTTGGTCCGTCTTAATTTGTATAGTTAATGTGTCAAAGGTGGTCTTGCTGAGTGGCACATAATGAGGTCTGTCGTAAGTTACCGTGATTATATCGTTGTTTTTGCCTTTAATAGGAACACATCTTAGAAGAGGCACGTAACTATCTCCAACGGCTTGATGTGTAATGATATCAGTATAGACATACAGGGTATAAAATCCCGCTCTGATGTCAGCTGGGTAGTTGGTCCTCAAATAAGCAGAATACACTTTAGCCTCAATAGGACCTAATAGGCTAATAGTTTCACCCTTTATAGTCTCACGAAATCCCAACATTTGTCCGAGGTGTTCTTTGGTAAAAAGCATATACGGTTTAGTACTTTTTATATAAATTCGTCTTTCTATAGGTTTATAGAATAATTTCAAATCATTATTATTTTGTTCATCGGGAGTCTTGTCACCTTTCTGATCTAGTCCTTTTCCGAGCAGGACATCGTTCATGGTCGTTATTACATCCTGAAGGGTCTCATAATATCCTTCTGGTATAGTATATTCACGTTTTATCGCATTTTCTATATCATTGGTAATAAAAGTGCTGTCTTTAAGGCTAATATTATCCCAGGTATGGGGATATTGAATCTCTGCTAAGCAAACTTCCCATTTTCCCGGTAGATTCAATGTTTTAACCAATTTGATAGTAAAATTTGATATTGCATTTTTAGGGAAAACCTCCTGTGAAGCATTACTAGGCAGAGTTACATAAAAAGAGTCTTGAGACATCTTGAATAATGTTTTAAGTGTAATTAAATACACTCTGTACTTGTTAACTCTTTAGATCCACCACCTGCTGCTCTGCGACCCAACTGTTAAATTTTTCAGGCCAACCGGCCCATTTTATGAGATAAGACTTTTTACCATTTTCCTTTTTCTCGGCAACTATCTTCTCTATCCTAAACAGCCTATCAGTCTTAACATTTATTTTCTGTAATTCTGGTTCATAAAATGTGCCCATTATAGGCTCTCCATCATAATCACATAGTTTATACACCGGTGGAAATCTTGGTATACATTCTGTTATAGTAAAAATCTCTGATGTAAACGTCTGTTCATATCCTTTTATAAAGGGAGCTCTTAACTTTGAAATTCTTACGCTGTCACCGACGGCAAACTTAAACTTTATATGTTTAGGGCTTTTCTTCTTAGAGTATAAAGTTTTAAACACTTTAAATGAATTATCTTCATTAACTTCTGAAGGTTTCATTTGAATACTACGGTGGAAGGAGTTGTTATATGCATGTACCATTTCTTGTAGTTTATCCATATACTTATGCGTGTTAAAAGCGGTGAAATATTTCCACATTCTTGTTTTAAGAGTCCTGTTGTATCTCTCAACAATAGATGCTTTTAGTTCATTCCCCGTGGTAAAGTGTAGAATATTATGTTTTTTTAGCATGTTCTGAAATGCTTTGTTTAGAAATTCGGCCCCTTTATCAGTTTGTAGTTTTTTAGGTTTCCTACCAGCGCCGATGATCCTCTTGAACGCCTCTGTCACCATCTTAGATGACTTATTTTTCAATGGTAAGACCCATGCATATTTGGATAAGATATCTATACATGTTAACATGTACTTATAACCTCCATTTTCTTTTGACAAGCTAGACATATCCACTAAATCAGCTTGCCACTGTGTGTCGATATTAGATACAAATACAGTGTTTCTTTTAAAGGTTATTTTAGAGGGCTTATGCAACGTATATGAGTCTTGCTCTGATAAAAAGTCAGTTACGACCCTCTCAGAGACTTTAGGTCCATCAGACCTCAGAGCTCTTTGAAGAGTCTGTAAACCCCCTAAACCTCCAGGATTTGAGGGATCGTAGTATATTTTTTTCATACGCTGGTGTGTCATCTTTAACCAAAATAACACAACTGAGAACAATATGACTTTCAAAAAGTTTTTTATTCAAAGGTTATCATAACACTTCAGAGACATGTGGGACGTTCAAAAGTTTTATTCACAGTTTATCAAGAAGATTAGGACATTTTAGAAGAGCTATAAAGTTTTTACACAAACATTCATGATTAGTCACTAAATAATCCACGACATTTTGCACAACTATTGATATATCTTCATCTCTTAAAAACCTGGCCATGTTATAAAAACATACATCAGTCACATAAGCATACAAAACAAGGATATGTGTACATTTGCAATCTTCTATTTCATCAAACATTATAGGTAATATATTCATTAAAAATGCATTTAAGGGTTTACAGTGTTTTACATGGGTAATTACCAACTCTGACCATTCTTTAGTATCAATATCTTTACGGATTAAATCAGTTACACTTTTTAAATTGCTAAACATTTTTACATTTACGGGGATCAGGTTTTGAAAGAGTCTCTTGCAAGCCACTTTCTCAGCTAATAACTCAAACAACAGCCCCTCCATGGTTTCCTCAGTTTTGCTGGAGTCTGGACGTTCCCCATTTTCAAAGTCACAGGCCCCGTAATATGCTAATGGCGCGCGCGGGTTAGTAAAACTGCGATGGTAGAAAGCTTTGGTAATTTTGTTAACAATGTCTCGGGTCTTGTCATCCAGGGTTTCTTGTAGATGAATCAGTTTACGTCTAATGCTGTGTTCTGGTCTTAGCTCTGTTAAAATATCTTCCACCAGTTTCTGAAGTTTTGTTAAAGACGGATGAAAATTGTAACACGCTAGAGCTTTAGCTATCAGAAGCTTCAGCCACGGGATGTGTATTTTTTCTAGTATTTCTTCAAAATGTTGATCAAAATAATTGGGGGCCGCATCAAAAAGGCAGCTGTGTCTCAGTTGGCTCGGGTGGTCAATTTCACAACCCCGGCAATTTTTCACCATATCACGGTCAATGATCACTTCCAATAGAGAAGCCACGAGACCCATAGAGATCTTTAATGCTTTTTCAAAAGAGATGCCTAGGCCCCCGTCAACGTCGTCAGACTCTGCAGGATTGAAGAGCGGGACATTTTCAAAGTCTTTTATAAGCTGTGTCATTTCTTCACTGGTCCAATCCATCTCAAGATCGCAAGGTTCAAGAACGGCATTTTCAGAGAAGTATCTAAAGTTTGCAGAAGCCATGGTGTCAGACTCCTTCAATCAAAAGGACATGTGGGGAGCCCCTTTAGTATGCTCCCCAAGATTAGTTTTCGGCCTATGAGGGTGTTGACGCCTCAGGCACCGCGGGGGATCCTTTGAGATGACCTATCAGAGATCCTTGAATGGGTGGTCCTTGAGGCGCCGCCCCTGTGGGCGTTTTCAGAGTTACCCTATTACATCCGCCCCTCTCTCTCTCTCATTGATGTTTGTTTTCAGTTCAGTCCACAGAGGAGATTGTACAGTACACAGACGATCCTTGGGAAGAATGCTTGAAGGCCCCATGCTTGGACTCTCTCTTGAAACTTTTTTTACAAGCCGTAGTTTCTTTTGTATCTGTGGAGGGGCTAATGTGCATTTTTTTAAAAGCTTTTATAAGTTCAGACATTTCCCAATCCTCAAGATCCACTTTCTCTGAGCAGCAACTAACAACGGTATGAGACATCTTGTGTAACACTCTAATAAGTTGGCAAAATATTTTCCTCCTTTTTATAAGGTCTGAAAAACATGCCCAGACATGCCCCTTTAAAAAAAAAAAAAAAAAAAAAAAATTATAAATATTTAATGTTTATAAGCACTTATTAAATACAAAGGGCTGATTTATATATATATATATATATATATATATATATATATATATATATATATATATATATATATCATTACCCATATTCCAAATGTTTATATAAAATCCCCGCCCCTCATTATATATTCATAAATCCATGCCCCTCATTATATATTCATAAATTCATACCTATAAGGTCAAAAAAAGGTCAAAAGGGTCATAAATTAGACTTTTGACATAAGCTATAGTACTATTACTACTAATATCAACGAAATATTTTTTCATAACAAAGCAAACAAGTACAGAACTACCACAGTCCCAAAGAGGTACGGAATTAAAAAAGCAGCCAGTAGCCCCGCCCATACCCTAAAGCTATGTGCTTACCCAATTGGCGCTGCCTCTTGTCTGTTATTTTCCTATTGCTGAGTGATGCCCCGCCCCTCGTACTCAGGGCACAAATGGAATTGACTGACGCTTCTGTGAAGTAATGGTTTTATAAACAATACATACCGGTATGTGATTGTTAATATGAAATATATATAAAAGCGGCTGAAATACAAACTGACAAAAAAAATCTAGCAGAGGATGGTTTCGATCCATCGACCTCTGGGTTATGGGCCCAGCACGCTTCCGCTGCGCCACTCTGCTTTTGCTCAGTTGTCAAATGTTTAATAAGATACTGTTAAATTAATTAATATAATGGACTACTATTTAATCATAGCGGTTAACGTTACTTTAGGGTGGTAAGGTTAAATTGCCTTTACCAGACACCGTGTTTAAATGGTTACTGACGCTAACCATGTTGAAATATATGTTTATTTATTTTGATGAATAATAGCTGAAGAGAGGGGAAACGTCTGGAAAGTTTATTATAAAACAGTCGTGAGAAAAAAAAACATACACGTTACACCCCAGATGGGACTCGAACCCACAATCCCTGGCTTAGGAGGCCAGTGCCTTATCCATTAGGCCACTGGGGCTCCTAAAGAAAATGCCGTTCTTGCTCATATTTGTGTGCCTGACTATCGCTAAATACAGAATGGAAGGTAACCCCAAAAAAAAATTATTAACGCTTTACCTTTTTACCTGTACTGTACTCTGCAAGCTTTTTATGGTCACCTCGGATTTTTCAGTACAGGTTGCAAAAGCAGACAAAAGCAAATAAAAGTATTTCTGAGGGTTTTATACTTTAGATTTTATGGCTAAAAGGTGCCATCCCACAACTTTGCAGTGAATTTCTCAGCATTTATTATGATAGAAACGTCAGTTCGACGAAACACTTTTTAATAACTTAAGAATAATAATGCAGTGAAACGAAGGTCCCACCGAGATTTGAACTCGGATCGCTGGATTCAGAGTCCAGAGTGCTAACCATTACACCATGGAACCCATATTTACGCCTTGGCCACGTAACTGTAATAAATACATCATTTTATTATTATTCTTTTTGTTGTTGTTGTGTGTGTAAGAGTTTCTACTGCGATTGTTTTAATTAGCACTAATCTTGGACTACCTTACCCAGGGTAACATTACACAGTCCAAGATTGGTTTTAATCGGGCTGTGAAAGCAGCCGAATATGTTTACAATGACTTGGATCCGGGAATCCAGAGCATTAAAAACTGTAATAAGTCCAGACTAGTTTGGAAAAGCTTGTCTTCGTTCAGACTGTATCACAATCCCCCATCCTTCACTGCTATGACATAATAGTGTTGCATTGAATTACTACTTTTTATAAAGCATGTTATTGTGAAGCATGTTTACTGACGTGCACCTTTTGTTTTTGTGTAGATCGCCTCACCATTACCTACTGTCGAAGCAGTGGCCCTGGAGGCCAGAATGTTAATAAAGGTATGGAAATGGAAGTCTTTGTTAAAATATTCACAAGCATGTTTAATGTACAGGGTGATCAGGAGCACTGTTGTGGGGAAGCATTCTCCACAGAGTTAACTAGACAGGCAACAACATCACAGGTTACAGAGAGTCAGCTACTGTTGTGTTATAGTACATTTTTCACATTTTGTTCTAGTAAACACACAAGCTGAAGTCCGGTTCCACATACAAACAGCTGATTGGATTCCTGAAGATGTGCGACAAAAGATTATTTCTCAGGTAACATCAATACTAAGATTACATATTCACTGGAGCTGACTGCTAATAACATTGAAGAAATGTGAAAGTTAACTAACAGCTGGTGTGTAAAGGGTAAATATTTTAACTTCTAACTGAAATGAAAGCTTAACAAAAAACACCTCTACGAATCTGTGCTATACGATGAAAACATGAATAAAATCAGACATTGGTCTAATTAGTTTGTTATAAGGCTATGATTTTGATGCAGTACTTTTTAGTTCGTTTTACTGGCAAGGTGCGGCAAAAAAACAAGAATTCACGGAAAGTTGTCCAAATGTAGGTTTAGCTACATCAACATACACAAGAGCTTTTAAATAGTACACCAGAACCAATAATATAAAGACTTGCTTTTGACTGCTGGCAAGTTTAAATGTTACTTTAGAGTACAAAACTTTACCGTCCAGACTTCAGACTCCGACATCATTTCTGGTCAGAGTCGAGGGTCTCAGTGCGACAAATGTTTGAAATTCTCCCTTTCGGGTTCCCTGTTGGTTGAGAGGACGGATGTACCAACGATGTCGCTTTTAAAACCTCTTGATAAGAGGTACAAACTCAGCACATTTACTTTAAATGTAAATGTATCCAATTTTGCGAATGCAATCTGTATTTAAAGTGTGAACAACAGCTGTGACCACTTTGCGCAGTCAAAAGTGCTGCGACACGACGCGTCCCGTACAGCAAATAGTGAAGCTGCACAGCTTGTAGTTGATTCACCTGCGATAGAAGGAATCTACGTAAGGAATTGATCATTTGACATATACTGGACTATACATTAGGTACATTTCTAACGAGATCACACTGATGTAGAACATATTTCTATATTTAAGTTAAATTATTTTCCTTACCACACCAAAGGAAAAGAGCCTATATCACTTTTTAAAACGCAGAAACATGTACACTGACTTAGATTGTATTATTTGATCTGAAATACAAGTTACACAATTAATAAATAAAATCTAAAATAAAAAAAAAACCGACCACGAAGGGACTCGAACCCTCAATCTTCTGATTCGAAGTCAGACGCCTTATCCATTAGGCCACGCGGTCTTTCACCAAAAGAGAGCGTTTACTTAAATACTTTCATCTATAATTAGCGTAGTTTGTACTACAGTATCAACGAAATATTTTTTCATAACAAAGCAAACAAGTACAGCACTACCACAGTCCCAAAGAGGTACGGAATTAAAAAAAAGCAGCCAGTAGCCCCGCCCATACCCTAAAGCTATGTGCTTACCCAATTGGCGCTGCCTCTTGTCTGTTATTTTCCTTTTGCTGAGTGATGCCCCGCCCCTCGTACTCAGGGCACAAATGGAATTGACTGACGCTTCTGTGAAGTAATGGTTTTATAAACAATACATACCGGTATGTGATTGTTAATATGAAATATATATAAAAGCGGCTGAAATACAAACTGACAAAAAAAAGCTAGCAGAGGATGGTTTCGATCCATCGACCTCTGGGTTAAGGGCCCAGCACGCTTCCGCTGCGCCACTCTGCTTTTGCTCATTTGTCAAATGTTTAATAAGATACTGTTAAATTAATTAATATAATGGACTACTATTTAATCATAGCGGTTAACGTTACTTTAGGGTGGTAAGGTTAAATTGCCTTTACCAGACACCGTGTCAAAATGGTTACTGACGCTAACCATGTTGAAATATATGTTTATTTATTTTGATGAATAATAGCTGAAGAGAGGGGAAACGTCTGGAAAGTTTATTATAAAACAGTCGTGAGAAAAAAAAAAAAACATACACGTTACACCCCAGATGGGACTCGAACCCACAATCCCTGGCTTAGGAGGCCAGTGCCTTATCCATTAGGCCACTGGGGCTACTAAAGAAAATGCCGTTCCCTTTCACGTCGAAAATAACCATCAACATGAGATATTGCCGTCAGGCAGCACTGGTAGGCTGAGCTTTTATAGCAATATAGCTGCAGTGTAAGCCCGCCCCCCTGGGAGCTTACTTAACTGCGCGCGCGGGGATGCACTTCCTCTTTTGTCTTCAGCCTTGATACGGTAGGTAATAGATAATAGAGCTTGTTAACTGATTGTACTCGATAATCTTTACGCTTGAGAAGCTGGTTAATTACCCCTTATCTGAGTTTATTTCAGTTATTGTGTTATTAGGATTATATATATTTCTTTTATATATATTTTCCTTTCGCTTTGCTTTGGCATCGCGTCTTCGTGGTCTCCCGTCTTCCTTTTCTTATTGTTATTATTATAATATATAATTTTATTATATTTATTATTTGGGTTTTTTGTGTATATATATTGTTATATATATTTTTTATTGTATATTGTTTGGGACGCGTGTTGCGTTGGCCTTAGGCCACGCGCATTATTGCAGCCTCGGTCTTGCTTAGGCAAGACCGCGTGTGTGTGTGTGTGTGCGTGCAGCCTGCATTGCAGTCTCCCCCCCCACCGCGGCGCGTTCTACCCCCACGTGGCTGCTATTGAGTATAGCCCCACTGTTTTACACTATACGTAGTGTCTGCTGCAGCGTCCAAACAAAAGAAAAAAAAAAAAAAAAAAAAAAGTTTTTTTCCCATACAGTATAAGGAAGACGACCACCAAGTGCATTAACTGTTGCCCTTATAAGCAACACAACACCTTGTCTTTCGAGACTCAGACACACAGACACTTTCGGTGTCAGCGCTTAGGCGCCTGGTGTAGCGCTTCGGCGCCTAGTGCTTGGGCTCAGTGCACGCAACGCACCTGTGCACGCACCTCGACGCTCGGTGCTCGGTGCACGCACCTCGACGCTTGGTGCTCGGTGCGTCTGTGCACGCACCTCGAAGCTCGGTGCTCGGTGCCTCGGTGCACGCACCTCGACGCTCGGTGCTCGGTGCCTCGGTGCACGCACGTCGACGCTCGGTGCTCGGTGCGTCGGTGCACGCACCTCGACGCTCGGTGCTCGGTGCTTCGGTGCACGCACCTCGACGCTCGGTGCTCGGTGCCTCGGTGCACGCACCTCGACGCTCGGTGCTCGGTGCCTCGGTGCACGCACCTCGACGCTCGGTGCTCGGTGCCTCGGTGCACGCACCTCGACGCTCGGTGCTCGGTGCGTCGGTGCACGCACCTCGACGCTCGGTGCTCGGTGCCTCGGTGCACGCACCTCGACGCTCGGTGCTCGGTGCCTCGGTGCACGCACCTCGACGCTCGGTGCTCGGTGCCTCGGTGCACGCGCCTCGACGCTCGGTGCTTGGTGCCTCGGTGCACGCGCCTCGACGCTCGGTGCCTCGGTGCACGTACCTCGACGCTCGGTGCTCGGTGCCTCGGTGCACGCACCTCGACGCTCGGTGCTCGGTGCACGCACCTTTGGTGCACGCACCTCGACGCTCGGTGCTTCAGTGCACGCACTTGGCGTTTGCCTTTTCAGTGCTTGGTGCACGCGCCTCAACGCACCTTAAAGCTGTTCGCTTGGTGCTCAGTGCTTAACGCTCGACGCTCCTATTACTGGCACGGTACGCTTCGGCATACAACGTGCTGCACCATGTCATTTCACCGCTGTGTCACCTGTGGGACGAAGTTACCGGCTAATGACCCGCATGAGGACTGCGTGTCCTGTCTGGGGCCGGAGCATGCGGCATCTGCTTTGGCAGACAAAGCCTTTTGCACGTTATGTGCAAGCTTTCAGACGCGCACTCTGCGTCATAGGGCGAGGAGAGCAGTCGGGGATCGCTCCCCTTCATCTGGGTCGTCACACACCCTTTCCGCCCCGCAGCCTTCTTTGGCTTCCCCGCCAGCGAAGCTGCCTTTTTCCAGGAGTTCGCCTTCCCAGGTTACCCCTGGTCAACGATCTCCTGACGTTAGGCGCAAGAGAGACCGCTCCCACAGCCTTTCTGTAAGGCGAGGCCCTTCTCCTCGCGGCGAACGCTCCCGTCAGATCTCGAGATCCCGCTCTAGATCGCCCCAAAGGAGAGGACGTTCCCGTTCTCCTCGTCGCGACAGGCGAGGTGGTGTAACTGAGCTTACTAATAAGATGTCTCAGTTTATGGACCTTATGATGGGGCAGCAATCGCTGCTCATGTCCCTGGCCACAGCTCGGGCCGCAGAGGAGCCAGTCAGACCAGCTGTCAACCAGCCGATCATCCTACCACAACCCCTGTCCGTTCCAGTTGCGCAACAGGACGCATGGGACGTGGATGCTATCTCTCGAGATGCATCAGAGGGTGAGCCTCTCCACGGAGAGGATAGTGTGGAGGCAGAGCTCACGTCCCACCACTCAGAGTCTGAGATGGAGGTAGGCGTAGATGACTCTTTATGGTCCCTAGTAGAGCGGGCGACTCGCCACCTGGGCTTAGAATGGCCTGCCACTGAAGAACCTAGGCGCTCTCTTTTTGAGTCGCCTATGGCACAGGGCCAGCAGTCTAGGATGCTTCCGGCCTTCCCAGACTTTGTTAAGGAGGTGCAGTCCACTTGGGGGACTCCAGCCTCCGCCCCGGCAACCTCGCGTAAGGCGGCTGCCTTTACCATGCAAGGTGCGAGTGAAGCGGGTCTGGCGTCATTTCCGCCAGTTGGCGCTGCGTTCGCAGCGTTGGTGAAGTCACCAACACTCTCTGGGTTGGTGAAAGACCCCACCTGCCCTAACAAGCAGTGCAGGATCACTGAGGTGCACCTCAAGAGGGGCTATTCGGCGGCTACAGAGGCAGTTAGGCTGTCCAATCTGGCCAGCCTCCTCTCAGTTTATCAGGCTGCGCTAATAAAGGATCTCCCAGACTACCCTTCGGTGTCTCTGAGAGTGGAGTTGGGGCTAGTTGCCCAGCTGCTGGTCAAGCTAGCCCAGCTTAACGCGCGGGCCCAGGGCAGGAGCATCGCGTCTCTGGTGGTGGCCAGACGACAGCTCTGGCTCTCGCAGGCGAGAGTCGAGGAGCATGACAAAGCTCCCTTGTTGGATGCCCCAATTACACCGGGGCACACATTTGGCACAGCGGTGGAAGAGATGCTGCAAAGCTCAGCTAAGGCTAGAGAGGCATCACAGCAGTTGGCTACAATATGGCCGCGTAGGCCTTTCCAGGTCAAACGCCCACAAGAACATCAGTGGCGTAGAACACCACCGCAACACCAGCCCCGTCCAGGGGGTACTAAGACCTCCCCGGCGGATACAGCAGCGCGTGGCCAAATCCCAAGGGGACGACCGCAGCGCACAGGGTGGCGACCTAGAGGAGGCGGCAGACCACGCCCTCGTGGCTCTGGCCAGGCCCCTCGTGAGCGAGCGAAGCCTAAGCAGCCCTGAGAAAACCAGGCAGCCATTAGCCCAACCCTACACTGTTCCACAGCTTCTGTTTTGGCAACAATGCACCAGCGATATCTGGGTGCGCAAAACTATACTCACCGGGTACACCCTTCAGTTCCGGTTAAACCCCCCCCCCCTTCAGGGGGGTGGTGGTAACTGTGGTGAAGGACGTGGTTCAGTCCTCAGCTCTGAATGTGGAAATACAGGCATTGCTCAGGAAGCGTGCCATTCAACTAGTAGACCCTGCTCTGACCGACCAGGGGTTCTACTCCAAGTACTTCCTTGTGCCAAAGAAGGACGGCGGGCTCCGCCCTATTCTAGACCTGCGTGTACTGAACAAATACCTACGGGTGTTGTCGTTCAAGATGCTCACGCACAGGCACATTGTCCAGTCTGTCCGGCAGGGCGACTGGTTTACCACCATAGATCTGACAGATGCGTACTTTCACGTTCCCATCTATCCGGGTCACACGAAGTATCTACGATTCGCATTCCAGAGCAGGGTCTACGAGTTTTGCGTCCTGCCATTCGGCCTGTCTCTAGCTCCTCGAACCTTTTCGAAGTGTATGGACGCCATTTTAGCTCCTTTGCGGGCTCAAGGCGTCCGACTGCTGAACTATCTGGACGACTGGCTCGTCTGCGCGCAGTCAAAGGAGCAGCTGGCACAGCACACAGTGATGGTTACAGACCATCTTCAGCAGCTAGGTCTGAAGGTCAATCCAGACAAGAGCCGCCTCGTGCCCAGCCAACAGACCGAGTTTTTGGGTCTGCATCTGGACTCAGTGTCCATGGCAGCGACCCTATCGACACAAAGAGTTGCCTCATTAGAGCTGTGTCTCTCCCTATTCAGGTTGAGAGAAACAGTCAGCATGGAGCTCTGTCAGCGCATGCTGGGGTTGATGGCTGCCGCCTCGCAAGCCCTTCCTTTGGGCTTACTACACCAGAGACCTCTGCAGGCCTGGTTCAATGCCTTCGCGTTGCACCCGCGGAGAGACAAGCACCGCAGGTTGAGGGTATCCCGAACCTGCTGGGAAGCATTACGCTGGTGGAAAGTTCAGTCGAACATCCGCCAGGGCGTGCGCTTGGGTCCCATCTTCCGAAGGGAAGTTATCACGACCGACGCTTCCAACCAAGGTTGGGGGGCAGTCTGGAACGGGACAGGGACCCGTGGAGTGTGGTCAGGACCCTGGAGGTCAGCCCACATCAACGCTCTGGAACTCAGAGCAGTGGACCTCGCCCTTCGGCACTTCTTGCCAGTGCTTCTAGACAAGCACGTGTTAGTGCGGTCAGACAACACCACAGTAGTGGCGTATATCAATCGCCAGGGCGGATTGCGGTCCACCGGTCTTCACCGGATGGTAACGCGGCTGTTGCTCTGGGCTCAACCGCGTTTAGCCTCTCTGCGTGCAGTTCATCTGCCGGGCAGAGTCAATTACGCAGCGGATCTCCTGTCCAGAGGAGGTCCTCTTGCGGGCGAATGGCGTCTTCACCCTCGGGTGGTAGAGCGCATCTATATCGACCATCCAGAGTGCGAGAGTGCCCTCTACTAGGTCGCAGTATGCGTATAAGTGGCAGTTGTTTCAGAGTTGGTGTCTGGCTGAGAGCCACGACCCAGTCTCCTGTCCTATGGCAGTAATATTGCAGTTTCTGCAGAAACTGCTGGATGAAGGGAAATCTCCTTCTACACTTAAAGTGTATTTAGCCGCCATTTCGGCTTGTCATGTACGCATTGACGGTTTATCACCTGGTTGCCATTTTTTGGCATCTCAGTTTCTGAAAGGCGCAAGACGCTTGCGGCCTCCAAGAACGACCAGTTTACCGTCGTGGAGCCTTGATGTGGTGCTAGAAGCCCTTACCAAGGCACCGTTTGAGCCTCTCCACAGCGTGGATATGAAGCTCATATCTATTAAGACTGCATTTTTGCTGGCTGTGGTATCAGCAAAACGCGTGAGCGAGTTACATGCACTTTCAGTGCATCCTTCTTGTACTCGTTTTGCAGGAGACGGTTCTAAGGTCTCCATGCGCCCTAATCCGGCCTTTTTACCAAAGGTTATATCCCCGTTCCACATGAACCAGTCAGTCGAGTTGATGGCGTTCCATCCTCCTCCTTTTTCTTCCCCAGAGGAAGAGCGGTTACACATGCTCTGCCCCGTGAGGGCATTGAGGTGTTATATTGACCGTACAAAGACTGTGAGGCAGACAGAACAGTTGTTCATATGCCATGGTTCTAGATCTTTGGGTCAGCCGCTGTCTAAACAGCGCCTTTCCCACTGGATAGTGGATGCTATTAAATAAGCGTATGAATCTGCAGGCCTTCCACCACTAGGGCAGTTGAAGGCGCATTCTACCAAAGGTATGGCGACATCCTGGGCCCTCTTTCGAGGGGTGCCGGTGTCTGATATTTGCACGGCAGCCAGTTGGGCTACGCCGCATACTTTCATGAGGTTTTACAGGTTAAATGTACTGGATTCCTCTGCTCCACTGTTTGGAGCATCTGTTTTACACTCTACGACGCCTCAGGATGCGGACGTATAGAGTGGTTGATAGCATGGTGTTGACTGTTCCACCTTTAAGACAGGTGTCATTACGAGCATAGACGCTGAGGCGCAGCTCCGCATATGCCTAGATGTACTGCCTACGCAGTTGCGTTATGACGTAAGTCTGTCCTACTGCCGAGAATCCTCCCTCGCGACAGCTAGGGTTCACTGTATCCCATGTTGATGGTTATTTTCGACTTGAAAGGGAACGATAGGTTGCGGATGCAACCCCGGTTCCCTGAAAGAGAAAATAACCATCAAGCTGCGAGGTCGCTCTGGAGGCCTTCACGGCCTGAAGAGCAAAAGAGGAAGTGCATCCCCGCGCGCGCAGTTAAGTAAGCTCCCAGGGGGGCGGGCTTACACTGCAGCTGGCGTGGGGGCCTATCGGCAGCTTTGCTATAAAAGCTCAGCCTACCGGTGCTGCCTGACGGCAATATCTCATGTTGATGGTTATTTTCTCTTTCAGGGAACCGGGGTTGCATCCGCAACCTATCGTTCTTGTTCATATTTGTGTGCCTGACTATCGCTAAATACAGAATGAAAGGCAACCCAAAAAAAAATTATTAACGCTTTACCTTTTTACCTGTACTGTACTCTGCAAGCTTTTTACGGTCACCTTGGATTTTTCAGTACAGGTTGCAAAAGCAGACAAAAGCAAATAAAAGTATTTCTGAGGGTTTTATACTTTAGATTTTATGGCTAAAAGGTGCCATCCCACAACTTTGCAGTGAATTTAACAGTATTTAACGAACTGAGAAACGTCAGTTCGATGAAACACTTTTTAATAACTTAAGAATAATAATGCACTAAAACGAAGGTCCCACCGAGATTTGAACTCGGATCGCTGGATTCAGCGTCCAGAGTGCTAATCATTACACCATGGAACCCATATTTACGCCTTGGCCACGTAACTGTAATAAATACATCATTTTATTATTCGCTTTTTTTTTTTTTTTTTTTTTTTTGTTTGTGTGTGTAAGCGTTTCTACTGCGATTGTTTTAATTAGCACTAATCTTGGACTACCTTTCCCAGGGTAACATTACACAGTCCAAGATTGGTTTTAATCGGGCTGTGAAAGCAGCCGAATATGTTTACAATGACTTGGATCCGGGAATCCAGAGCTTTAAAAACTGTAATAAGTCCAGACTAGTTTGGAAAAGCTTGTCTTCGTTCAGACTGTATCACAATCCCCCATCCTTCACTGCTATGACATAATAGTGTTGCATTGAATTACTACTTTTTATAAAGCATGTTATTGTGAAGCATGTTTACTGACGTGCACCTTTTGTTTTTGTGTAGATCGCCTCACCATTACCTACTGTCGAAGCAGTGGCCCTGGGGGCCAGAATGTTAATAAAGGTATGGAAATGGAAGTCTTTGTTAAAATATTCACAAGCATGTTTAATGTACACGGTGATCAGGAGCACTGTTGTGGGGAAGCATTCTCCACAGAGTTAACTAGACAGGCAACAACATCACAGGTTATAGAGAGTCAGCTACTGTTGTGTTCTAGTACATTTTTCACATTTTGTTCTAGTAAACACACAAGCTGAAGTCCGGTTCCACATACAAACAGCTGATTGGATTCCTGAAGATGTGCGACAAAAGATTATTTCTCAGGTAACATCAATACTAAGATTACATATTCACTGGAGCTGACTGCTAATAACATTGAAGAAATGTGAAAGTTAACTAACAGCTGGTGTGTAAAGGTTAAATATTGTAACTTGTAACTGAAATGAAAGCTTCACAAGAAACACCTCTATGAATCTGTGCTATACGATGAAAACATGAATAAAGTCAGACATTGGTCTAATTAGTTTGTTATAAGGCTATGATTTTGATGCAGTACTTTTTAGTTCGTTTTACAGGCAAGGTGCGGCAAAAAAACAAGAATTCACGGAAAGTTGTCCAAATGTAGGTTTAGCTACATCAACATACACAAGAGCATTTAAATAGTACACCAGAACCAATAATATAAAGACTTGCTTTTGACTGCTGGCAAGTTTAAATGTTACTTTAGAGTGAACCAGGATTTCGAGTTTTCCACGATTCAGAAATAGAATGTTGTAAAAAGAGCCTCTAAGTTGGAAAACTTCTGTTCTCCGATGCATTGTTGTTCTTTCTTTACAGAAAACAGCTCTCACAATTGTTTTTCTTTTAGCTGTCACCCATTTACATACTTGCTCGCTCAGTTATCTCATTCGCTGACCTACACAGATTAGTATTTTCAGTACATTTTTTAACGGAAATAAAGGAAGCGCCTCATCAAATGTGTTTCACATCTATTTTCAGGCGTCCAAGACTACATTCAAATTCACGATTTTCAGGATTTCCATGACCTCTGTGACAAAATCGTAGCCTTAGTTTTACTTACAAAAAAATACCACGAATTGCATACATCAGGGGATAGCAGCGTGACATAGTACACAGCTGCGTGACACTGGGACATTTACAAAATTGAGGAGGTGTGTATACTTTTTTTTTGTAAGTAAATAAATATCAGGGACTTTAATATGTTCTACTGTTTTGAGCACTACATGTAATAGGTCAGGCCTCAGAACTGGCTGTTAAAACCCTGTTAGTTATGTTTTTATTGATTTATTTTGCATCTCAGCATACAAACCGAATAAACAGAAGTGGGGAGCTGATCGTCACCTCGGAAGTGAGCCGGTACCAGATGCGCAATCTGTCTGACTGTTTGCAGAAGATCCGAGACATGATCGCTGCTGCCAGCGTGAAACACAGGCAGCCTTCCCAAGAAGACGTGGCTCTCCGACGCTACAGGTAATCTTCCTGTGACACCAGGATCTGATCAGGGCTGCCAAGAGCTCATTTAAAACTGGGATCATTACCTTGTACCACGACACAGCAATGCACTAGCCCTCAATTATACTATTTCAGATGCTGATCCTTCCCGTAGCAAACAATCTAACCGCACTCTGCTCTAAGAGGGTTGTGATATTGGCGTCACTTCTTGGATTTTGGATGATAACAGATATTAGCTTCATGCTCATTTTCCCATATCCAGTTGTCTTCATGTTTACAAACTATTTGATCAGAGATGCCGTAACCTTACAATTTGCCTCCAGAGCAAATTAACATTGTTTCTCTTTTCAGGATGGACAAAATGAACCGAGAACGCCTGCAGCAAAAGAAAATGCACACTGCAGTGAAGCGAAGCCGACGCGAGGAGTTTGATTGAAGGTGATGCCAGGATATGAAGGCTGGCTGCATTGAAGCAATCTGTAAAGAATAAATGAATGACTTGTACAAAGTGTTGTTTGTTCCTCGTTTATTTTAATTTGTCGGCTGGTTTTGCTGGGTTGGGTAACTGGAAGTTATGAATAGTTTTCTAAATAGTTACTCGGATGTACCACATGTGTAAGAGTTGATCAGTTGAAAGAGGCATGATCAGTATGACTCTAAAATACTGGCTGGCACAGTGGACTGTAAATTAACATCTTAAAATACATCTGCACATTGCTGTGTGTTTACAATGGTTGTGGTGTTGGAAAGTTAGGTTACTTGTTTGCTGAGCAGTGTCAAAGTAGCCTCCTGACATGGTAATGGTAAACTGAGTGCGTGTTTCACATTTTTTTAATGCGTACAAAAGGCAGATAAGCAGCTTCTCTGGACCGCTGGTTTTTGTTCTCAAAGGGATTTATTTTAGCAAAGGGAAATTGGAAGTGTACACTAAACCTCAACCACGCCTTCACCAATACCTAAGATTACCATATAACTCCATGTGCAGCGGGACAGTTCAGGCTTTTCACCTCGCACCCACTGCAATCTGCTCCCTGTCTCGAGTATCTGTCGCAGCAGGACTACACTTACTAGAAAACGTTGGGATGTGAGGTCAAAAGCCTCAAGTTTAGACAATTTAACAACAAAAAAGCTGTCGTGCTTGCAATTATGACAGCGCAATAACTTTTAAAACAAGTAAGAACTTAATAGAAAAGAAAATGTCAATGTATGTTGAGATATGTTTATGTAGTTATTTTCTGTTAAATATTCCGTTTTATATATCTGGAATGTTCTCCCAAATACAAACTGCTGTTTGTTTAAAACATTCCCACAATTATGTCAATAAATCAATCAGTACACAAACTGGATGCATTTAAGGTGGCAAATAAATGGCTTCACAGATTTACACTAATTTTGAATTAATCTACGTAAGGAATTGATCATTTGACATATACTGGACTATACATTAGGTACATTTCTAACGGGATCACACTGATGTAGAACATATTTCTATATTTAAGTTAAATTATTTTCCTTACCACACTAAAGGAAAAGAGCCTATATCACTTTTTAAAACGCAGAAACATGTACACTGATTTACATTGTATTATTTGATCTGAACTACAAGTTACACAATTAATAAATAAAATCTAAAATAAAAAAACGACCACGAAGGGTCTCGAACCCTCAATCTTCTGATTCGAAGTCAGACGCCTTATCCATTAGGCCACGCAGTCTATTTTTTCATAATATAGCAAACAAGTACAGCACTACCACAGTCCCAAAGAGGTACGGAATTAAAAAAGCAGCCAGTAGCCCCGCCCTACCCTAAAGCTATGTGCTTACCCAATTGGCGCTGCCTCTTGTCTGTTATTTTCCTATTGCTGAGTGATGCCCCGCCCCTCGTACTCAGGGCACAAATGGAATTGACTGACGCTTCTGTGAAGTAATGGTTTTATAAACAATACATACCGGTATGTGATTGTTAATATGAAATATATATAAAAGCGGCTGAAATATAAACTGACAAAAAAATCTAGCAGAGGATGGTTTCGATCCATCGACCTCTGGGTTATGGGCCCAGCACGCTTCCGCTGCGCCACTCTGCTTTTGCGCATGAATTAAATGTTTAATAAGATACTGTTAAATTAATTAATATAATGGACTATTTGTTACTATTTAATCATTGCGGTTAACGTTACTTTAGGGTGGTAAAGTTAAATTACCTTTACCAGACACCGTGTTTAAATGGTTACTGACGCTAACCATGTTGAAATATATGTTTATTCATTTTTATGAATAATAGCTGAAGAGAGGGGAAACGTCTGGAAAGTTTATTATAAAACAGTCATGAGAAAAAAACATACACGTTACACCCCAGATGGGACTCGAACCCACAATCCCTGGCTTAGGAGGCCAGTGCCTTATCCATTAGGCCACTGGGGCTCCTAAAGAAAATGCCGTTCTTGCTCATATTTGTGTGCCTGACTATCGCTAAATACAGAATGAAAGGTAACCCCCCCAAAAAAATTATTAACGCTTTACCTTTTTACCTGTACTGTACTCTGCAAGCTTTTTACGGTCACCTCGGATTTTTCAGTACAGGTTGCGAAAGCAGACAAAAGCAAATAAAAGTATTTCTGAGGGTTTTATACTTTAGGTTTTATGGCTAAAAGGTGCCATCCCACAACTTTGCAGTGAATTTCTCAGCATTTATTATGATAGAAACGTCAGTTCGATGAAACACTTTTTAATAACTTAAAAATAATAACACTATGTAACACAATTTTTGTTCCTGGGTAGTAAGTGTTATTTCCTAATTGCTTATCCCTCAAAAGTATATAAAATTGCTATTATTCTCCACAAACTTTGCTTTTGTGACCAGGACAGTGATATTTTGAAATGTACCTATTTCCAATGAGAAAACGGGCGAATTTGTGTCTTTTCGTTCACATAAAGTCAGAAAAAAACAACATATGAATCCAAATTAACATGTATTTATACTAAAGTAATACAAAAATGACTACAAAAGATTCAGAAGCGAGTAGTTTTTCGAGATTTACGATTATACTGTAAATCACTTTCACGAATCAGCCCCCAAATGTTGTCTCCCATCATGTTCTCGTAATATTGTCCTTGGTAGCGGCGTTCAAAGTCCAGTATATCCTGGTGGAAGCGCTCGCCTTGCTCCTCCGAGTACGCTCCCATGTTCTCCTTGAATTTATCAAGATGAGCATCAAGGATATGGACTTTGAGGGACATCCTACAGCCCATTGTGCCGTAGTTCTTCACCAGAGTCTCAACCAGCTCCACATAGTTTTCGGCCTTGTGATTGCCCAGGAAGCCCCGAACCACTGCGACAAAGCTGTTCCAAGCCGCTTTCTCCTTACTAGTGAGCTTCTTGGGGAATTCATTGCACTCCATGATCTTCTTTATCTGTGGTCCGACGAAGACACTGGCTTTGACCTTTGCCTCAGACAGCTTAGGGAAGAAGTCTTGAAGGTACTGAGCTCTAGAGCTCTGACAAATTGTTTCATAAGGCCCAATTTGATGTGCAGTGGTGGCATCAGCACCTTCCGGGTGTCCGCCAGTGGCTCCCACTTGACATTGTTCCTTGCCACAGAGAACTCGGTCCGCTGTGGCCAGTCCCGCCTGTGGTAGTGCGCCTTGGTGTCCCTGCTGTCCCAAAGGCAAAGATAGCAGGGAAACTTGGTAAAACCGCCTTGGAGACCCATCAGGAATGCCAACATTTTGAAGTCTCCTATGACCTTGATGGCATCTCAGAAAAATGCAGATATGTATCCACTTAGGCAGCTGGAACTAAACTGAACTGGTGGGCTTAAGGCCCCTGTATTTATACTACTATTTATATTACTGGAAAGTTCTAGAAAGTTCTAGAAGTTACTCCAAATTTACTCAGCACTGAATCTATCTGGAATGTTCTGGAAAATAGGTAAATTTCAAAATATCACTATCCTGGTCACAAAAACAAAGTTTGTGGGGAATAATAGCCATTTTCTATACTTTTGAGGCATAAGCAATTAGGAAATAACATTTACTACCCAGGAACCAAAAAAAAAAAAAAATTGTTACACGGTGTAATGCTAAAACGAAGGTCCCACCGAGATTTGAATTCGGATCGCTGAATTCAAACTCCAGAGTACTAACCGTTACACCATGGAACCCATATTTATGCATTGGCCACTTAACTGTAATAAATACATCATTTTATTATTATTCTATTTTTTTGTAAGCGTTTCTACTGCGATTGTTTTAATTAGCACTAATCTTGGACTACCTTACCCAGGGTAACATTACACAGTCCAAGATTGGTTTTAATCGGGCTGTGAAAGCAGCCGAATATGTTTACAATGACTTGGATCCGGGAATCCAGAGCTTTAAAAACTGTAATAAGTCCAGACTAGTTTGGAAAAGCTTGTCTTCGTTCAGACGGTATCACAATCCCCCATCCTTCACTGCTATGACATAATAGTGATGCATTGAATTGCTACTTTTTATAAAGCATGTTATTGTGAAGCATGTTTACTGACGTGCACCTTTTGTTTTTGTGTAGATCGCCTCACCATTACCTACTGTCGAAGCAGTGGCCCTGGAGGCCAGAATGTTAATAAAGGTATGGAAATGGAAGTCTTTGTTAAAATATTCACAAGCATGTTTCAGTAGTTCGGGACAAACACCAATCACAAAATGTTTTAGTACAAATATTTATTGTAGAGAATGCGGAGTATGCGATTTAACAGAAGTATGCTGTATATACACATTCATTTGGCATCAAACCTAACTTGGTTTGAGGGTTCGCTGCCTGACCAACTGGACGAGGCTGAGACCCCCAATTGATAAAACATAAAAACTGTTATTAGGAAAGGTGGAGATGGGGAGGTGGTGGGTTACGATGAAATCAAAACGCAACTGAGAGATAAGTGAAGAGGGTATTTATAGTGCTAACAATTTAAATTAGCTAATGTGTAAATTGAATGATTCAATTTGGTGATGCGGAGATTGGTGTCTGACCCTCCTCCCGAACTTTAATTATAAATTTTATTTCAGTAGTTCGGGACAAACACCAATCACAAAATGTTTTAGTACAAATATTTATTGTAGAGAATGCGGAGTATGCGATTTAACAGAAAAGTATGCTGTATATACACATTCATTTGGCATCAAACCTAACTTGGTTTGAGGGTTCGCTGCCTGGCCAACTGGACGAGGCTGAGACCCCCAAAAAGAACAAGCCGGTCTCAATGCCACAGTTAGAATTGAATATAGCCAACTTGAAGGTTTAGCCAACCTTTAACAAATGATCATCAGCACGCAGGAGAGGAAAACAAAACCCATTTTTGGGAAATAAACCTCTGGGAATCCATGGCTGATTCGATTGCCCTTCCTCCAGGCAGGTTACTAACACTTAAGAGCACATTTCTGTAAAAGCATTTTTAGGCTCCATAATATTTGTTATAATATAAACTTGGTAAGCACTGGAGGATCAACGACCCAACCGTTTGATAAGAGAGTCTGGAACTCAGTGGGAAAAAGCTGCTACGATTCTGAAGGAAGGACCGGAAAACTGCTCAGCTGCGAATCCGGACCTGGAAATAAATCAGGTGAAAGAAGAACAAATGTTGGGTGACGATTGTTCAGTTTTTGTTAATAAACAGCGGGCCTGAGGGTGATGCGCCCTGAGAAAGATGGAGATGGACAAGAGAGAAAGGGGTCATATGGGCCAACATGGGAGTTTAATTTATAAACAAAATTGAAAAGCTTTCTCTAACCTTCCTGGTCCGTTTTACTTCTTTTGAGCAGGAAGGAAAGGGTATCAGATGAGGGGATTGCTAGGTCAGAGATTAAGGGGTGAATCTGGGGGTTGAATTTGAGAGCGATGTAGACTCCCAGCACCTATGGGAACCCAAGAAGGCTAAGAGAAAGAGCTGTAAGGTTTTATCTAAAACAGGCAGGAGTAGCTGGAGCAGATGAGAGGCACCAAGAGAGTACGTTGATGGCAATAGGTAGGCAAGCAGGAGGAGAAAGAGATTCTGATAGTTGAAGCCCTTTCAGGATTAGTGAAATTTGTGAGTTGCAGAGTGTAGAGCTGGGACAGTGAAATTGAGTTGAGTTTGTAGAAAAACTTTATGCTGGAAATTCAAATCTTATAGCTCTGTTCTTAAGGGACATAAAACAGGATGACACTACGGGCACTGAAAATGATGGAAAGGAATGTTGAATGCAAAGTGAAATTTTAAAGCAATTCCAGGATGACCGGTACATTTGCAGTGAGCGGGGAGTGATGCTGAGAAGAGTTGTTTCTTGAGCCTGCAGAAATCAGGGAATGCAGCAGGTGGCTCACATGAATGTCAGGTCTGAAAAATGAGGAATCTGAGTTTGCAGGAGGTCGTCTTCGGAAGCCAATGCTCTGAATCTCTGCGTTTGGAAACAAGAAAGAGAATCAATTATATTCAGGTGGCCGAGAATGTGTTGAGCTCTGAAAATGAACTGATGAGTAACAGATAAACAAGTAATCCTTCTGAATATTCTCATTATATGGTGGGAGAATGAACGATCTTGTTAAAGATTTAGACTGAAGGTGAATTGTTAGTGGAGAAGAATGGATTTTGAGCCCAGGAAGACCCCCAAAAGGAGTGCGGCTACAGCAAATGGACACACTTTGCGCAATGACGAGGAGTGATCGGTTATAGGAATAATGCTGAATTCGTTGGGCCATGGAGCAGAAAACCAATTTTCCCTTGTAGTATCCTCCAAAGCCAAGAGAGGGAGCTGCATCTTTGAACGGCTGAATGTCTTTGTGCAGCAGGAGACAGTTGTCGTAAAAGAAAGTACTGACATTCCTTTCTTTTAGTAGGAGCACCCACAGGCGGAGTTCCTTGCGAAAAAAAAAAAAAAGAAACCAAACCATAAGTATGACATCATTGAAGGAATCGACAGAAAGGATCAAATAGAGAGAAGGTAGGAGATAAAAGCTCTGCCTCGAGGATTTATCCTCATTGCATACAAATTGCAAAGCATATGACATGGTTTATTTAAATTTCGAGAAAGCTTTTGACAAAGTCCCACATAAAAGATTAATTTCTCATATTGAACGCAGTAGGGATTCAATGAAATGCATGCACGTGGATTAGGGAGTAGTTAACATGTAGAAAACAGAAGGCCTTCAGAGTATGCAGTATTGCGGCCCTAACTGATATTCAAAGAAATGGGAATGGTTTTGAAAGTGTTTGAATAAACTGCCGGTAAGCTGAAAGAAGAAAAGCATCTCACAGAGAAGAGACCACTATGGGGTCGTGCTGGACACCCATGGCGGCCAGGGAGGTCACTGCAGGGGCCTGCTGAATGCCTGCAGTGAGGGGAGGGTAACCTAAAAGGTTACATTTGGAAGACCGCGGAGGTAAGGAATAGAAGGGGGCAGTGGGGCCCTGTTGAAGCTCGCAGCTGGTAGAAAACCGTTTGACAGAGAAGGGAGCACTATGGGGGCCTGCTGGACGCCCATAGTGGCCAGCGAGGTCACTGCAGGGGCCTGCAGTGATGGGGGGTGGGGAATGCGGGAGCAGCCGCACCCAACTGTAATTACTGATTAGAGGAGACATCAAAAATAGAGCAATGTAACCAGTGGTGTATTACAGGGATCAGTATTAGGTCCTCTGCTATTCCTAATCTACATAATGATTTAGATTATGGCATAGTAAGCAGACTTGTTAAATTTGCACACAACACAAAAATAGGTGGAGTGGCAAACACTGTTGCAGCAGCGAAGGTCATTCAAAATGATCTAGACAGCATTCAGAACTGAGCAAGCACATGGCAAATGACATTTAATAGAGAAGTGTAAAGTACTGCACACAGGCAAGAAAAATGTGCATTATAAATATCATATGGAAGATACTGAAATTGAAGGAATCTTTGAAAATGACCTAGGAGTTTATGTTGACTCAGATATGCCTTCATCTAGACAATGTGGGGAAGCTGTAAAAAGGCCAACAAGATGCTCGGATATATTGTGAAAAGTTTTGAATTTAAAATCAAGGGAAGTAATGTTAAAAATGTACAATGCATTAGTAAGACCTCACCTAGAATACTGTGTTCAGTTCTGGACACTTCATTAAAATAAAAAGGATATTGCTGCTCCAGAAAGAGTGCAAAGAACAGCGACCAGAACTGTCCCGGATTTAAAACACATGTCGTATGCAGACAGGCCAAAAGAAAAGAAGCTATTCAGACTTGAACAAAGACTACGCGGTGATCTGATTCAAGCTTTCAAAATCCTAAAAGGTATTGACAACGTCAACCCAGGAGACTTTTTGAACCAGGACCAGGGGTCACGAATGGAAATTAGACAAAGGGGCATTCAGAACAGAAAATAGGAGGCACTTTTTTACATAGAAAATTGTGAGGGTCTGGAACCAACTTAGTAATGTTGAAGCCGACACCCTGGGATCCTTCTTGATGATACTCTGAGATCAATAAGCTACTAACAACCAAACGAGCAAGATGGGCTGTATGGCATCCTCTTGTTTGCAAATCCTCCCATGCTCCCATGTAGTTTAAATGGCCTAGGAGGGACAGAAGATTGCGTTTAGTAGGGGGGGGGGGGGGGACCGGACAGAAAAGTGGAAATATAAAAAATACAATCCCCTGAGGACAGGCTCAATGGGCATAATTTTAAATGTGTTTGATATATTGGCTTTAGCCAGTCATGCGTTTTTCCCAGCAATTTTGATTAAGAATATGGCGTGGTCGATTTGCATATTGCAGGGAGCAATCTTCGTGAGGGACTGTTGATGCAGGGTGTGGTGGAGTTACGGTGAGCGGAAATGAAGGAAGTTACAGGCAGAATAGCACAGGTTCCTTCAATGAAGTTATTACAAATCTGGCAAAACAATCTCTGGATACAAATGCTCAAAACTGCCGATGAGCAGTGAGGGAAGGGAACCAGAAAGGTTAGGGAACCTGCAGTGAGGGAAGTGAACCAGAAAGGTTATAGTTAGAGGTGAAGGGAGCACTATGGGGGCCTGCTGGATGCCCATAGTGGCCAAAGAGGTCATTGCAGGGGCCTGCTGGACGCCTGCAGTGAGGGAGGGGAACCAGAAAGGTTATAGTTAGAGGTGAAGGGAGCACTATGGGGGCCTGATGGACGCCCATAGTGGCCAAAGAGATCACTGCAGGGGCCTGCTGGACGCCTGCAGTGATGAGGGGGTGTAACCAGAAAGGTTACAGATGCATATTATACAACAGTGGCGGGTGTCGAAACCCCCAGGATAGATCGCGGGAGCAGCCGCTCCTAACTGTAAAAACAATCTCTAGAAACAAATGCTCAAAACTGCTGAAGCGCAGAAAGAAAAGCATTTCACAGAGAAAGGATCACTATGAGGGCCTGCTGGACGCCCATAGTGGCCAAAGAGGTCACTGCAGGGGCCTGCTGGACGCCTGCAGTGAGGGGAGGTAACCTGAAAGGTTATAGTTGGAGCCAGAATGCTCAGGAACTGCTAAATGAGCCTTTGATTGACAGGTGCGATGGTCCTGCTTTCGGATTTTTCCGGTAGTAGAAGCGCTTCGTGGAGATGCAGTCGGTGCGGGCGAGGTGTTTCAAGTCCGCTTATAATACGCGGAAATTGGGCTAGCTTCTTGAGTCGCGGGTTGGAATTTGTAAAAACACCCATACTGACATGGGTTGGGCTTGTTTTGTCGTTACACTTGGCAACACTGGGTAAAGCAACGATCAGTGCTGACGTCATAGCGCCTGCGACGGGAAGGATGAAATAAAGTAAACAAATTCTCCTTACGTGCTGTAGATTTGAATGGGATGTTGTTGCTACGAAGATAAAGCTGGATCCGGGAGATCGTCCAGTCTCTGATTTCAGGAGTTGCGGAGGAACAGTGGTCAGGCGGGAGCCACAGCAGACAGGAGAAGCTGACATCTGGGCAGAGAAGTTTCGAGTGGTAATACCGCCGACCAAAGTTGTGGTGGAGTTGGCCCGGGAAGGGCTGGTTGAACTGGTTGCGTGGATCTCGGCTCCGGGGAAACAGCAAACAGATCGTCATCCGTCGAAACGGAATAATCCAGAATGCAGACCATGATGCGTGCATGTACGATGAAATCAAAACGCAACTGAGAGATAAGTGAAGAGGGTATTTATAGTGCTAACAATTTAAATTAGCTAATGTGTAAATTGAATGATTCAATTTGGTGATGCGGAGATTGGTGTCTGACCCTCCTCCCGAACTTTAATTATAAATTTCATTTAATGTACAGGGTGATCAGGAGCACTGTTGTGGGGAAGTATTCTCCACAGAGTTAACTAGACAGGCAACAACATCACAGGTTATAGAGAGTCAGCTACTTTTGTGTTATAGTACATTTTTCACATTTTGTTCTAGTAAACACACAAGCTGAAGTCTGGTTCCACATACAAACAGCTGATTGGATTCCTGAAGATGTGCGACAAAAGATTATTTCTCAGGTAACATCAATACTAAGATTACATATTCACTTGAGCTGACTGCTAATAACATTGAAGAAATGTGAAAGTTAACTAACAGCTGGTGTGTAAAGGGTAAATATTTTAACTTGTAACTGAAATGAAAGCTTAACAAAAAACACCTCTATGAATCTGTGCTATACGATGAAAACATGAATAAAGTCAGACATTGGTCTAATTAGTTTGTTATAAGGCTATGATTTTGATGCAGTACTTTTTAGTTCGTTTTACTGGCAAGGTGCAGCAAAAAAACAAGAATTCACGGAAAGTTGTCCAAATGTAGGTTTAGCTACATCAACATACACAAGAGCTTTTAAATAGTACACCAGAACCAATAATATAAAGACTTGCTTTTGACTGCTGGCAAGTTTAAATGTTACTTTAGAGTGAACCAGGATTTCAAGTTTTCCACGATTCGGAAATAGAATGTTGTAAAAAGAGCCTCTAAGTTGGAAAACTTCTGTTCTCCGATGCATTGTTGTTCTTTCTTTACAGAAAACAGCTCTCACAATTGTTTTTCTTTTAGCTGTCACCCATTTACATACTTGCTCGCTCAGTTATCTCATTCGCTGACCTACACAGCTACACATAAATGCTGCGTGAATACACAACCAAACAATTTACAGACACTCGCAGATTAGTATTTTCAGTGCATTTTTTAAAGGAAATAAAGGAAGCGCCTCATCAAATGTGTTTCACATCCATTTTCAGGCGTCCAAGACTACATTCAAATTCACGATTTTCAGGATTTCCATGACCTCTGTGACAAAATCGTAGCCTTAGTTTTACTTACAAAAAAATACCATGAATTGCATACATCAGGGGATAGCAGCGTGACATAGTACACAGCTGCGTGACACTGGGACATTTACAAAATTGAGGAGGTGTGTATACTTTTTTTTTTTAAGTAAATAAATATCAGGGACTTTAATATGTTCTACTGTTTTGAGCACTACATGTAATAGGTCAGGCCTCAGAACTGGCTGTTAAAACCCTGTTAGTTATGTTTTTATTTATTTATTTTGCATCTCAGCATACAAACCGAATAAACAGAAGTGGGGAGCTGATCGTCACCTCGGAAGTGAGCCGGTACCAGATGCGCAATCTGTCTGACTGTTTGCAGAAGATCCGAGACATGATCGCTGCTGCCAGCGTGAAACACAAGCTGCCTTCCCAAGAAGACGTGGCTCTCCGACGCTACAGGTAATCTTCCTGTGACACCAGGATCTGATCAGGGCTGCCAAGAGCTCATTTAAAACTGGGATCATTACCTTGTACCACGACACAGCAATGCACTAGCCCTCAATTATACTATTTCAGATGCTGATCCTTCCCGTAGCAAACAATCTAACCGCACTCTGCTCTAAGAGGGTTGTGATATTGGCGTCACTTCTTGGATTTTGGATGATAACAGATATTAGCTTCATGCTCATTTTCCCATATCCAGTTGTCTTCATGTTTACAAACTATTTGATCAGAGATGCCGTAACCTTACAATTTGCCTCCAGAGCAAATTAACATTGTTTCTCTTTTCAGGATAGACAAAATGAACCGAGAACGCCTGCAGCAAAAGAAAATGCACACTGCAGTGAAGCGAAGCCGACGCGAGGAGTTTGATTGAAGGTGATGCCAGGATATGAAGGCTGGCTGCATTGAAGCAATCTGTAAAGAATAAATGAATGACTTGTACAAAGTGTTGTTTGTTCCTCGTTTATTTTAATTTGTCGGCTGGTTTTGCTGGGTTGGGTAATTGGAAGTTATGAATAGTTTTCTAAATAGTTACTCGGATGTACCACATGTGTAAGAGTTGATCAGTTGAAAGAGGCATGATCAGTATGACTCTAAAATACTGGCTGGCACAGTGGACTGTAAATTAACATCTTAAAATACATCTGCACATTGCTGTGTGTTTACAATGGTTGTGGTGTTGGAAAGTTAGGTTACTTGTTTGCTGAGCAGTGTCAAAGTAGCCTCCTGACATGGTAATGGTAAACTGAGTGCGTGTTTCACATTTTTTTAATGCGTACAAAAGGCAGATAAGCAGCTTCTCTGGACCGCTGGTTTTCGTTCTCAAAGGGATTTATTTTAGCAAAGGGAAATTGGAAGTATACATTAAAGCTCAACCACGCCTTCACCAATACCTAAGATTACCATATAACTCCATGTGAAACTCAAAATGGAGAGAGGTAACCAGTGGTGTACCACAGGGATCAGTATTAAGTCCTCTGCTATTCCTGATCTACATTAATGATTTAGATTCTGGTATAGTAAGCAAACAAAAAGTTAAATTTGCAGACGACACAAAAATAGGAGGAGTGGCAAACACTGTTGAAGCAGCAAAGGTCATTCAAAATGATCTAGACAGCATTCAGAATTGGGCAGACACATGGCAAATGAAATTTAATAGAGAAAAGTGTAAAGTATTGCATGCGGGCAATAAAAATGTGCATTATAAATATCATATGGGAGATAGTGAAATTGAAGAAGGGAACTATGAAAAAGACCTAGGAGTTTATGTTGACTCAGAAATGTCTTCATCTAGACAATGTGGGGAAGCTATAAAAAAGGCTAACAAGATGCTCGGATATATTGTGAGAAGTGTTGAATTTAAATCAAGGGAAGTAATGTTAAAACTCTGCAATGCATTAGTAAGACCTCACCTAGAATATTGTGTTCAGTTCTGGTCACCTCGTTACAAAAATGATATTGCTGCTCTAGAAAGAGTGCAAAGAAGAGCAACCAAAATTATCCCGGGTTTAAAAGGCATGTCGTATGCAGACAGGCTAAAAGAATTGAATCTATACAGTCTTGAACAAAGAAGACTACGCGGCGATCTGATTCAAACATTCAAAATCCTAAAAGGTATAGACAATGTCAACCCAGGGGACTTATTTGACCTGAAAAAAGAAACAAGGACCAGGGCTCACAAATGGAGATGAGATAAAGGGGCATTCAGAACAGAAAATAGGACGCGCATTTTTTACACAGAGAATTGTGAGGGTGTGGCACAAACTCCCCTGTAATGTTGTTGAAGCTGACACCCTGGGATGCTTCAAGAAGCTGCTTGATGAGATTCTGGGATCATTAAGCTACTAACAACCAAACGAGCAAGATGGGCTGAATGGCCTCCTCTCGTTTGTAAACTTTCTTATGTTCTTATGTTCTTATAGAAACGTCAGCTCGATGAAACACTTTTTAATATCTTAAGAATAATAATGCTAAAATGATTGTCCTACGGGGATTTGAACTCAGATCACAGGATTGAAAGTCATGAGTGATAACCATTACACCATGGAAACCATATTTATGTATCGGCCACTTAACTGTAATAAATACATCATTTTATTATTATTCTATTTTTTGTAAGCGTTTCTACTGCTGCTGTTTTAATTTGATACGTTTAGGTTATATTTTAGACAATTTGGTGGATTCTTGATCTCCTTAGTTCGATCTAGGCAGCGGTGAAGAACTTCAGATATTTTCCACAAGGGGGCGATACACCATGGCAGCGGCTAACCACAGTAGTATTGGTGTGAACCAAGCAGAAACTTAATATTTTTAAAAGCGTGAATATGAATTTACAGAAAAGAACTTTTCCAAAATATATAAATGAAAAAAGATAAATTGGTTGGCCAAGAAATAAACTATGGTATGCATTCTCTAGATTGTGGAACATTCATAGAAATAAACTTCCTGCTGATTTCCAAATTTCCTGAAGGAATCAGAGCCAGACAGAAGCACCTGCCATCAACCAAGTGCCTGAATCAGCTCCCTGCACACTGTATTACATTCCTCCATTTCCCAGCCTGGGTCAGCTCTCTGCACACTGTACTGCATTCCTCCATATCCCTGCCTGAGTCAACTCTGTGCACACTGTACTGCATTCCTCCATATCCCTGCCTGAATCAGTTCTCTGCACACTGTACTGCATTCCTCCATATCCCTGCCTGAATCAGCTCACTGCACACTGTACTGCATTTCTCCATATGCCTGCCTGAGTCAGCACTGCACACTGTACTGCATTCCTCAATATCCCTGCCTGAATCAGCTCTGCACACTGTACTGCATTCCTCCATATCCCTACCTGAATCAGCTCTTCACATTTTACTGCATTCCTCCATATCCCTCCCCGAATCAGCTCTTCACATTTTACTGCATTCCTCCATATCCCTGAATGAATCAGCTCTGCACACTGTACTGCATTCCTCCATATCCCTGTCTGAATCCGCTCTCTGCACACTGTACTGCATTCCTTCATATCCCTGCCTGAATCAGATCTTTGCACACTGTACTGCATTCCTCCATATCCCTGTCTGAATCCGCTCTCTGCACACTGTACTGCATTCCTCCATATCCCTGTCTGAATCAGATCTCTGCACACGGTACTGCATTCCTCCATATCCCTGTATGAATCAGCTCTCTGCACACTGTACTGGATTCCTCCATATCCCTGCTTGAATCAGCTCTCTGCACACTGTACTGCATTTCTCCATATCCCTGCCTGAATCCGCTCTCTGCTCACTGTACTGCCTTCCTCCATATCCCTGCATGAATCAGCTCTCTGTACACGGTAATGCATTCCTTCATATCCCTGCCTGAATCAGCTCTCTGCACACTGTACTGCATTCCTCCATATCCCTGCCTGAATCCGCTCTCTACTCACTGTACTGCCTTCCTCCATATCCCTGCATGAATCAGCTCTCTGTACACGGTAATGCATTCCTTCATATCCCTGTCTGAATCAGCTCTCTGCACACGGTACTGCATTCCTCCATATCCCTGTCTGAATCAGCTCTCTGCACACTGTACTGCATTCCACCATATTGCTTCCTAAAACAGCTCTGCACACTGTACTGCATTCCTCCATGTCCCCGCCTGAATCAGCTCTCTGCACATTGTACTGCATTCCTCCATATCGCTGCCTGAATCAGCTCTGCACTGTACTGTATTCCTCTATTTTCCTGCCTTAATCAGCTCTGCACACAGTACTGCATTCCTCCATATCCCTGCCTGAATCAACTCTGCACACTGTACTGCATTCCTCCATGTCCCAGCCTGAATCAGCTCTCTGCACATTGTACTGCATTCCTCCATATCCCTGCCTGAATCAGATCTCTGCACATTGTACTGCATTTCTCCATATCGCTGCCTGAATCAGCTCTGCACACTGTACTGCATTCCTCCATATCCCTCCCAGAATCAGCTCTGCACATTGTACTGCATTCCTCCATATCCCTGTATGAATCAGCTCTCTGCACACTGCACTGCATTCCTCCATATCCCTGCCTGAATCAGCTCTCTGCACACTGTACTGCATTCCTCTATATCCCTGCCTGAGTCAGCCCTGTGCACACTATACTGCATTCCTCCATATCCCTACCTGAATCAGCTCTGCACACTGTACTGCATTCCTCCATATCCCTGCCTGAATCAGCTCTGCACACTGTACTGCATTCTATATCCCTGCCTGAATCAGCTCTGCACACTGTACTGCATTCCTCCATATCCCTGCCTGAATCAGCTACCTGCACACTGTACTGCATTCCTCCATATCCCTGCCTGAATCAGCTCTGCACACTGTACTGCATTCCTCCATATCCCTGCCTGAATCAGCTCTGCACACTGTACTGCATTCCTCCATATCCCTGCCTGAATCAGCTCTCTGCACACGGTACTGCATTCCTCAATGTCCCTGCCTGAATCAGCTCTCTGCACACTATACTGCATTCCTCCATATTGCTTCCTAAATCAGCTCTGCACACGGTACTGCATTCCTTCATATCCCTGCCTGAATCAGCTCTCTGCACACTGTACTGCATTCCTCCATATCCCTGCCTGCATCAGCTCTCTGCACACTGTACTGCATTCCTCCATATCCCTACCTGAATCAGCTCTTCACATTTTACTGCATTCCTCCATATCCCTCCCCGAATCAGCTCTTCACATTTTACTGCATTCCTCCATATCCCTGAATGAATCAGCTCTGCACACTGTACTGCATTCCTCCATATCCCTGCCTGAATCAGATCTCTGCACACTGTACTGCATTCCTTCATATCCCTGCCTGAATCAGCTCAGTGCACACTTTACTGCAATCCTCAATGTCCCTGCCTGAATCAGCTCTCTGCACACTGTACTGCATTCCTCCATATCACTGTCTGAATCAGCTCTCTGCACACTGTACTGGATTCCTCCATATCCCTGCCTGCATCAGCTCTCTGCACACTGTACTGCATTCCTCCATATCCCTGCAAAGGGTAAATTTTTTAACTTCTAACTGAAATTAAAGCTTAACAAAAAACACCTCTATGAATCTGTGCTATACGATGAAAACATGAATAAAATCAGACATTGGTCTAATTAGTTTGTTATAAGGCTATGATTTTGATGCAGTACTTTTTAGTTCATTTTACTGGCAAGGTGCGGCAAAAAAAACAAGAATTCACGGAAAGTTGTCCAAATGTAGGTTTAGCTACATCAACATACACAAGAGCTTTTAAATAGTACACCAGAACCAATAATATAAAGACTTGCTTTTGACTGCTGGCAAGTTTAAATGTTACTTTAGAGTACAAAACTTTACCGTACAGACTTCAGACTCCGACATCATTTCTGGTAAGAGTCGAGGGTCTCAGTGTGACAAATGTTTGAAATTCTCCCTTTCGGGTTCCCTGTTGGTTGAGAGGACGGATGTACCAACGATGTCGCTTTTAAAACCTCTTGATAAGAGGTACAAACAGCACATTTACTTTAAATGTAAATGTATCCAATTTTGCGAATGCAATCTGTATTTTAAGTGTGAACAACAGCTGTGACCACTTTGCGCAGTCAAAAGTGCTGCGACACGACGCGTCCCGTACAGCAAATAGTGAAGCTGCACAGCTTGTAGTTGATTCATCTGCGATAGAAGGAATCTACGTAAGGAATTGATCATTTGACATATACTGGACTATACATTAGGTACATTTCTAACGAGATCACACTGATGTAGAACATATTTCTATATTTAAGTTAAATTATTTTCCTTACCACACTAAAGGAAAAAGAGTTTATATCACTTTTTAAAACGCAGAAACATGTACACTGACATACATTGTATTATTTGATCTGAAATACAAGTTACACAATTAATAAATAAAATCTAAAATAAAAAAAACAACCACGAAGGGATTCGAACCCTCAATCTTCTGATTCGAAGTCATACGCCTTATCCATTAGGCCACGTTCATAACGAAGCAAACAAATACAGCACTACCACAGTCCCAAAGAGGTACGGTATTAAAAAAGCAGCCAGTAGCCCCGCCCATACCCTAAAGCTATGTGCTTACCCAATTGGCGCTGCCTCTTGTCTGTTATTTTCCTATTGCTGAGTGATGCCCCGCCCCTCGTACTCAGGGCACAAATGGAATTGACTGACGCTTCTGTGAAGTAATGGTTTTATAAACAATACATACCGGTATGTGATTGTTAATATGAAATATATATTAAAGCGGCTGAAATACAAACTGACAAAAAAAATCTAGCAGAGGATGGTTTCGATCCATCGACCTCTGGGTTATGGGCCCAGCACGCTTCCGCTGCGCCACTCTGCTTTTGCTCAGTTGTCAAATGTTTAATAAGATACTGTTAAATTAATTAATATAATGGACTACTATTTAATCATTAGCGGTTAACGTTACTTTAGGGTGGTAAGGTTAAATTGCCTTTACCAGACACCGTGTTTAAATGGTTACTGACGCTAACCATGTTGAAATATATGTTTATTTATTTTGATGAATAATAGCTGAAGAGAGGGGAAACGTCTGGAAAGTTTATTATAAAACAGTCGTGTGAAAAAAAAACATACACGTTACACCCCAGATGGGACTCGAACCCACAATCCCTGGCTTAGGAGGCCAGTGCCTTATCCATTAGGCCACTGGGGCTCCTAAAGAAAATGCCGTTCTTGCTCATATTTGTGTGCCAGACTATCGCTAAATACAGAATGGAAGGTAACCCAAAAAAAAAAATTATTAACGCTTTACCTTTTTACCTGTACTGTACTCTGCAAGCTTTTTATGGTCACCTCGGATTTTTCAGTAGAGGTTGCAAAAGCAGACAAAAGCAAATAAAAGTATTTCTGAGGGTTTTATACTTTAGATTTTATGGCTAAAAGGTGCCATCCCACAACTTTGCAGTGAATTTCTCAGCATTTATTATGATAGAAACGTCAGTTCGACGAAACACTTTTTAATAACTTAAGAATAATAATGCACTGAAACGAAGGTCCCACCGAGATTTGAACTCGGATCGCTGGATTCAGAGTCCAGAGTGCTAACCATTACACCATGGAACCCACATTTACGCCTTGGCCACGTAACTGTAATAAATACATCTTTTTTTTTTTTTTTTTTTTTTTTTTTTTTTTTTTTTGTAAGCGTTTCTACTGCGATTGTTTTAATTAGCACTAATCTTGGACTACCTTACCCAGGGTAACATTACGCAGTCCAAGATTGGTTTTAATCGGGCTGTGAAAGCAGCCGAATATGTTTACAATGACTTGGATCCGGGAATCCAGAGCTTTAAAAACTGTAATAAGTCCAGACTAGTTTGGAAAAGCTTGTCTTCGTTCAGACTGTATCACAATCCCCCATCCTTCACTGCTATGACATAATAGTGTTGCATTGAATTACTACTTTTTATAAAGCATGTTATTGTGAAGCATGTTTACTGACGTGCACCTTTTGTTTTTGTGTAGATCTCCTCACCATTACCTACTGTCGAAGCAGTGGCCCTGGAGGCCAGAATGTTAATAAAGGTATGGAAATGGAAGTCTTTGTTAAAATATTCACAAGCATGTTTAATGTACAGGGTGATCAGGAGCACTGTTGTGGGGAAGCATTCTCCACAGAGTTAACTAGACAGGCAACAACATCACAGGTTACAGAGAGTCAGCTACTGTTGTGTTATAGTACATTTTTCGCATTTTGTTCTAGTAAACACACAAGCTGAAGTCCGGTTCCACATACAAACAGCTGATTGGATTCCTGAAGATGCGCGACAAAAGATTATTTCTCAGGTAACATCAATACTAAGATTACATATTCACTGGAGCTGACTGCTAATAACATTGAAGAAATGTGAAAGTTAACTAACAGCTGGTGTGTAAAGGGTAAATATTTTAACTTCTAACTGAAATGAAAGCTTAACAAAAAACACCTCTATGAATCTGTGCTATACGATGAAAACATGAATAAAATCAGACATTGGTCTAATTAGTTTGTTATAAGGCTATGATTTTGATGCAGTACTTTTTAGTTCGTTTTACTGGCAAGGTGCGGCAAAAAAACAAGAATTCACGGAAAGTTGTCCAAATGTAGGTTTAGCTACATCAACATACACAAGAGCTTTTAAATATTACACCAGAACCAATAATATAAAGACTTGCTTTTGACTGCTGGCAAGTTTAAATGTTACTTTAGAGTACAAAACTTTACCGTCCAGACTTCAGACTCCGACATCATTTCTGGTCAGAGTCGAGGGTCTCAGTGCGACAAATGTTTGAAATTCTCACTTTCGGGTTCCCTGTTGGTTGAGAGGACGGATGTACCAACGATGTCGCTTTTAAAACCTCTTGATAAGAGGTACAAACTCAGCACATTTACTTTAAATGTAAATGTATCCAATTTTGCGAATGCAATCTGTATTTAAAGTGTGAACAACAGCTGTGACCACTTTGCGCAGTCAAAAGTGCTGCGACACGACGCGTCCCGTACAGCAAATAGTGAAGCTGCACAGCTTGTAGTTGATTCACCTGCGATAGAAGGAATCTACGTAAGGAATTCATCATTTGACATATACTGGACTATACATTAGGTACATTTCTAACGAGATCACACTGATGTAGAACATATTTCTATATTTAAGTTAAATTATTTTCCTTACCACACCAAAGGAAAAGAGCCTATATCACTTTTTAAAACGCAGAAACATGTACACTGACTTACATTGTATTATTTGATCTGAAATACAAGTTACACAATTAATAAATAAAATCTAAAATAAAAAAAATGACCACGAAGGGACTCGAACCCTCAATCTTCTGATTCGAAGTCAGACGCCTTATCCATTAGGCCACGCGGTCTTTCACCGAAAGTGAGCGTTTACGTAAATACTTTCATCTATAATTAGCGTAGTTTGTACTACAGTATCAACGAAATATGTTTTCATAACAAAGCAAACAAGTACAGAACTACCACAGTCCCAAAGAGGTACGGTATTAAAAAAGCAGCCAGTAGCCCCGCCCATACCCTAAAGCTATGTGCTTACCCAATTGGCGCTGCCTCTTGTCTGTTATTTTCCTATTGCTGAGTGATGCCCCGCCCCTCGTACTCAGGGCACAAATGGAATTGACTGACGCTTCTGTGAAGTAATGGTTTTATAAACAATACATACCGGTATGTGATTGTTAATATGAAATATATATTAAAGCGGCTGAAATACAAACTGACAAAAAAAATCTAGCAGAGGATGGTTTCGATCCATCGACCTCTGGGTTATGGGCCCAGCACGCTTCCGCTGCGCCACTCTGCTTTTGCTCAGTTGTCAAATGTTTAATAAGATACTGTTAAATTAATTAATATAATGGACTACTATTTAATCATTAGCGGTTAACGTTACTTTAGGGTGGTAAGGTTAAATTGCCTTTACCAGACACCGTGTTTAAATGGTTACTGACGCTAACCATGTTGAAATATATGTTTATTTATTTTGATGAATAATAGCTGAAGAGAGGGGAAACGTCTGGAAAGTTTATTATAAAACAGTCGTGTGAAAAAAAAACATACACGTTACACCCCAGATGGGACTCGAACCCACAATCCCTGGCTTAGGAGGCCAGTGCCTTATCCATTAGGCCACTGGGGCTCCTAAAGAAAATGCCGTTCTTGCTCATATTTGTGTGCCAGACTATCGCTAAATACAGAATGGAAGGTAACCCAAAAAAAAAAATTATTAACGCTTTACCTTTTTACCTGTACTGTACTCTGCAAGCTTTTTATGGTCACCTCGGATTTTTCAGTAGAGGTTGCAAAAGCAGACAAAAGCAAATAAAAGTATTTCTGAGGGTTTTATACTTTAGATTTTATGGCTAAAAGGTGCCATCCCACAACTTTGCAGTGAATTTCTCAGCATTTATTATGATAGAAACGTCAGTTCGACGAAACACTTTTTAATAACTTAAGAATAATAATGCACTGAAACGAAGGTCCCACCGAGATTTGAACTCGGATCGCTGGATTCAGAGTCCAGAGTGCTAACCATTACACCATGGAACCCACATTTACGCCTTGGCCACGTAACTGTAATAAATACATCTTTTTTTTTTTTTTTTTTTTTTTTTTTTTTTTTTTTTTTTTTTTTGTAAGCGTTTCTACTGCGATTGTTTTAATTAGCACTAATCTTGGACTACCTTACCCAGGGTAACATTACGCAGTCCAAGATTGGTTTTAATCGGGCTGTGAAAGCAGCCGAATATGTTTACAATGACTTGGATCCGGGAATCCAGAGCTTTAAAAACTGTAATAAGTCCAGACTAGTTTGGAAAAGCTTGTCTTCGTTCAGACTGTATCACAATCCCCCATCCTTCACTGCTATGACATAATAGTGTTGCATTGAATTACTACTTTTTATAAAGCATGTTATTGTGAAGCATGTTTACTGACGTGCACCTTTTGTTTTTGTGTAGATCTCCTCACCATTACCTACTGTCGAAGCAGTGGCCCTGGAGGCCAGAATGTTAATAAAGGTATGGAAATGGAAGTCTTTGTTAAAATATTCACAAGCATGTTTAATGTACAGGGTGATCAGGAGCACTGTTGTGGGGAAGCATTCTCCACAGAGTTAACTAGACAGGCAACAACATCACAGGTTACAGAGAGTCAGCTACTGTTGTGTTATAGTACATTTTTCGCATTTTGTTCTAGTAAACACACAAGCTGAAGTCCGGTTCCACATACAAACAGCTGATTGGATTCCTGAAGATGCGCGACAAAAGATTATTTCTCAGGTAACATCAATACTAAGATTACATATTCACTGGAGCTGACTGCTAATAACATTGAAGAAATGTGAAAGTTAACTAACAGCTGGTGTGTAAAGGGTAAATATTTTAACTTCTAACTGAAATGAAAGCTTAACAAAAAACACCTCTATGAATCTGTGCTATACGATGAAAACATGAATAAAATCAGACATTGGTCTAATTAGTTTGTTATAAGGCTATGATTTTGATGCAGTACTTTTTAGTTCGTTTTACTGGCAAGGTGCGGCAAAAAAACAAGAATTCACGGAAAGTTGTCCAAATGTAGGTTTAGCTACATCAACATACACAAGAGCTTTTAAATAGTACACCAGAACCAATAATATAAAGACTTGCTTTTGACTGCTGGCAAGTTTAAATGTTACTTTAGAGTACAAAACTTTACCGTCCAGACTTCAGACTCCGACATCATTTCTGGTCAGAGTCGAGGGTCTCAGTGCGACAAATGTTTGAAATTCTCCCTTTCGGGTTCCCTGTTGGTTGAGAGGACGGATGTACCAACGATGTCGCTTTTAAAAACTCTTGATAAGAGGTACAAACTCAGCACATTTACTTTAAATGTAAATGTATCCAATTTTGCGAATGCAATCTGTATTTAAAGTGTGAACAACAGCTGTGACCACTTTGCGCAGTCAAAAGTGCTGCGACACGACGCGTCCCGTACAGCAAATAGTGAAGCTGCACAGCTTGTAGTTGATTCACCTGCGATAGAAGGAATCTACGTAAGGAATTGATCATTTGACATATACTGGACTATACATTAGGTACATTTCTAACGAGATCACACTGATGTAGAACATATTTCTATATTTAAGCTAAATTATTTTCCTTACCACACCAAAGGAAAAGAGCCTATATCACTTTTTAAAACGCAGAAACATGTACACTGACTTACATTGTATTATTTGATCTGAAATACAAGTTACACAATTAATAAATAAAATCTAAAATAAAAAAACGACCACGAAGGGACTCGAACCCTCAATCTTCTGATTCGAAGTCAGACGCCTTATCCATTAGGCCACGCGGTCTTTCACTGAAAGAGAGCGTTTACGTAAATACTTTCATCTATAATTAGCGTAGTTTGTACTACAGTATCAACGAAATATGTTTTCATAACAAAGCAAACAAGTACAGAACTACCACAGTCCCAAAGAGGTACGGTATTAAAAAAGCAGCCAGTAGCCCCGCCCATACCCTAAAGCTATGTGCTTACCCAATTGGCGCTGCCTCTTGTCTGTTATTTTCCTATTGCTGAGTGATGCCCCGCCCCTCGTACTCAGGGCACAAATGGAATTGACTGACGCTTCTGTGAAGTAATGGTTTTATAAACAATACATACCGGTATGTGATTGTTAATATGAAATATATATTAAAGCGGCTGAAATACAAACTGACAAAAAAAATCTAGCAGAGGATGGTTTCGATCCATCGACCTCTGGGTTATGGGCCCAGCACGCTTCCGCTGCGCCACTCTGCTGTTGATCAGTTGTCAAATGTTTAATAAGATACTGTTAAATTAATTAATATAATGGACTACTATTTAATCATTAGCGGTTAACGTTACTTTAGGGTGGTAAGGTTAAATTGCCTTTACCAGACACCGTGTTTAAATGGTTACTGACGCTAACCATGTTGAAATATATGTTTATTTATTTTGATGAATAATAGCCGAAGAGAGGGGAAACGTCTGGAAAGTTTATTATAAAACAGTCGTGTGAAAAAAAAACATACACGTTACACCCCAGATGGGACTCGAACCCACAATCCCTGGCTTAGGGGGCCAGTGCCTTATCCATTAGGCCACTGGGGCTCCTAAAGAAAATGCCGTTCTTGCTCATATTTGTGTGCCATACTATCGCTAAATACAGAATGGAAGGTAACCCAAAAAAAAAATTATTAACGCTTTACCTTTTTACCTGTACTGTACTCTGCAAGCTTTTTATGGTCACCTCGGATTTTTCAGTAGAGGTTGCAAAAGCAGACAAAAGCAAATAAAAGTATTTCTGAGGGTTTTATACTTTAGATTTTATGGCTAAAAGGTGCCATCCCACAACTTTGCAGTGAATTTCTCAGCATTTATTATGATAGAAACGTCAGTTCGACGAAACACTTTTTAATAACTTAAGAATAATAATGCACTGAAACGAAGGTCCCACCGAGATTTGAACTCGGATCGCTGGATTCAGAGTCCAGAGTGCTAACCATTACACCATGGAACCCACATTTACGCCTTGGCCACGTAACTGTAATAAATACATCATTTTTTTTTTTTTTTTTTGTAAGCGTTTCTACTGCGATTGTTTTAATTAGCACTAATCTTGGACTACCTTACCCAGGGTAACATTACGCAGTCCAAGATTGGTTTTAATCGGGCTGTGAAAGCAGCCGAATATGTTTACAATGACTTGGATCCGGGAATCCAGAGCTTTAAAAACTGTAATAAGTCCAGACTAGTTTGGAAAAGCTTGTCTTCGTTCAGACTGTATCACAATCCCCCATCCTTCACTGCTATGACATAATAGTGTTGCATTGAATTACTACTTTTTATAAAGCATGTTATTGTGAAGCATGTTTACTGACGTGCACCTTTTGTTTTTGTGTAGATCTCCTCACCATTACCTACTGTCGAAGCAGTGGCCCTGGAGCCAGAATGTTAATAAAGGTATGGAAATGGAAGTCTTTGTTAAAATATTCACAAGCATGTTTAATGTACAGGGTGATCAGGAGCACTGTTGTGGGGAAGCATTCTCCACAGAGTTAACTAGACAGGCAACAACATCACAGGTTACAGAGAGTCAGCTACTGTTGTGTTATAGTACATTTTTCGCATTTTGTTCTAGTAAACACACAAGCTGAAGTCCGGTTTCACATACAAACAGCTGATTGGATTCCTGAAGATGCGCGACAAAAGATTATTTCTCAGGTAACATCAATACTAAGATTACATATTCACTGGAGCTGACTGCTAATAACATTGAAGAAATGTGAAAGTTAACTAACAAGTGTGTAAAGGGTAAATATTTTAACTTCTAACTGAAATGAAAGCTTAACAAAAAACACCTCTATGAATCTGTGCTATACGATGAAAACATGAATAAAATCAGACATTGGTCTAATTAGTTTGTTATAAGGCTATGATTTTGATGCAGTACTTTTTAGTTCGTTTTACTGGCAAGGTGCGGCAAAAAAACAAGAATTCACGGAAAGTTGTCCAAATGTAGGTTTAGCTACATCAACATACACAAGAGCTTTTAAATAGTACACCAGAACCAATAATATAAAGACTTGCTTTTGACTGCTGGCAAGTTTAAATGTTACTTTAGAGTACAAAACTTTACCGTCCAGACTTCAGACTCCGACATCATTTCTGGTCAGAGTCGAGGGTCTCAGTGCGACAAATGTTTGAAATTCTCCCTTTCGGGTTCCCTGTTGGTTGAGAGGACGGATGTACCAACGATGTCGCTTTTAAAACCTCTTGATAAGAGGTACAAACTCAGCACATTTACTTTAAATGTAAATGTATCCAATTTTGCGAATGCAATCTGTATTTAAAGTGTGAACAACAGCTGTGACCACTTTGCGCAGTCAAAAGTGCTGCGACACGACGCGTCCCGTACAGCAAATAGTGAAGCTGCACAGCTTGTAGTTGATTCACCTGCGATAGAAGGAATCTACGTAAGGAATTGATCATTTGACATATACTGGACTATACATTAGGTACATTTCTAACGAGATCACACTGATGTAGAACATATTTCTATATTTAAGTTAAATTATTTTCCTTACCACACCAAAGGAAAAGAGCCTATATCACTTTTTAAAACGCAGAAACATGTACACTGACTTACATTGTATTATTTGATCTGAAATACAAGTTACACAATTAATAAATAAAATCTAAAATAAACAAACGACCACGAAGGGACTCGAACCCTCAATCTTCTGATTCGAAGTCAGACGCCTTATCCATTAGGCCACGCGGTCTTTCACCGAAAGAGAGCGTTTACGTAAATACTTTCATCTATAATTAGCGTAGTTTGTACTACAGTATCAACGAAATATTTTTTCATAACAAAGCAAACAAGTACAGAACTACCACAGTCCCAAAGAGGTACGGTATTAAAAAAGCAGCCAGTAGCCCCGCCCATACCCTAAAGCTATGTGCTTACCCAATTGGCGCTGCCTCTTGTCTGTTATTTTCCTATTGGGGAGTGATGCCCCGCCCCTCGTACTCAGGGCACAAAAGGAATTGACTGACGCTTCTGTGAAGTAATGGTTTTATAAACAATACATACCGGTATGTGATTGTTAATATAAAATATATATAAAAGCGGCTGAAATACAAACTGACAAAAAAAATCTAGCAGAGGATGGTTTCGATCCATCGACCTCTGGGTTATGGGCCCAGCACGCTTCCGCTGCGCCACTCTGCTTTTGCTCAGTTGTCAAATGTTTAATAAGATACTGTTAAATTAATTAATATAATGGACTACTATTTAATCATAGCGGTTAACGTTACTCTAGGGTGGTAAGGTTAAATTGCCTTTACCAGACACCGTGTTTAAATGGTTACTGACGCTAACCATGTTGAAATATATGTTTATTTATTTTGATGAATAATAGCTGAAAAGAGGGGAAACGTCTGGAAAGTTTATTATAAAACAGTCGTGAGAAAAAAAAAAACATACACGTTACACCCCAGATGGGACTCGAACCCACAATCCCTGGCTTAGGAGGCCAGTGCCTTATCCATTAGGCCACTGGGGCTCCTAAAGAAAATGCCGTTCTTGCTCATATTTGTGTGCCAGACTATCGCTAAATACAGAATGGAAGGGAACCCAAAAAAAAAAATATTAACGCTTTACCTTTTTACCTGTACTGTACTCTGCAAGCTTTTTATGGTCACCTCGGATTTTTCAGTACAGGTTGCAAAAGCAGACAAAAGCAAATAAAAGTATTTCTGAGGGTTTTATACTTTAGATTTTATGGCTAAAAGGTGCCATCCCACAACTTTGCAGTGAATTTCTCAGCATTTATTATGATAGAAACGTCAGTTCGACTAAACACTTTTTAATAACTTAAGAATAATAATGCACTGAAACGAAGGTCCCACCGAGATTTGAACTCGGATCGCTGGATTCAGAGTCCAGAGTGCTAACCATTACACCATGGAACCCACATTTACGCCTTGGCCACGTAACTGTAATAAATACATCTTTTTTTTTTTTTTTTTTTGTAAGCGTTTCTACTGCGATTGTTTTAATTAGCACTAATCTTGGACTACCTTACCCAGGGTAACATTACGCAGTCCAAGATTGGTTTTAATCGGGCTGTGAAAGCAGCCGAATATGTTTACAATGACTTGGATCCGGGAATCCAGAGCTTTAAAAACTGTAATAAGTCCAGACTAGTTTGGAAAAGCTTGTCTTCGTTCAGACTGTATCACAATCCCCCATCCTTCACTGCTATGACATAATAGTGTTGCATTGAATTACTACTTTTTATAAAGCATGTTATTGTGAAGCATGTTTACTGACGTGCACCTTTTGTTTTTGTGTAGATCTCCTCACCATTACCTACTGTCGAAGCAGTGGCCCTGGAGCCAGAATGTTAATAAAGGTATGGAAATGGAAGTCTTTGTTAAAATATTCACAAGCATGTTTAATGTACAGGGTGATCAGGAGCACTGTTGTGGGGAAGCATTCTCCACAGAGTTAACTAGACAGGCAACAACATCACAGGTTACAGAGAGTCAGCTACTGTTGTGTTATAGTACATTTTTCGCATTTTGTTCTAGTAAACACACAAGCTGAAGTCCGGTTCCACATACAAACAGCTGATTGGATTCCTGAAGATGTGCGACAAAAGATTATTTCTCAGGTAACATCAATACTAAGATTACATATTCACTGGAGCTGACTGCTAATAACATTGAAGAAATGTGAAAGTTAACTAACAGCTGGTGTGTAAAGGGTAAATATTTTAACTTCTAACTGAAATGAAAGCTTAACAAAAAACACCTCTATGAATCTGTGCTATACGATGAAAACATGAATAAAATCAGACATTGGTCTAATTAGTTTGTTATAAGGCTATGATTTTGATGCAGTACTTTTTAGTTCGTTTTACTGGCAAGGTGCGGCAAAAAAACAAGAATTCACGGAAAGTTGTCCAAATGTAGGTTTAGCTACATCAACATACACAAGAGCTTTTAAATAGTACACCAGAACCAATAATATAAAGACTTGCTTTTGACTGCTGGCAAGTTTAAATGTTACTTTAGAGTACAAAACTTTACCGTCCAGACTTCAGACTCCGACATCATTTCTGGTCAGAGTCGAGGGTCTCAGTGCGACAAATGTTTGAAATTCTCCCTTTCGGGTTCCCTGTTGGTTGAGAGGACGGATGTACCAACGATGTCGCTTTTAAAACCTCTTGATAAGAGGTACAAACTCAGCACATTTACTTTAAATGTAAATGTATCCAATTTTGCGAATGCAATCTGTATTTAAAGTGTGAACAACAGCTGTGACCACTTTGCGCAGTCAAAAGTGCTGCGACACGACGCGTCCCGTACAGCAAATAGTGAAGCTGCACAGCTTGTAGTTGATTCATCTGCGATAGAAGGAATCTACGTAAGGAATTGATCATTTGACATATACTGGACTATACATTAGGTACATTTCTAACGAGATCACACTGATGTAGAACATATTTCTATATTTAAGTTAAATTATTTTCCTTACCACACCAAAGGAAAAGAGCCTATATCACTTTTTAAAACGCAGAAACATGTACACTGACTTACATTGTATTATTTGATCTGAAATACAAGTTACACAATTAATAAATAAAATCTAAAATAAAAAAAAAAACGACCACGAAGGGACTCGAACCCTCAATCTTCTGATTCGAAGTCAGACGCCTTATCCATTAGGCCACGCGGTCTTTCACCGAAAGAGATCGTTTACGTAAATACTTTCATCTATAATTAGCGTAGTTTGTACTACAGTATCAACGAAATATTTTTTCATAACAAAGCAAACAAGTACAGAACTACCACAGTCCCAAAGAGGTACGGTATTAAAAAAGCAGCCAGTAGCCCCGCCCATACCCTAAAGCTATGTGCTTACCCAATTGGCGCTGCCTCTTGTCTGTTATTTTCCTATTGCTGAGTGATGCCCCGCCCCTCGTACTCAGGGCACAAAAGGAATTGACTGACGCTTCTGTGAAGTAATGGTTTTATAAACAATACATACCGGTATGTGATTGTTAATATGAAATATATATAAAAGCGGCTGAAATACAAACTGACAAAAAAAAAATCTAGCAGAGGATGGTTTCGATCCATCGACCTCTGGGTTATGGGCCCAGCACGCTTCCGCTGCGCCACTCGGCTTTTGATCAGTTGTCAAATGTTTAATAAGATACTGTTAAATTAATTAATATAATGGACTACTATTTAATCATAGCGGTTAACGTTACTCTAGGGTGGTAAGGTTAAATTGCCTTTACCAGACACCGTGTTTAAATGGTTACTGACGCTAACCATGTTGAAATATATGTTTATTTATTTTGATGAATAATAGCTGAAGAGAGGGGAAACGTCTGGAAAGTTTATTATAAAACAGTCGTGAGAAAAAAAAAACATACACGTTACACCCCAGATGGGACTCGAACCCACAATCCCTGGCTTAGGAGGCCAGGCCACTGGGGCTCCTAAAGAAAATGCCGTTCTTGCTCATATTTGTGTGCCAGACTATCGCTAAATACAGAAAGGAAGGTAACCCCCAAAAAAAATTATTAACGCTTTACCTTTTTACCTGTACTGTACTCTGCAAGCTTTTTATGGTCACCTCGGATTTTTCAGTACAGGTTGCAAAAGCAGACAAAAGCAAATAAAAGTATTTCTGAGGGTTTTATACTTTAGATTTTATGGCTAAAAGGTGCCATCCCACAACTTTGCAGTGAATTTCTCAGCATTTATTATGATAGAAACGTCAGTTCGACGAAACACGTTTTAATAACTTAAGAATAATAATGCACTGAAACGACGGTCCCACCGAGATTTGAAATCGGATTGCTGGATTCAGAGTCCAGAGTGCTAACCATTACACCATGGAACCCATATTTACGCCTTGGCCACGTAACTGTAATAAATACATCATTTTATTATTCGCTTTTTTTTTTTTTTTTTTTTTTTGTGTAAGCGTTTCTACTGCGATTGTTTTAATTAGCACTAATCTTGGACTACCTTACCCAGGGTAACATTACGCAGTCCAAGATTGGTTTTAATCGGGCTGTGAAAGCAGCCGAATATGTTTACAATGACTTGGATCCGGGAATCCAGAGCTTTAAAAACTGTAATAAGTCCAGACTAGTTTGGAAAAGCTTGTCTTCGTTCAGACTGTATCACAATCCCCCATCCTTCACTGCTATGACATAATAGTGTTGCATTGAATTACTACTTTTTATAAAGCATGTTATTGTGAAGCATGTTTACTGACGTGCACCTTTTGTTTTTGTGTAGATCTCCTCACCATTACCTACTGTCGAAGCAGTGGCCCTGGAGCCAGAATGTTAATAAAGGTATGGAAATGGAAGTCTTTGTTAAAATATTCACAAGCATGTTTAATGTACAGGGTGATCAGGAGCACTGTTGTGGGGAAGCATTCTCCACAGAGTTAACTAGACAGGCAACAACATCACAGGTTACAGAGAGTCAGCTACTGTTGTGTTATAGTACATTTTTCGCATTTTGTTCTAGTAAACACACAAGCTGAAGTCCGGTTCCACATACAAACAGCTGATTGGATTCCTGAAGATGCGCGACAAAAGATTATTTCTCAGGTAACATCAATACTAAGATTACATATTCACTGGAGCTGACTGCTAATAACATTGAAGAAATGTGAAAGTTAACTAACAGCTGGTGTGTAAAGGGTAAATATTTTAACTTCTAACTGAAATGAAAGCTTAACAAAAAACACCTCTATGAATCTGTGCTATACGATGAAAACATGAATAAAATCAGACATTGGTCTAATTAGTTTGTTATAAGGCTATGATTTTGATGCAGTACTTTTTAGTTCGTTTTACTGGCAAGGTGCGGCAAAAAAACAAGAATTCACGGAAAGTTGTCCAAATGTAGGTTTAGCTACATCAACATACACAATAGCTTTTAAATAGTACACCAGAACCAATAATATAAAGACTTGCTTTTGACTGCTGGCAAGTTTAAATGTTACTTTAGAGTACAAAACTTTACCGTCCAGACTTCAGACTCCGACATCATTTCTGGTCAGAGTCGAGGGTCTCAGTGCGACAAATGTTTGAAATTCTCCCTTTCGGGTTCCCTGTTGGTTGAGAGGACGGATGTACCAACGATGTCGCTTTTAAAACCTCTTGATAAGAGGTACAAACTCAGCACATTTACTTTAAATGTAAATGTATCCAATTTTGCGAATGCAATCTGTATTTAAAGTGTGAACAACAGCTGTGACCACTTTGCGCAGTCAAAAGTGCTGCGACACGACGCGTCCCGTACAGCAAATAGTGAAGCTGCACAGCTTGTAGTTGATTCACCTGCGATAGAAGGAATCTACGTAAGGAATTGATCATTTGACATATACTGGACTATACATTAGGTACATTTCTAACGAGATCACACTGATGTAGAACATATTTCTATATTTAAGCTAAATTATTTTCCTTACCACACCAAAGGAAAAGAGCCTATATCACTTTTTAAAACGCAGAAACATGTACACTGACTTACATTGTATTATTTGATCTGAAATACAAGTTACACAATTAATAAATAAAATCTAAAATAAAAAAAACGACCACGAAGGGACTCGAACCCTCAATCTTCTGATTCGAAGTCAGACGCCTTATCCATTAGGCCACGCGGTCTTTCACCGAAAGAGAGCGTTTACGTAAATACTTTCATCTATAATTAGCGTAGTTTGTACTACAGTATCAACGAAATATGTTTTCATAACAAAGCAAACAAGTACAGAACTACCACAGTCCCAAAGAGGTACGGTATTAAAAAAGCAGCCAGTAGCCCCGCCCATACCCTAAAGCTATGTGCTTACCCAATTGGCGCTGCCTCTTGTCTGTTATTTTCCTATTGCTGAGTGATGCCCCGCCCCTCGTACTCAGGGCACAAATGGAATTGACTGACGCTTCTGTGAAGTAATGGTTTTATAAACAATACATACCGGTATGTGATTGTTAATATGAAATATATATTAAAGCGGCTGAAATACAAACTGACAAAAAAAATCTAGCAGAGGATGGTTTCGATCCATCGACCTCTGGGTTATGGGCCCAGCACGCTTCCGCTGCGCCACTCTGCTTTTGCTCAGTTGTCAAATGTTTAATAAGATACTGTTAAATTAATTAATATAATGGACTACTATTTAATCATTAGCGGTTAACGTTACTTTAGGGTGGTAAGGTTAAATTGCCTTTACCAGACACCGTGTTTAAATGGTTACTGACGCTAACCATGTTGAAATATATGTTTATTTATTTTGATGAATAATAGCTGAAGAGAGGGGAAACGTCTGGAAAGTTTATTATAAAACAGTCGTGTGAAAAAAAAACATACACGTTACACCCCAGATGGGACTCGAACCCACAATCCCTGGCTTAGGAGGCCAGTGCCTTATCCATTAGGCCACTGGGGCTCCTAAAGAAAATGCCGTTCTTGCTCATATTTGTGTGCCAGACTATCGCTAAATACAGAATGGAAGGTAACCCAAAAAAAAAAAATTATTAACGCTTTACCTTTTTACCTGTACTGTACTCTGCAAGCTTTTTATGGTCACCTCGGATTTTTCAGTACAGGTTGCAAAAGCAGACAAAAGCAAATAAAAGTATTTCTGAGGGTTTTATACTTTAGATTTTATGGCTAAAAGGTGCCATCCCACAACTTTGCAGTGAATTTCTCAGCATTTATTATGATAGAAACGTCAGTTCGACGAAACACTTTTTAATAACTTAAGAATAATAATGCACTGAAACGAAGGTCCCACCGAGATTTGAACTCGGATCGCTGGATTCAGAGTCCAGAGTGCTAACCATTACACCATGGAACCCACATTTACGCCTTGGCCACGTAACTGTAATAAATACATCTTTTTTTTTTTTTTTTTTTGTAAGCGTTTCTACTGCGATTGTTTTAATTAGCACTAATCTTGGACTACCTTACCCAGGGCAACATTACGCAGTCCAAGATTGGTTTTAATCGGGCTGTGAAAGCAGCCGAATATGTTTACAATGACTTGGATCCGGGAATCCAGAGCTTTAAAAACTGTAATAAGTCCAGACTAGTTTGGAAAAGCTTGTCTTCGTTCAGACTGTATCACAATCCCCCATCCTTCACTGCTATGACATAATAGTGTTGCATTGAATTACTACTTTTTATAAAGCATGTTATTGTGAAGCATGTTTACTGACGTGCACCTTTTGTTTTTGTGTAGATCGCCTCACCATTACCTACTGTCGAAGCAGTGGCCCTGGAGGCCAGAATGTTAATAAAGGTATGGAAATGGAAGTCTTTGTTAAAATATTCACAAGCATGTTTAATGTACAGGGTGATCAGGAGCACTGTTGTGGGGAAGCATTCTCCACAGAGTTAACTAGACAGGCAACAACATCACAGGTTACAGAGAGTCAGCTACTGTTGTGTTATAGTACATTTTTCGCATTTTGTTCTAGTAAACACACAAGCTGAAGTCCGGTTTCACATACAAACAGCTGATTGGATTCCTGAAGATGCGCGACAAAAGATTATTTCTCAGGTAACATCAATACTAAGATTACATATTCACTGGAGCTGACTGCTAATAACATTGAAGAAATGTGAAAGTTAACTAACAGCTGGTGTGTAAAGGGTAAATATTTTAACTTCTAACTGAAATGAAAGCTTAACAAAAAACACCTCTATGAATCTGTGCTATACGATGAAAACATGAATAAAATCAGACATTGGTCTAATTAGTTTGTTATAAGGCTATGATTTTGATGCAGTACTTTTTAGTTCGTTTTACTGGCAAGGTGCGGCAAAAAAACAAGAATTCACGGAAAATTGTCCAAATGTAGGTTTAGCTACATCAACATACACAAGAGCTTTTAAATAGTACACCAGAACCAATAATATAAAGACTTGCTTTTGACTGCTGGCAAGTTTAAATGTTACTTTAGAGTACAAAACTTTACCGTCCAGACTTCAGACTCCGACATCATTTCTGGTCAGAGTCGAGGGTCTCAGTGCGACAAATGTTTGAAATTCTCCCTTTCGGGTTCCCTGTTGGTTGAGAGGACGGATGTACCAACGATGTCGCTTTTAAAACCTCTTGATAAGAGGTACAAACTCAGCACATTTACTTTAAATGTAAATGTATCCAATTTTGCGAATGCAATCTGTATTTAAAGTGTGAACAACAGCTGTGACCACTTTGCGCAGTCAAAAGTGCTGCGACACGACGCGTCCCGTACAGCAAATAGTGAAGCTGCACAGCTTGTAGTTGATTCACCTGCGATAGAAGGAATCTACGTAAGGAATTGATCATTTGACATATACTGGACTATACATTAGGTACATTTCTAACGAGATCACACTGATGTAGAACATATTTCTATATTTAAGTTAAATTATTTTCCTTACCACACCAAAGGAAAAGAGCCTATATCACTTTTTAAAACGCAGAAACATGTACACTGACTTACATTGTATTATTTGATCTGAAATACAAGTTACACAATTAATAAATAAAATCTAAAATAAACAAACGACCACGAAGGGACTCGAACCCTCAATCTTCTGATCCGAAGTCAGACGCCTTATCCATTAGGCCACGCGGTCTTTCACCGAAAGAGAGCGTTTACGTAAATACTTTCATCTATAATTAGCGTAGTTTGTACTACAGTATCAACGAAATATGTTTTCATAACAAAGCAAACAAGTACAGAACTACCACAGTCCCAAAGAGGTACGGTATTAAAAAAGCAGCCAGTAGCCCCGCCCATACCCTAAAGCTATGTGCTTACCCAATTGGCGCTGCCTCTTGTCTGTTATTTTCCTATTGGGGAGTGATGCCCCGCCCCTCGTACTCAGGGCACAAAAGGAATTGACTGACGCTTCTGTGAAGTAATGGTTTTATAAACAATACATACCGGTATGTGATTGTTAATATAAAATATATATAAAAGCGGCTGAAATACAAACTGACAAAAAAAATCTAGCAGAGGATGGTTTCGATCCATCGACCTCTGGGTTATGGGCCCAGCACGCTTCCGCTGCGCCACTCTGCTTTTGCTCAGTTGTCAAATGTTTAATAAGATACTGTTAAATTAATTAATATAATGGACTACTATTTAATCATAGCGGTTAACGTTACTCTAGGGTGGTAAGGTTAAATTGCCTTTACCAGACACCGTGTTTAAATGGTTACTGACGCTAACCATGTTGAAATATATGTTTATTTATTTTGATGAATAATAGCTGAAAAGAGGGGAAACGTCTGGAAAGTTTATTATAAAACAGTCGTGAGAAAAAAAAAAACATACACGTTACACCCCAGATGGGACTCGAACCCACAATCCCTGGCTTAGGAGGCCAGTGCCTTATCCATTAGGCCACTGGGGCTCCTAAAGAAAATGCCGTTCTTGCTCATATTTGTGTGCCAGACTATCGCTAAATACAGAATGGAAGGGAACCCAAAAAAAAAAAATATTAACGCTTTACCTTTTTACCTGTACTGTACTCTGCAAGCTTTTTATGGTCACCTCGGATTTTTCAGTACAGGTTGCAAAAGCAGACAAAAGCAAATAAAAGTATTTCTGAGGGTTTTATACTTTAGATTTTATGGCTAAAAGGTGCCATCCCACAACTTTGCAGTGAATTTCTCAGCATTTATTATGATAGAAACGTCAGTTCGACTAAACACTTTTTAATAACTTAAGAATAATAATGCACTGAAACGAAGGTCCCACCGAGATTTGAACTCGGATCGCTGGATTCAGAGTCCAGAGTGCTAACCATTACACCATGGAACCCACATTTACGCCTTGGCCACGTAACTGTAATAAATACATCATTTTTTTTTTTTTTTTTTTTTTTTTTTGTAAGCGTTTCTACTGCGATTGTTTTAATTAGCACTAATCTTGGACTACCTTACCCAGGGTAACATTACGCAGTCCAAGATTGGTTTTAATCGGGCTGTGAAAGCAGCCGAATATGTTTACAATGACTTGGATCCGGGAATCCAGAGCTTTAAAAACTGTAATAAGTCCAGACTAGTTTGGAAAAGCTTGTCTTCGTTCAGACTGTATCACAATCCCCCATCCTTCACTGCTATGACATAATAGTGTTGCATTGAATTACTACTTTTTATAAAGCATGTTATTGTGAAGCATGTTTACTGACGTGCACCTTTTGTTTTTGTGTAGATCTCCTCACCATTACCTACTGTCGAAGCAGTGGCCCTGGAGCCAGAATGTTAATAAAGGTATGGAAATGGAAGTCTTTGTTAAAATATTCACAAGCATGTTTAATGTACAGGGTGATCAGGAGCACTGTTGTGGGGAAGCATTCTCCACAGAGTTAACTAGACAGGCAACAACATCACAGGTTACAGAGAGTCAGCTACTGTTGTGTTATAGTACATTTTTCGCATTTTGTTCTAGTAAACACACAAGCTGAAGTCCGGTTCCACATACAAACAGCTGATTGGATTCCTGAAGATGTGCGACAAAAGATTATTTCTCAGGTAACATCAATACTAAGATTACATATTCACTGGAGCTGACTGCTAATAACATTGAAGAAATGTGAAAGTTATCTAACAGCTGGTGTGTAAAGGGTAAATATTTTAACTTCTAACTGAAATGAAAGCTTAACAAAAAACACCTCTATGAATCTGTGCTATACGATGAAAACATGAATAAAATCAGACATTGGTCTAATTAGTTTGTTATAAGGCTATGATTTTGATGCAGTACTTTTTAGTTCGTTTTACTGGCAAGGTGCGGCAAAAAAACAAGAATTCACGGAAAGTTGTCCAAATGTAGGTTTAGCTACATCAACATACACAAGAGCTTTTAAATAGTACACCAGAACCAATAATATAAAGACTTGCTTTTGACTGCTGGCAAGTTTAAATGTTACTTTAGAGTACAAAACTTTACCGTCCAGACTTCAGACTCCGACATCATTTCTGGTCAGAGTCGAGGGTCTCAGTGCGACAAATGTTTGAAATTCTCCCTTTCGGGTTCCCTGTTGGTTGAGAGGACGGATGTACCAACGATGTCGCTTTTAAAACCTCTTGATAAGAGGTACAAACTCAGCACATTTACTTTAAATGTAAATGTATCCAATTTTGCGAATGCAATCTGTATTTAAAGTGTGAACAACAGCTGTGACCACTTTGCGCAGTCAAAAGTGCTGCGACACGACGCGTCCCGTACAGCAAATAGTGAAGCTGCACAGCTTGTAGTTGATTCATCTGCGATAGAAGGAATCTACGTAAGGAATTGATCATTTGACATATACTGGACTATACATTAGGTACATTTCTAACGAGATCACACTGATGTAGAACATATTTCTATATTTAAGTTAAATTATTTTCCTTACCACACCAAAGGAAAAGAGCCTATATCACTTTTTAAAACGCAGAAACATGTACACTGACTTACATTGTATTATTTGATCTGAAATACAAGTTACACAATTAATAAATAAAATCTAAAATAAAAAAAACGACCACGAAGGGACTCGAACCCTCAATCTTCTGATTCGAAGTCAGACGCCTTATCCATTAGGCCACGCGGTCTTTCACCGAAAGAGATCGTTTACGTAAATACTTTCATCTATAATTAGCGTAGTTTGTACTACAGTATCAACGAAATATTTTTTCATAACAAAGCAAACAAGTACAGAACTACCACAGTCCCAAAGAGGTACGGTATTAAAAAAGCAGCCAGTAGCCCCGCCCATACCCTAAAGCTATGTGCTTACCCAATTGGCGCTGCCTCTTGTCTGTTATTTTCCTATTGCTGAGTGATGCCCCGCCCCTCGTACTCAGGGCACAAATGGAATTGACTGACGCTTCTGTGAAGTAATGGTTTTATAAACAATACATACCGGTATGTGATTGTTAATATGAAATATATATAAAAGCGGCTGAAATACATACTGACAAAAAAAATCTAGCAGAGGATGGTTTCGATCCATCGACCTCTGGGTTATGGGCCCAGCACGCTTCCGCTGCGCCACTCTGCTTTTGCTCAGTTGTCAAATGTTTAATAAGATACTGTTAAATTAATTAATATAATGGACTACTATTTAATCATAGCGGTTAACGTTACTCTAGGGTGGTAAGGTTAAATTGCCTTTACCAGACACCGTGTTTAAATGGTTACTGACGCTAACCATGTTGAAATATATGTTTATTTATTTTGATGAATAATAGCTGAAGAGAGGGGAAACGTCTGGAAAGTTTATTATAAAACAGTCGTGAGAAAAAAAAAAACGTACACGTTACACCCCAGATGGGACTCGAACCCACAATCCCTGGCTTAGGAGGCCAGTGCCTTATCCATTAGGCCACTGGGGCTCCTAAAGAAAATGTCGTTCCTGCTCATATTTGTGTGCCTGACTATCGCTAAATACAGAATGGAAGGTAACCCAAAAAAAAATTATTAACGCTTTACCTTTTTACCTGTACTGTACTCTGCAAGCTTTTTACGGTCACCTCGGATTTTTCAGTACAGGTTGCAAAAGCAGACAAAAGCAAATAAAAGTATTTCTGAGGGTTTTATACTTTAGATTTTATGGCTAAAAGGTGCCATCCCACAACTTTGCAGTGAATTTCTAAGCATTTATTATGATAGAAACGTCAGTTCGACGAAACACTTTTTAATAACTTAAGAATAATAATGCACTAAAACGAAGGTCCCACCGAGATTTGAACTCGGCTCGCTGGATTCAGAGTCCAGAGTGCTAACCATTACACCATGGAACCCATATTTACGTTTTGGCCACGTAACTGTAATAAATACATCATTTTATTATTCGCCTTTTTTTTTCTTTTTTTTTGTGTGTGTGTGTAAGCGTTTCTACTGCGATTGTTTTAATTAGCACTAATCTTGGACTACCTTTCACAGGGTAACATTACACAGTCCAAGATTGGTTTTAATCGGGCTGTGAAAGCAGCCGAATATGTTTACAATGACTTGGATCCGGGAATCCAGAGCTTTAAAAACTGTAATAAGTCCAGACTAGTTTGGAAAAGCTTGTCTTCTTTCAGACTGTATCACAATCCCCCATCCTTCACTGCTATGACATAATAGTGTTGCATTGAATTACTACTTTTTATAAAGCATGTTATTGTGAAGCATGTTTACTGACGTGCACCTTTTGTTTTTGTGTAGATCGCCTCACCATTACCTACTGTCGAAGCAGTGGCCCTGTGGGCCAGAATGTTAATAAAGGTATGGAAATGGAAGTCTTTGTTAAAATATTCACAAGCATGTTTAATGTACAGGGTGATCAGGAGCACTGTTGTGGGGAAGCATTCTCCACAGAGTTAACTAGACAGGCACAGGTTATAGAGAGTCAGCTACTGTTGTGTTATAGTACATTTTTCACATTTTGTTCTAGTAAACACACAAGCTGAAGTCCGGTTCCACATACAAACAGCTGATTGGATTCCTGAAGATGTGCGACAAAAGATTATTTCTCAGGTAACATCAATACTAAGATTACATATTCACTGGAGCTGACTGCTAATAACATTGAAGAAATGTGAAAGTTAACTAACAGCTGGTGTGTAAAGGGTAAATATTTTAACTTCTAACTGAAATGAAAGCTTAACAAAAAACACCTCTATGAATCTGTGCTATACGATGAAAACATGAATAAAATCAGACATTGGTCTAATTAGTTTGTTATAAGGCTATGATTTTGATGCAGTACTTTTTAGTTCGTTTTACTGGCAAGGTGCGGCAAAAAAACAAGAATTCACGGAAAGTTGTCCAAATGTAGGTTTAGCTACATCAACATACACAAGAGCTTTTAAATAGTACACCAGAACCAATAATATAAAGACTTGCTTTTGACTGCTGGCAAGTTTAAATGTTACTTTAGAGTACAAAACTTTACCGTCCAGACTTCAGACTCCGACATCATTTCTGGTCAGAGTCGAGGGTCTCAGTGCGACAAATGTTTGAAATTCTCCCTTTCGGGTTCCCTGTTGGTTGAGAGGACGGATGTACCAACGATGTCGCTTTTAAAACCTCTTGATAAGAGGTACAAACTCAGCACATTTACTTTAAATGTAAATGTATCCAATTTTGCGAATGCAATCTGTATTTAAAGTGTGAACAACAGCTGTGACCACTTTGCGCAGTCAAAAGTGCTGCGACACGACGCGTCCCGTACAGCAAATAGTGAAGCTGCACAGCTTGTAGTTGATTCACCTGCGATAGAAGGAATCTACGTAAGGAATTGATCATTTGACATATACTGGACTATACATTAGGTACATTTCTAACGAGATCACACTGATGTAGAACATATTTCTATATTTAAGCTAAATTATTTTCCTTACCACACCAAAGGAAAAGAGCCTATATCACTTTTTAAAACGCAGAAACATGTACACTGACTTACATTGTATTATTTGATCTGAAATACAAGTTACACAATTAATAAATAAAATCTAAAATAAAAAAAACGACCACGAAGGGACTCGAACCCTCAATCTTCTGATTCGAAGTCAGACGCCTTATCCATTAGGCCACGCGGTCTTTCACCGAAAAAGAGCGTTTACGTAAATACTTTCATCTATAATTAGCGTAGTTTGTACTACAGTATCAACGAAATATTTTTTCATAACAAAGCAAACAAGTACAGAACTACCACAGTCCCAAAGAGGTACGGTATTAAAAAAGCAGCCAGTAGCCCCGCCCATACCCTAAAGCTATGTGCTTACCCAATTGGCGCTGCCTCTTGTCTGTTATTTTCCTATTGCTGAGTGATGCCCCGCCCCTCGTACTCAGGGCACAAATGGAATTGACTGACGCTTCTGTGAAGTAATGGTTTTATAAACAATACATACCGGTATGTGATTGTTAATATGAAATATATATTAAAGCGGCTGAAATACAAACTGACAAAAAAAATCTAGCAGAGGATGGTTTTGATCCATCGACCTCTGGGTTATGGGCCCAGCACGCTTCCGCTGCGCCACTCTGCTTTTGCTCAGTTGTCAAATGTTTAATAAGATACTGTTAAATTAATTAATATAATGGACTACTATTTAATCATTAGCGGTTAACGTTACTTTAGGGTGGTAAGGTTAAATTGCCTTTACCAGACACCGTGTTTAAATGGTTACTGACGCTAACCATGTTGAAATATATGTTTATTTATTTTGATGAATAATAGCTGAAGAGAGGGGAAACGTCTGGAAAGTTTATTATAAAACAGTCGTGTGAAAAAAAAACATACACGTTACACCCCAGATGGGACTCGAACCCACAATCCCTGGCTTAGGAGGCCAGGCCACTGGGGCTCCTAAAGAAAATGCCGTTCTTGCTCATATTTGTGTGCCAGACTATCGCTAAATACAGAATGGAAGGTAACCCCAAAAAAAAATTATTAACGCTTTACCTTTTTACCTGTACTGTACTCTGCAAGCTTTTTATGGTCACCTCGGATTTTTCAGTACAGGTTGCAAAAGCAGACAAAAGCAAATAAAAGTATTTCTGAGGGTTTTATACTTTAGATTTTATGGCTAAAAGGTGCCATCCCACAACTTTACAGTGAATTTCTCAGCATTTATTATGATAGAAACGTCAGTTCGACGAAACACGTTTTAATAACTTAAGAATAATAATGCACTGAAACGAAGGTCCCACCGAGATTTGAACTCGGATCGCTGGATTCAGAGTCCAGAGTGCTAACCATTACACCATGGAACCCATATTTACGCCTTGGCCACGTAACTGTAATAAATACATCATTTTTTTTTTTTTTTTTTTTTTTTTTGTAAGCGTTTCTACTGCGATTGTTTTAATTAGCACTAATCTTGGACTACCTTACCCAGGGTAACATTACACAGTCCAAGATTGGTTTTAATCGGGCTGTGAAAGCAGCCGAATATGTTTACAATGACTTGGATCCGGGAATCCAGAGCTTTAAAAACTGTAATAAGTCCAGACTAGTTTGGAAAAGCTTGTCTTCGTTCAGACTGTATCACAATCCCCCATCCTTCACTGCTATGACATAATAGTGTTGCATTGAATTACTACTTTTTATAAAGCATGTTATTGTGAAGCATGTTTACTGACGTGCACCTTTTGTTTTTGTGTAGATCTCCTCACCATTACCTACTGTCGAAGCAGTGGCCCTGGAGGCCAGAATGTTAATAAAGGTATGGAAATGGAAGTCTTTGTTAAAATATTCACAAGCATGTTTAATGTACAGGGTGATCAGGAGCACTGTTGTGGGGTAGCATTCTCCACAGAGTTAACTAGACAGGCAACAACATCACAGGTTACAGAGAGTCAGCTACTGTTGTGTTATAGTACATTTTTCGCATTTTGTTCTAGTAAACACACAAGCTGAAGTCCGGTTCCACATACAAACAGCTGATTGGATTCCTGAAGATGTGCGACAAAAGATTATTTCTCAGGTAACATCAATACTAAGATTACATATTCACTGGAGCTGACTGCTAATAACATTGAAGAAATGTGAAAGTTAACTAACAGCTGGTGTGTAAAGGGTAAATATTTTAACTTCTAACTGAAATGAAAGCTTAACAAAAAACACCTCTATGAATCTGTGCTATACGATGAAAACATGAATAAAATCAGACATTGGTCTAATTAGTTTGTTATAAGGCTATGATTTTGATGCAGTACTTTTTAGTTCGTTTTACTGGCAAGGTGCGGCAAAAAAACAAGAATTCACGGAAAGTTGTCCAAATGTAGGTTTAGCTACATCAACATACACAAGAGCTTTTAAATAGTACACCAGAACCAATAATATAAAGACTTGCTTTTGACTGCTGGCAAGTTTAAATGTTACTTTAGAGTACAAAACTTTACCGTCCAGACTTCAGACTCCGACATCATTTCTGGTCAGAGTCGAGGGTCTCAGTGCGACAAATGTTTGAAATTCTCCCTTTCGGGTTCCCTGTTGGTTGAGAGGACGGATGTACCAACGATGTCGCTTTTAAAACCTCTTGATAAGAGGTACAAACTCAGCACATTTACTTTAAATGTAAATGTATCCAATTTTGCGAATGCAATCTGTATTTAAAGTGTGAACAACAGCTGTGACCACTTTGCGCAGTCAAAAGTGCTGCGACACGACGCGTCCCGTACAGCAAATAGTGAAGCTGCACAGCTTGTAGTTGATTCATCTGCGATAGAAGGAATCTACGTAAGGAATTGATCATTTGACATATACTGGACTATACATTAGGTACATTTCTAACGAGATCACACTGATGTAGAACATATTTCTATATTTAAGTTAAATTATTTTCCTTACCACACCAAAGGAAAAGAGCCTATATCACTTTTTAAAACGCAGAAACATGTACACTGACTTACATTGTATTATTTGATCTGAAATACAAGTTACACAATTAATAAATAAAATCTAAAATAAAAAAAAAAACGACCACGAAGGAACTCGAACCCTCAATCTTCTGATTCGAAGTCAGACGCCTTATCCATTAGGCCACGCGGTCTTTCACCGAAAGAGAGCGTTTACGTAAATACTTTCATCTATAATTAGCGTAGTTTGTACTACAGTATCAACGAAATATTTTTTCATAACAAAGCAAACAAGTACAGAACTACCACAGTCCCAAAGAGGTACGGTATTAAAAAAGCAGCCAGAAGCCCCGCCCATACCCTAAAGCTATGTGCTTACCCAATTGGCGCTGCCTCTTGTCTGTTATTTTCCTATTGCTGAGTGATGCCCCGCCCCTCGTACTCAGGGCACAAAAGGAATTGACTGACGCTTCTGTGAAGTAATGGTTTTATAAACAATACATACCGGTATGTGATTGTTAATATGAAATATATATAAAAGCGGCTGAAATACAAACTGACAAAAAAAATCTAGCAGAGGATGGTTTCGATCCATCGACCTCTGGGTTATGGGCCCAGCACGCTTCCGCTCACCTCGGATTTTTCAGTACAGGTTGCAAAAGCAGACAAAAGCAAATAAAAGTATTTCTGAGGGTTTTATACTTTATATTTTATGGCTAAAAGGTGCCATCCCACAACTTTGCAGTGAATTTCTCAGCATTTATTATGATAGAAACGTCAGTTCGACGAAACACGTTTTAATAACTTAAGAATAATAATGCACTGAAACGACGGTCCCACCGAGATTTGAACTCGGATTGCTGGATTCAGAGTCCAGAGTGCTAACCATTACACCATGGAACCCATATTTACGCCTTGGCCACGTAACTGTAATAAATACATCATTTTATTATTCGCTTTTTTTTTTTTTTTTTTTTTTTGTGTAAGCGTTTCTACTGCGATTGTTTTAATTAGCACTAATCTTGGACTACCTTACCCAGGGTAACATTACGCAGTCCAAGATTGGTTTTAATCGGGCTGTGAAAGCAGCCGAATATGTTTACAATGACTTGGATCCGGGAATCCAGAGCTTTAAAAACTGTAATAAGTCCAGACTAGTTTGGAAAAGCTTGTCTTCGTTCAGACTGTATCACAATCCCCCATCCTTCACTGCTATGACATAATAGTGTTGCATTGAATTACTACTTTTTATAAAGCATGTTATTGTGAAGCATGTTTACTGACGTGCACCTTTTGTTTTTGTGTAGATCTCCTCACCATTACCTACTGTCGAAGCAGTGGCCCTGGAGGCCAGAATGTTAATAAAGGTATGGAAATGGAAGTCTTTGTTAAAATATTCACAAGCATGTTTAATGTACAGGGTGATCAGGAGCACTGTTGTGGGGAAGCATTCTCCACAGAGTTAACTAGACAGGCAACAACATCACAGGTTACAGAGAGTCAGCTACTGTTGTGTTATAGTACATTTTTCGCATTTTGTTCTAGTAAACACACAAGCTGAAGTCCGGTTCCACATACAAACAGCTGATTGGATTCCTGAAGATGTGCGACAAAAGATTATTTCTCAGGTAACATCAATACTAAGATTACATATTCACTGGAGCTGACTGCTAATAACATTGAAGAAATGTGAAAGTTAACTAACAGCTGGTGTGTAAAGGGTAAATATTTTAACTTCTAACTGAAATGAAAGCTTAACAAAAAACACCTCTATGAATCTGTGCTATACGATGAAAACATGAATAAAATCAGACATTGGTCTAATTAGTTTGTTATAAGGCTATGATTTTGATGCAGTACTTTTTAGTTCGTTTTACTGGCAAGGTGCAGCAAAAAAACAAGAATTCACGGAAAGTTGTCCAAATGTAGGTTTAGCTACATCAACATACACAAGAGCTTTTAAATAGTACACCAGAACCAATAATATAAAGACTTGCTTTTGACTGCTGGCAAGTTTAAATGTTACTTTAGAGTACAAAACTTTACCGTCCAGACTTCAGACTCCGACATCATTTCTGGTCAGAGTCGAGGGTCTCAGTGCGACAAATGTTTGAAATTCTCCCTTTCGGGTTCCCTGTTGGTTGAGAGGACGGATGTACCAACGATGTCGCTTTTAAAACCTCTTGATAAGAGGTACAAACTCAGCACATTTACTTTAAATGTAAATGTATCCAATTTTGCGAATGCAATCTGTATTTAAAGTGTGAACAACAGCTGTGACCACTTTGCGCAGTCAAAAGTGCTGCGACACGACGCGTCCCGTACTGCAAATAGTGAAGCTGCACAGCTTGTAGTTGATTCACCTGCGACAGAAGGAATCTACGTAAGGAATTGATCATTTGACATATACTGGACTATACATTAGGTACATTTCTAACGAGATCACACTGATGTAGAACATATTTCTATATTTAAGTTAAATTATTTTCCTTACCACACCAAAGGAAAAGAGCCTATATCACTTTTTAAAACGCAGAAACATGTACACTGACTTACATTGTATTATTTGATCTGAAATACAAGTTACACAATTAATAAATAAAATCTAAAATAAAGAAACGACCACGAAGGGACTCGAACCCTCAATCTTCTGATTCGAAGTCAGACGCCTTATCCATTAGGCCACGCGGTCTTTCACCGAAAGAGAGCGTTTACGTAAATACTTTCATCTATAATTAGCGTAGTTTGTACTACAGTATCAACGAAAATTTTTTTCATAACAAAGCAAACAAGTACAGAACTACCACAGTCCCAAAGAGGTACGGTATTAAAAAAGCAGCCAGTAGCCCCGCCCATACCCTAAAGCTATGTGCTTACCCAATTGGCGCTGCCTCTTGTCTGTTATTTTCCTATTGGGGAGTGATGCCCCGCCCCTCGTACTCAGGGCACAAAAGGAATTGACTGACGCTTCTGTGAAGTAATGGTTTTATAAACAATACATACCGGTATGTGATTGTTAATATAAAATATATATAAAAGCGGCTGAAATACAAACTGACCAAAAAAATCTAGCAGAGGATGGTTTCGATCCATCGACCTCTGGGTTATGGGCCCAGCACGCTTCCGCTGCGCCACTCTGCTTTTGCTCAGTTGTCAAATGTTTAATAAGATACTGTTAAATTAATTAATATAATGGACTACTATTTAATCATAGCGGTTAACGTTACTCTAGGGTGGTAAGGTTAAATTGCCTTTACCAGACACCGTGTTTAAATGGTTACTGACGCTAACCATGTTGAAATATATGTTTATTTATTTTGATGAATAATAGCTGAAAAGAGGGGAAACGTCTGGAAAGTTTATTATAAAACAGTCGTGAGAAAAAAAAAAACATACACGTTACACCCCAGATGGGACTCGAACCCACAATCCCTGGCTTAGGAGGCCAGTGCCTTATCCATTAGGCCACTGGGGCTCCTAAAGAAAATGCCGTTCTTGCTCATATTTGTGTGCCAGACTATCGCTAAATACAGAATGGAAGGGAACCCAAAAAAAAAAATATTAACGCTTTACCTTTTTACCTGTACTGTACTCTGCAAGCTTTTTATGGTCACCTCGGATTTTTCAGTACAGGTTGCAAAAGCAGACAAAAGCAAATAAAAGTATTTCTGAGGGTTTTATACTTTAGATTTTATGGCTAAAAGGTGCCATCCCACAACTTTGCAGTGAATTTCTCAGCATTTATTATGATAGAAACGTCAGTTCGACTAAACACTTTTTAATAACTTAAGAATAATAATGCACTGAAACGAAGGTCCCACCGAGATTTGAACTCGGATCGCTGGATTCAGAGTCCAGAGTGCTAACCATTACACCATGGAACCCACATTTACGCCTTGGCCACGTAACTGTAATAAATACATCATTTTTTTTTTTTTTTTTTTTTTTTTTTGTAAGCGTTTCTACTGCGATTGTTTTAATTAGCACTAATCTTGGACTACCTTACCCAGGGTAACATTACGCAGTCCAAGATTGGTTTTAATCGGGCTGTGAAAGCAGCCGAATATGTTTACAATGACTTGGATCCGGGAATCCAGAGCTTTAAAAACTGTAATAAGTCCAGACTAGTTTGGAAAAGCTTGTCTTCGTTCAGACTGTATCACAATCCCCCATCCTTCACTGCTATGACATAATAGTGTTGCATTGAATTACTACTTTTTATAAAGCATGTTATTGTGAAGCATGTTTACTGACGTGCACCTTTTGTTTTTGTGTAGATCTCCTCACCATTACCTACTGTCGAAGCAGTGGCCCTGGAGCCAGAATGTTAATAAAGGTATGGAAATGGAAGTCTTTGTTAAAATATTCACAAGCATGTTTAATGTACAGGGTGATCAGGAGCACTGTTGTGGGGAAGCATTCTCCACAGAGTTAACTAGACAGGCAACAACATCACAGGTTACAGAGAGTCAGCTACTGTTGTGTTATAGTACATTTTTCGCATTTTGTTCTAGTAAACACACAAGCTGAAGTCCGGTTCCACATACAAACAGCTGATTGGATTCCTGAAGATGTGCGACAAAAGATTATTTCTCAGGTAACATCAATACTAAGATTACATATTCACTGGAGCTGACTGCTAATAACATTGAAGAAATGTGAAAGTTAACTAACAGCTGGTGTGTAAAGGGTAAATATTTTAACTTCTAACTGAAATGAAAGCTTAACAAAAAACACCTCTATGAATCTGTGCTATACGATGAAAACATGAATAAAATCAGACATTGGTCTAATTAGTTTGTTATAAGGCTATGATTTTGATGCAGTACTTTTTAGTTCGTTTTACTGGCAAGGTGCGGCAAAAAAACAAGAATTCACGGAAAGTTGTCCAAATGTAGGTTTAGCTACATCAACATACACAAGAGCTTTTAAATATTACACCAGAACCAATAATATAAAGACTTGCTTTTGACTGCTGGCAAGTTTAAATGTTACTTTAGAGTACAAAACTTTACCGTCCAGACTTCAGACTCCGACATCATTTCTGGTCAGAGTCGAGGGTCTCAGTGCGACAAATGTTTGAAATTCTCCCTTTCGGGTTCCCTGTTGGTTGAGAGGACGGATGTACCAACGATGTCGCTTTTAAAACCTCTTGATAAGAGGTACAAACTCAGCACATTTACTTTAAATGTAAATGTATCCAATTTTGCGAATGCAATCTGTATTTAAAGTGTGAACAACAGCTGTGACCACTTTGCGCAGTCAAAAGTGCTGCGACACGACGCGTCCCGTACAGCAAATAGTGAAGCTGCACAGCTTGTAGTTGATTCATCTGCGATAGAAGGAATCTACGTAAGGAATTGATCATTTGACATATACTGGACTATACATTAGGTACATTTCTAACGAGATCACACTGATGTAGAACATATTTCTATATTTAAGTTAAATTATTTTCCTTACCACACCAAAGGAAAAGAGCCTATATCACTTTTTAAAACGCAGAAACATGTACACTGACTTACATTGTATTATTTGATCTGAAATACAAGTTACACAATTAATAAATAAAATCTAAAATAAAAAAAAAAACGACCACGAAGGGACTCGAACCCTCAATCTTCTGATTCGAAGTCAGACGCCTTATCCATTAGGCCACGCGGTCTTTCACCGAAAGAGATCGTTTACGTAAATACTTTCATCTATAATTAGCGTAGTTTGTACTACAGTATCAACGAAATATTTTTTCATAACAAAGCAAACAAGTACAGAACTACCACAGTCCCAAAGAGGTACGGTATTAAAAAAGCAGCCAGTAGCCCCGCCCATACCCTAAAGCTATGTGCTTACCCAATTGGCGCTGCCTCTTGTCTGTTATTTTCCTATTGCTGAGTGATGCCCCGCCCCTCGTACTCAGGGCACAAAAGGAATTGACTGACGCTTCTGTGAAGTAATGGTTTTATAAACAATACATACCGGTATGTGATTGTTAATATGAAATATATATAAAAGCGGCTGAAATACAAACTGACAAAAAAAATCTAGCAGAGGATGGTTTTGATCCATCGACCTCTGGGTTATGGGCCCAGCACGCTTCCGCTCACCTCGGATTTTTCAGTACAGGTTGCAAAAGCAGACAAAAGCAAATAAAAGTATTTCTGAGGGTTTTATACTTTATATTTTATGGCTAAAAGGTGCCATCCCACAACTTTGCAGTGAATTTCTCAGCATTTATTATGATAGAAACGTCAGTTCGACGAAACACGTTTTAATAACTTAAGAATAATAATGCACTGAAACGACGGTCCCACCGAGATTTGAACTCGGATTGCTGGATTCAGAGTCCAGAGTGCTAACCATTACACCATGGAACCCATATTTACGCCTTGGCCACGTAACTGTAATAAATACATCATTTTATTATTCGCTTTTTTTTTTTTTTTTTTTTTTGTGTAAGCGTTTCTACTGCGATTGTTTTAATTAGCACTAATCTTGGACTACCTTACCCAGGGTAACATTACGCAGTCCAAGATTGGTTTTAATCGGGCTGTGAAAGCAGCCGAATATGTTTACAATGACTTGGATCCGGGAATCCAGAGCTTTAAAAACTGTAATAAGTCCAGACTAGTTTGGAAAAGCTTGTCTTCGTTCAGACTGTATCACAATCCCCCATCCTTCACTGCTATGACATAATAGTGTTGCATTGAATTACTACTTTTTATAAAGCATGTTATTGTGAAGCATGTTTACTGACGTGCACCTTTTGTTTTTGTGTAGATCTCCTCACCATTACCTACTGTCGAAGCAGTGGCCCTGGAGGCCAGAATGTTAATAAAGGTATGGAAATGGAAGTCTTTGTTAAAATATTCACAAGCATGTTTAATGTACAGGGTGATCAGGAGCACTGTTGTGGGGAAGCATTCTCCACAGAGTTAACTAGACAGGCAACAACATCACAGGTTACAGAGAGTCAGCTACTGTTGTGTTATAGTACATTTTTCGCATTTTGTTCTAGTAAACACACAAGCTGAAGTCCGGTTCCACATACAAACAGCTGATTGGATTCCTGAAGATGTGCGACAAAAGATTATTTCTCAGGTAACATCAATACTAAGATTACATATTCACTGGAGCTGACTGCTAATAACATTGAAGAAATGTGAAAGTTAACTAACAGCTGGTGTGTAAAGGGTAAATATTTTAACTTCTAACTGAAATGAAAGCTTAACAAAAACACCTCTATGAATCTGTGCTATACGATGAAAACATGAATAAAATCAGACATTGGTCTAATTAGTTTGTTATAAGGCTATGATTTTGATGCAGTACTTTTTAGTTCGTTTTACTGGCAAGGTGCGGCAAAAAAACAAGAATTCACGGAAAGTTGTCCAAATGTAGGTTTAGCTACATCAACATACACAAGAGCTTTTAAATAGTACACCAGAACCAATAATATAAAGACTTGCTTTTGACTGCTGGCAAGTTTAAATGTTACTTTAGAGTACAAAACTTTACCGTCCAGACTTCAGACTCCGACATCATTTCTGGTCAGAGTCGAGGGTCTCAGTGCGACAAATGTTTGAAATTCTCCCTTTCGGGTTCCCTGTTGGTTGAGAGGACGGATGTACCAACGATGTCGCTTTTAAAACCTCTTGATAAGAGGTACAAACTCAGCACATTTACTTTAAATGTAAATGTATCCAATTTTGCGAATGCAATCTGTATTTAAAGTGTGAACAACAGCTGTGACCACTTTGCGCAGTCAAAAGTGCTGCGACACGACGCGTCCCGTACAGCAAATAGTGAAGCTGCACAGCTTGTAGTTGATTCACCTGCGATAGAAGGAATCTACGTAAGGAATTGATCATTTGACATATACTGGACTATACATTAGGTACATTTCAAACGAGATCACACTGATGTAGAACATATTTCTATATTTAAGTTGGAGCAGTGTGGAGTAGTGGTTAGGGCTCTGGACTCTTGACCGGAGGGTTGTGGGTTCAATCCCCAGTGGGGGACACTGCTGTTGTACCCTTGAGCAAGGTACTTTACCTAGATTGCTCCAGTAAAAACCCAACTGTATAAATGGGTAATTGTATGTAAAAATAGTGTGATATCTGTATAATGTGATATTTTGTAACAATTGTAAGTCGCCCTGGATAAGGGCGTCTGCTAAGAAATGAATAATAATAATAAATTATTTTCCTTACCACACCAAAGGAAAAGAGCCTATATCACTTTTTAAAACGCAGAAACATGTACACTGACTTACATTGTATTATTTGATCTGAAATACAAGTTACACAATTAATAAATGAAATCTAAAATAAAAAAAACCATCACGAAGGGACTCGAACCCTCAATCTTCTGATTCGAAGTCAAACGCCTTATCCATTAGGCCACGCGGTCTTTCACCAAAAGAGAGCGTTTAGTAAATACTTTCATCTATAATTAGCGTAGTTTGTACTACAGTATCAACGAAATATGTTTTCATAACAAAGCAAACAAGTACAGAACTACCACAGTCCCAAAGAGGTACGGTATTAAAAAAGCAGCCAGTAGCCCCGCCCATACCCTAAAGCTATGTGCTTACCCAATTGGCGCTGCCTCTTGTCTGTTATTTTCCTATTGCTGAGTGATGCCCCGCCCCTCGTACTCAGGGCACAAATGGAATTGACTGACGCTTCTGTGAAGTAATGGTTTTATAAACAATACATACCGGTATGTGATTGTTAATATGAAATATATATTAAAGCGGCTGAAATACAAACTGACAAAAAAAAGCTAGCAGAGGATGGTTTCGATCCATCGACCTCTGGGTTATGGGCCCAGCACGCTTCCGCTGCGCCACTCTGCTTTTGCTCAGTTGTCAAATGTTTAATAAGATACTGTTAAATTAATTAATATAATGGACTACTATTTAATCATTAGCGGTTAACGTTACTTTAGGGTGGTAAGGTTAAATTGCCTTTACCAGACACCGTGTTTAAATGGTTACTGACGCTAACCATGTTGAAATATATGTTTATTTATTTTGATGAATCATAGATGAAGAGAGGGGAAACGTCTGGAAAGTTTATTATAAAACAGTCGTGTGAAAAAAAAACATACACGTTACACCCCAGATGGGACTCGAACCCACAATCCCTGGCTTAGGAGGCCAGTGCCTTATCCATTAGGCCACTGGGGCTCCTAAAGAAAATGCCGTTCTTGCTAATATTTGTGTGCCAGACTATCGCTAAATACAGAATGGAAGAACCCAAAAAAAAAAAATTATTAACGCTTTACCTTTTTACCTGTACTGTACTCTGCAAGCTTTTTATGGTCACCTCGGATTTTTCAGTACAGGTTGCAAAAGCAGACAAAAGCAAATAAAAGTATTTCTGAGGGTTTTATACTTTAGATTTTATGGCTAAAAGGTGCCATCCCACAACTTTGCAGTGAATTTCTCAGCATTTATTATGATAGAAACGTCAGTTCGACGAAACACGTTTTAATAACTTAAGAATAATAATGCACTGAAACGAAGGTCCCACCGAGATTTGAACTCGGATCGCTGGATTCAGAGTCCAGAGTGCTAACCATTACACCATGGAACCCACATTTACGCCTTGGCCACGTAACTGTAATAAATACATCTTTTTTTTTTTTTTTTTTTTTGTAAGCGTTTCTACTGCGATTGTTTTAATTAGCACTAATCTTGGACTACCTTACCCAGGGTAACATTACGCAGTCCAAGATTGGTTTTAATCGGGCTGTGAAAGCAGCCGAATATGTTTACAATGACTTGGATCCGGGAATCCAGAGCTTTAAAAACTGTAATAAGTCCAGACTAGTTTGGAAAAGCTTGTCTTCGTTCAGACTGTATCACAATCCCCCATCCTTCACTGCTATGACATAATAGTGTTGCATTGAATTACTACTTTTTATAAAGCATGTTATTGTGAAGCATGTTTACTGACGTGCACCTTTTGTTTTTGTGTAGATCGCCTCACCATTACCTACTGTCGAAGCAGTGGCCCTGGAGGCCAGAATGTTAATAAAGGTATGGAAATGGAAGTCTTTGTTAAAATATTCACAAGCATGTTTAATGTACAGGGTGATCAGGAGCACTGTTGTGGGGAAGCATTCTCCACAGAGTTAACTAGACAGGCAACAACATCACAGGTTACAGAGAGTCAGCTACTGTTGTGTTATAGTACATTTTTCGCATTTTGTTCTAGTAAACACACAAGCTGATGTCCGGTTCCACATACAAACAGCTGATTGGATTCCTGAAGATGCGCGACAAAAGATTATTTCTCAGGTAACATCAATACTAAGATTACATATTCACTGGAGCTGACTGCTAATAACATTGAAGAAATGTGAAAGTTAACTAACAGCTGGTGTGTAAAGGGTAAATATTTTAACTTCTAACTGAAATGAAAGCTTAACAAAAAACACCTCTATGAATCTGTGCTATACGATGAAAACATGAATAAAATCAGACATTGGTCTAATTAGTTTGTTATAAGGCTATGATTTTGATGCAGTACTTTTTAGTTCGTTTTACTGGCAAGGTGCGGCAAAAAAACAAGAATTCACGGAAAGTTGTCCAAATGTAGGTTTAGCTACATCAACATACACAAGAGCTTTTAAATAGTACACCAGAACCAATAATATAAAGACTTGCTTTTGACTGCTGGCAAGTTTAAATGTTACTTTAGAGTACAAAACTTTACCGTCCAGACTTCAGACTCCGACATCATTTCTGGTCAGAGTCGAGGGTCTCAGTGCGACAAATGTTTGAAATTCTCCCTTTCGGGTTCCCTGTTGGTTGAGAGGACGGATGTACCAACGATGTCGCTTTTAAAACCTCTTGATAAGAGGTACAAACTCAGCACATTTACTTTAAATGTAAATGTATCCAATTTTGCGAATGCAATCTGTATTTAAAGTGTGAACAACAGCTGTGACCACTTTGCGCAGTCAAAAGTGCTGCGACACGACGCGTCCCGTACAGCAAATAGTGAAGCTGCACAGCTTGTAGTTGATTCACCTGCGATAGAAGGAATCTACGTAAGGAATTGATCATTTGACATATACTGGACTATACATTAGGTACATTTCAAACGAGATCACACTGATGTAGAACATATTTCTATATTTAAGTTGGAGCAGTGTGGAGCAGCAGTGTGGAGTAGTGGTTAGGGCTCTGGACTCTTGACCGGAGGGTTGTGGGTTCAATCCCCAGTGGGGGACACTGCTGTTGTACCCTTGAGCAAGGTACTTTACCTAGATTACTCCAGTAAAAACCCAACTGTATAAATGGGTAATTGTATGTAAAAATAGTGTGATATCTGTATAATGTGATATTTTGTAACAATTGTAAGTCGCCCTGGATAAGGGCGTCTGCTAAGAAATGAATAATAATAATAAATTATTTTCCTTACCACACCAAAGGAAAAGAGCCTATATCACTTTTTAAAACGCAGAAACATGTACACTGACTTACATTGTATTATTTGATCTGAAATACAAGTTACACAATTAATAAATGAAATCTAAAATAAAAAAAACGATCACGAAGGAACTCGAACCCTCAATCTTCTGATTCGAAGTCAAACGCCTTATCCATTAGGCCACGCGGTCTTTCACCAAAAGAGAGCGTTTAGTAAATACTTTCATCTATAATTAGCGTAGTTTGTACTACAGTATCAACGAAATATGTTTTCATAACAAAGCAAACAAGTACAGAACTACCACAGTCCCAAAGAGGTACGGTATTAAAAAAGCAGCCAGTAGCCCCGCCCATACCCTAAAGCTATGTGCTTACCCAATTGGCGCTGCCTCTTGTCTGTTATTTTCCTATTGCTGAGTGATGCCCCGCCCCTCGTACTCAGGGCACAAATGGAATTGACTGACGCTTCTGTGAAGTAATGGTTTTATAAACAATACATACCGGTATGTGATTGTTAATATGAAATATATATTAAAGCGGCTGAAATACAAACTGACAAAAAAAAGCTAGCAGAGGATGGTTTCGATCCATCGACCTCTGGGTTATGGGCCCAGCACGCTTCCGCTGCGCCACTCTGCTTTTGCTCAGTTGTCAAATGTTTAATAAGATACTGTTAAATTAATTAATATAATGGACTACTATTTAATCATTAGCGGTTAACGTTACTTTAGGGTGGTAAGGTTAAATTGCCTTTACCAGACACCGTGTTTAAATGGTTACTGACGCTAACCATGTTGAAATATATGTTTATTTATTTTGATGAATAATAGCTGAAGAGAGGGGAAACGTCTGGAAAGTTTATTATAAAACAGTCGTGTGAAAAAAAAAACATACACGTTACACCCCAGATGGGACTCGAACCCACAATCCCTGGCTTAGGAGGCCAGTGCCTTATCCATTAGGCCACTAGGGCTCCTAAAGAAAATGCCGTTCTTGCTAATATTTGTGTGCCAGACTATCGCTAAATACAGAATGGAAGAACCCAAAAAAAAAAAATTATTAACGCTTTACCTTTTTACCTGTACTGTACTCTGCAAGCTTTTTATGGTCACCTCGGATTTTTCAGTACAGGTTGCAAAAGCAGACAAAAGCAAATAAAAGTATTTCTGAGGGTTTTATACTTTAGATTTTATGGCTAAAAGGTGCCATCCCACAACTTTGCAGTGAATTTCTCAGCATTTATTATGATAGAAACGTCAGTTCGACGAAACACGTTTTAATAACTTAAGAATAATAATGCACTGAAACGAAGGTCCCACCGAGATTTGAACTCGGATCGCTGGATTCAGAGTCCAGAGTGCTAACCATTACACCATGGAACCCACATTTACGTTTCTACTGCGATTGTTTTAATTAGCACTAATCTTGGACTACCTTACCCAGGGTAACATTACGCAGTCCAAGATTGGTTTTAATCGGGCTGTGAAAGCAGCCGAATATGTTTACAATGACTTGGATCCGGGAATCCAGAGCTTTAAAAACTGTAATAAGTCCAGACTAGTTTGGAAAAGCTTGTCTTCGTTCAGACTGTATCACAATCCCCCATCCTTCACTGCTATGACATAATAGTGTTGCATTGAATTACTACTTTTTATAAAGCATGTTATTGTGAAGCATGTTTACTGACGTGCACCTTTTGTTTTTGTGTAGATCGCCTCACCATTACCTACTGTCGAAGCAGTGGCCCTGGAGGCCAGAATGTTAATAAAGGTATGGAAATGGAAGTCTTTGTTAAAATATTCACAAGCATGTTTAATGTACAGGGTGATCAGGAGCACTGTTGTGGGGAAGCATTCTCCACAGAGTTAACTAGACAGGCAACAACATCACAGGTTACAGAGAGTCAGCTACTGTTGTGTTATAGTACATTTTTCGCATTTTGTTCTAGTAAACACACAAGCTGATGTCCGGTTCCACATACAAACAGCTGATTGGATTCCTGAAGATGCGCGACAAAAGATTATTTCTCAGGTAACATCAATACTAAGATTACATATTCACTGGAGCTGACTGCTAATAACATTGAAGAAATGTGAAAGTTAACTAACAGCTGGTGTGTAAAGGGTAAATATTTTAACTTCTAACTGAAATGAAAGCTTAACAAAAAACACCTCTATGAATCTGTGCTATACGATGAAAACATGAATAAAATCAGACATTGGTCTAATTAGTTTGTTATAAGGCTATGATTTTGATGCAGTACTTTTTAGTTCGTTTTACTGGCAAGGTGCGGCAAAAAAACAAGAATTCACGGAAAGTTGTCCAAATGTAGGTTTAGCTACATCAACATACACAAGAGCTTTTAAATAGTACACCAGAACCAATAATATAAAGACTTGCTTTTGACTGCTGGCAAGTTTAAATGTTACTTTAGAGTACAAAACTTTACCGTCCAGACTTCAGACTCCGACATCATTTCTGGTCAGAGTCGAGGGTCTCAGTGCGACAAATGTTTGAAATTCTCCCTTTCGGGTTCCCTGTTGGTTGAGAGGACGGATGTACCAACGATGTCGCTTTTAAAACCTCTTGATAAGAGGTACAAACTCAGCACATTTACTTTAAATGTAAATGTATCCAATTTTGCGAATGCAATCTGTATTTAAAGTGTGAACAACAGCTGTGACCACTTTGCGCAGTCAAAAGTGCTGCGACACGACGCGTCCCGTACAGCAAATAGTGAAGCTGCACAGCTTGTAGTTGATTCATCTGCGATAGAAGGAATCTACGTAAGGAATTGATCATTTGACATATACTGGACTATACATTAGGTACATTTCTAACGAGATCACACTGATGTAGAACATATTTCTATATTTAAGTTAAATTATTTTCCTTACCACACCAAAGGAAAAGAGCCTATATCACTTTTTAAAACGCAGAAACATGTACACTGACTTACATTGTATTATTTGATCTGAAATACAAGTTACACAATTAATAAATAAAATCTAAAATAAAAAAAAAAACGACCACGAAGGGACTCGAACCCTCAATCTTCTGATTCGAAGTCAGACGCCTTATCCATTAGGCCACGCGGTCTTTCACCGAAAGAGAGCGTTTACGTAAATACTTTCATCTATAATTAGCGTAGTTTGTACTACAGTATCAACGAAATATTTTTTCATAACAAAGCAAACAAGTACAGAACTACCACAGTCCCAAAGAGGTACGGTATTAAAAAAGCAGCCAGTAGCCCCGCCCATACCCTAAAGCTATGTGCTTACCCAATTGGCGCTGCCTCTTGTCTGTTATTTTCCTATTGCTGAGTGATGCCCCGCCCCTCGTACTCAGGGCACAAAAGGAATTGACTGACGCTTCTGTGAAGTAATGGTTTTATAAACAATACATACCGGTATGTGATTGTTAATATGAAATATATATAAAAGCGGCTGAAATACAAACTGACAAAAAAAATCTAGCAGAGGATGGTTTCGATCCATCGACCTCTGGGTTATGGGCCCAGCACGCTTCCGCTGCGCCACTCTGCTTTTGATCAGTTGTCAAATGTTTAATAAGATACTGTTAAATTAATTAATATAATGGACTACTATTTAATCATAGCGGTTAACGTTACTCTAGGGTGGTAAGGTTAAATTGCCTTTACCAGACACCGTGTTTAAATGGTTACTGACGCTAACCATGTTGAAATATATGTTTATTTATTTTGATGAATAATAGCTGAAGAGAGGGGAAACGTCTGGAAAGTTTATTATAAAACAGTCGTGAGAAAAAAAAAACATACACGTTACACCCCAGATGGGACTCGAACCCACAATCCCTGGCTTAGGAGGCCAGGCCACTGGGGCTCCTAAAGAAAATGCCGTTCTTGCTCATATTTGTGTGCCAGACTATCGCTAAATACAGAATGGAAGGGAACCCCCCAAAAAAATTATTAACGCTTTACCTTTTTACCTGTACTGTACTCTGCAAGCTTTTTATGGTCACCTCGGATTTTTCAGTACAGGTTGCAAAAGCAGACAAAAGCAAATAAAAGTATTTCTGAGGGTTTTATACTTTAGATTTTATGGCTAAAAGGTGCCATCCCACAACTTTGCAGTGAATTTCTCAGCATTTATTATGATAGAAACGTCAGTTCGACGAAACACGTTTTAATAACTTAAGAATAATAATGCACTGAAACGACGGTCCCACCGAGATTTGAACTCGGATTGCTGGATTCAGAGTCCAGAGTGCTAACCATTACACCATGGAACCCATATTTACGCCTTGGCCACGTAACTGTAATAAATACATCATTTTATTATTCGCTTTTTTTTTTTTTTTTTTTTTTTGTGTAAGCGTTTCTACTGCGATTGTTTTAATTATCACTAATCTTGGACTACCTTACCCAGGGTAACATTACGCAGTCCAAGATTGGTTTTAATCGGGCTGTGAAAGCAGCCGAATATGTTTACAATGACTTGGATCCGGGAATCCAGAGCTTTAAAAACTGTAATAAGTCCAGACTAGTTTGGAAAAGCTTGTCTTCGTTCAGACTGTATCACAATCCCCCATCCTTCACTGCTATGACATAATAGTGTTGCATTGAATTACTACTTTTTATAAAGCATGTTATTGTGAAGCATGTTTACTGACGTGCACCTTTTGTTTTTGTGTAGATCTCCTCACCATTACCTACTGTCGAAGCAGTGGCCCTGGAGCCAGAATGTTAATAAAGGTATGGAAATGGAAGTCTTTGTTAAAATATTCACAAGCATGTTTAATGTACAGGGTGATCAGGAGCACTGTTGTGGGGAAGCATTCTCCACAGAGTTAACTAGACAGGCACAGGTTATAGAGAGTCAGCTACTGTTGTGTTATAGTACATTTTTCACATTTTGTTCTAGTAAACACACAAGCTGAAGTCCGGTTCCACATACAAACAGCTGATTGGATTCCTGAAGATGTGCGACAAAAGATTATTTCTCAGGTAACATCAATACTAAGATTACATATTCACTGGAGCTGACTGCTAATAACATTGAAGAAATGTGAAAGTTAACTAACAGCTGGTGTGTAAAGGGTAAATATTTTAACTTCTAACTGAAATGAAAGCTTAACAAAAAACACCTCAATGAATCTGTGCTATACGATGAAAACATGAATAAAATCAGACATTGGTCTAATTAGTTTGTTATAAGGCTATGATTTTGATGCAGTACTTTTTAGTTCGTTTTACTGGCAAGGTGCAGCAAAAAAACAAGAATTCACGGAAAGTTGTCCAAATGTAGGTTTAGCTACATCAACATACACAAGAGCTTTTAAATAGTACACCAGAACCAATAATATAAAGACTTGCTTTTGACTGCTGGCAAGTTTAAATGTTACTTTAGAGTACAAAACTTTACCGTCCAGACTTCAGACTCCGACATCATTTCTGGTCAGAGTCGAGGGTCTCAGTGCGACAAATGTTTGAAATTCTCCCTTTCGGGTTCCCTGTTGGTTGAGAGGACGGATGTACCAACGATGTCGCTTTTAAAACCTCTTGATAAGAGGTACAAACTCAGCACATTTACTTTAAATGTAAATGTATCCAATTTTGCGAATGCAATCTGTATTTAAAGTGTGAACAACAGCTGTGACCACTTTGCGCAGTCAAAAGTGCTGCGACACGACGCGTCCCGTACAGCAAATAGTGAAGCTGCACAGCTTGTAGTTGATTCACCTGCGATAGAAGGAATCTACGTAAGGAATTGATCATTTGACATATACTGGACTATACATTAGGTACATTTCTAACGAGATCACACTGATGTAGAACATATTTCTATATTTAAGTTAAATTATTTTCCTTACCACACCAAAGGAAAAGAGCCTATATCACTTTTTAAAACGCAGAAACATGTACACTGACTTACATTGTATTATTTGATCTGAAATACAAGTTACACAATTAATAAATAAAATCTAAAATAAAAAAAAAAACGACCACGAAGGGACTCGAACCCTCAATCTTCTGATTCGAAGTCAGACGCCTTATCCATTAGGCCACGCGGTCTTTCACCGAAAGAGAGCGTTTACGTAAATACTTTCATCTATAATTAGCGTAGTTTGTACTACAGTATCAACGAAATATTTTTTCATAACAAAGCAAACAAGTACAGAACTACCACAGTCCCAAAGAGGTACGGTATTAAAAAAGCAGCCAGTAGCCCCGCCCATACCCTAAAGCTATGTGCTTACCCAATTGGCGCTGCCTCTTGTCTGTTATTTTCCTATTGCTGAGTGATGCCCCGCCCCTCGTACTCAGGGCACAAAAGGAATTGACTGACGCTTCTGTGAAGTAATGGTTTTATAAACAATACATACCGGTATGTGATTGTTAATATGAAATATATATAAAAGCGGCTGAAATACAAACTGACAAAAAAAATCTAGCAGAGGATGGTTTCGATCCATCGACCTCTGGGTTATGGGCCCAGCACGCTTCCGCTGCGCCACTCTGCTTTTGATCAGTTGTCAAATGTTTAATAAGATACTGTTAAATTAATTAATATAATGGACTACTATTTAATCATAGCGGTTAACGTTACTCTAGGGTGGTAAGGTTAAATTGCCTTTACCAGACACCGTGTTTAAATGGTTACTGACGCTAACCATGTTGAAATATATGTTTATTTATTTTGATGAATAATAGCTGAAGAGAGGGGAAACGTCTGGAAAGTTTATTATAAAACAGTCGTGAGAAAAAAAAAACATACACGTTACACCCCAGATGGGACTCGAACCCACAATCCCTGGCTTAGGAGGCCAGGCCACTGGGGCTCCTAAAGAAAATGCCGTTCTTGCTCATATTTGTGTGCCAGACTATCGCTAAATACAGAATGGAAGGGAACCCCCCAAAAAAATTATTAACGCTTTACCTTTTTACCTGTACTGTACTCTGCAAGCTTTTTATGGTCACCGGATTTTTCAGTACAGGTTGCAAAAGCAGACAAAAGCAAATAAAAGTATTTCTGAGGGTTTTATACTTTAGATTTTATGGCTAAAAGGTGCCATCCCACAACTTTGCAGTGAATTTCTCAGCATTTATTATGATAGAAACGTCAGTTCGACGAAACACGTTTTAATAACTTAAGAATAATAATGCACTGAAACGACGGTCCCACCGAGATTTGAACTCGGATTGCTGGATTCAGAGTCCAGAGTGCTAACCATTACACCATGGAACCCATATTTACGCCTTGGCCACGTAACTGTAATAAATACATCATTTTATTATTCGCTTTTTTTTTTTTTTTTTTTTTTTGTGTAAGCGTTTCTACTGCGATTGTTTTAATTATCATTAATCTTGGACTACCTTACCCAGGGTAACATTACGCAGTCCAAGATTGGTTTTAATCGGGCTGTGAAAGCAGCCGAATATGTTTACAATGACTTGGATCCGGGAATCCAGAGCTTTAAAAACTGTAATAAGTCCAGACTAGTTTGGAAAAGCTTGTCTTCGTTCAGACTGTATCACAATCCCCCATCCTTCACTGCTATGACATAATAGTGTTGCATTGAATTACTACTTTTTATAAAGCATGTTATTGTGAAGCATGTTTACTGACGTGCACCTTTTGTTTTTGTGTAGATCTCCTCACCATTACCTACTGTCGAAGCAGTGGCCCTGGAGCCAGAATGTTAATAAAGGTATGGAAATGGAAGTCTTTGTTAAAATATTCACAAGCATGTTTAATGTACAGGGTGATCAGGAGCACTGTTGTGGGGAAGCATTCTCCACAGAGTTAACTAGACAGGCACAGGTTATAGAGAGTCAGCTACTGTTGTGTTATAGTACATTTTTCACATTTTGTTCTAGTAAACACACAAGCTGAAGTCCGGTTCCACATACAAACAGCTGATTGGATTCCTGAAGATGTGCGACAAAAGATTATTTCTCAGGTAACATCAATACTAAGATTACATATTCACTGGAGCTGACTGCTAATAACATTGAAGAAATGTGAAAGTTAACTAACAGCTGGTGTGTAAAGGGTAAATATTTTAACTTCTAACTGAAATGAAAGCTTAACAAAAAACACCTCAATGAATCTGTGCTATACGATGAAAACATGAATAAAATCAGACATTGGTCTAATTAGTTTGTTATAAGGCTATGATTTTGATGCAGTACTTTTTAGTTCGTTTTACTGGCAAGGTGCAGCAAAAAAACAAGAATTCACGGAAAGTTGTCCAAATGTAGGTTTAGCTACATCAACATACACAAGAGCTTTTAAATAGTACACCAGAACCAATAATATAAAGACTTGCTTTTGACTGCTGGCAAGTTTAAATGTTACTTTAGAGTACAAAACTTTACCGTCCAGACTTCAGACTCCGACATCATTTCTGGTCAGAGTCGAGGGTCTCAGTGCGACAAATGTTTGAAATTCTCCCTTTCGGGTTCCCTGTTGGTTGAGAGGACGGATGTACCAACGATGTCGCTTTTAAAACCTCTTGATAAGAGGTACAAACTCAGCACATTTACTTTAAATGTAAATGTATCCAATTTTGCGAATGCAATCTGTATTTAAAGTGTGAACAACAGCTGTGACCACTTTGCGCAGTCAAAAGTGCTGCGACACGACGCGTCCCGTACAGCAAATAGTGAAGCTGCACAGCTTGTAGTTGATTCACCTGCGATAGAAGGAATCTACGTAAGGAATTGATCATTTGACATATACTGGACTATACATTAGGTACATTTCTAACGAGATCACACTGATGTAGAACATATTTCTATATTTAAGTTAAATTATTTTCCTTACCACACTAAAGGAAAAGAGCCTATATCACTTTTTAAAACGCAGAAACATGTACACTGACTTACATTGTATTATTTGATCTGAAATACAAGTTACACAATTAATGAATAAAATAAAAAATAAATAAAACGACCACGAAGGGACTCGAACCCTCAATCTTCTGATTCGAAGTCAGACGCCTTATCCATTAGGCCACGCGGTCTTTCACCGAAAGAGAGCGTTTACGTAAATACTTTCATCTATAATTAGCGTAGTTTGTACTACAGTATCAACGAAATATTTTTTCATAACAAAGCAAACAAGTACAGAACTACCACAGTCCCAAAGAGGTACGGAATTAAAAAAGCAGCCAGTAGCCCCGCCCATACCCTAAAGCTATGTGCTTACCCAATTGGCGCTGCCTCTTGTCTGTTATTTTCCTATTGCTGAGTGATGCCCCGCCCCTCGTACTCAGGGCACAAATGGAATTGACTGACGCTTCTGTGAAGTAATGGTTTTATAAACAATACATACCGGTATGTGATTGTTAATATGAAATATATATAAAAGCGGCTGAAATACAAACTGACAAAAAAAATCTAGCAGAGGATGGTTTCGATCCATCGACCTCTGGGTTATGGGCCCAGCACGCTTCCGCTGCGCCACTCTGCTTTTGCTCATTTGTCAAATGTTTAATAAGATACTGTTAAATTAATTAATATAATGGACTACTATTTAATCATAGCGGTTAACGTTACTTTAGGGTGGTAAGGTTAAATTGCCTTTACCAGACACCGTGTTTAAATGGTTACTGACGCTAACCATGTTGAAATATATGTTTATTTATTTTGATGAATAATAGCTGAAGAGAGGGGAAACGTCTGGAAAGTTTTTTATAAAACAGTCGTGAGAAAAAAAAAACATACACGTTACACCCCAGATGGGACTCGAACCCACAATCCCTGGCTTAGGAGGCCAGTGCCTTATCCATTAGGCCACTGGGGCTCCTAAAGAAAATGCCGTTCTTGCTCATATTTGTGTGCCTGACTATCGATAAATACAGAATGGAAGGTAAACCAAAAAAAAATTATTAACGCTTTACCTTTTTACCTGTACTGTACTCTGCAAGTTTTTACGGTCACCTTGGATTTTTCAGTACAGGTTGCAAAAGCAGACAAAAGCAAATAAAAGTATTTCTGAGGGTTTTATACTTTAGATTTTATGGCTAAAAGGTGCCATCCCACAACTTTGCAGTGAATTTCTCAGCATTTATTATGATAGAAACGTCAGTTCGACGAAACACTTTTTAATAACTTAAGAATAATAATGCACTAAAACGAAGGTCCCACCGAGATTTGAACTCGGATCGCTGGATTCAGAGTCCAGAGAGCTAACCATTACACCATGGAACCCATATTTACGCCTTGCCCACGTAACTGTAATAAATACATCATTTTATTATTATTCTCTTTTTGTGTGTGTGTGTGTGTGTGTGTGTAAGCGTTTCTACTGCGATTGTTTTAATTAGCACTAATCTTGGACTACCTTTCCCAGGGTAACATTACACAGTCCAAGATTGGTTTTAATCGGGCTGTGAAAGCAACCGAATATGTTTACAATGACTTGGATCCGGGAATCCAGAGCTTTAAAAACTGTAATAAGTCCAGACTAGTTTGGAAAAGCTTGTCTTCGTTCAGACTGTATCACAATCCCCCATCCTTCACTGCTATGACATAATAGTGTTGCATTGAATTACTACTTTTTATAAAGCATGTTATTGTGAAGCATGTTTACTGACGTGCACCTTTTGTTTTTGTGTAGATCGCCTCACCATTACCTACTGTCGAAGCAGTGGCCCTGGGGGCCAGAATGTTAATAAAGGTATGGAAATGGAAGTCTTTGTTAAAATATTCACAAGCATGTTTAATGTACACGGTGATCAGGAGCACTGTTGTGGGGAAGCATTCTCCACAGAGTTAACTAGACAGGCAACAACATCACAGGTTATAGAGAGTCAGCTACTGTTGTGTTCTAGTACATTTTTCACATTTTGTTCTAGTAAACACACAAGCTGAAGTCCGGTTCCACATACAAACAGCTGATTGGATTCCTGAAGATGTGCGACAAAAGATTATTTCTCAGGTAACATCAATACTAAGATTACATATTCACTGGAGCTGACTGCTAATAACATTGAAGAAATGTGAAAGTTAACTAACAGCTGGCGTGTAAAGGGTAAATATTGTAACTTGTAACTGAAATGAAAGCTTAACAAGAAACACCTCTATGAATCTGTGCTATACGATGAAAACATGAATAAAATCAGACATTGGTCTAATTAGTTTGTTATAAGGCTATGATTTTGATGCAGTACTTTTTAGTTCATTTTACTGGCAAGGTGCGGCAAAAAAACAAGAATTCACGGAAAGTTGTCCAAATGTAGGTTTAGCTACATCAACATACACAAGAGCATTTAAATAGTACACCAGAACCAATAATATAAAGACTTGCTTTTGACTGCTGGCAAGTTTAAATGTTACTTTAGAGTGAACCAGGATTTCGAGTTTTCCACGATTCGGAAATAGAATGTTGTAAAAAGAGCCTCTAAGTTGGAAAACTTCTGTTCTCCGATGCATTGTTGTTCTTTCTTTACAGAAAACAGCTCTCACAATTGTTTTTCTTTTAGCTGTCACCCATTTACATACTTGCTCGCTCAGTTATCTCATTCGCTGACCTACACAGATTAGTATTTTCAGTACATTTTTTAACGGAAATAAAGGAAGCGCCTCATCAAATGTGTTTCACATCTATTTTCAGGCGTCCAAGACTACATTCAAATTCACGATTTTCAGGATTTCCATGACCTCTGTGACAAAATCGTAGCCTTAGTTTTACTTACAAAAAAATACCACGAATTGCATACATCAGGGGATAGCAGCGTGACATAGTACACAGCTGCGTGACACTGGGACATTTACAAAATTGAGGAGGTGTGTATACTTTTTTTTTGTAAGTAAATAAATATCAGGGACTTTAATATGTTCTACTGTTTTGAGCACTACATGTAATAGGTCAGGCCTCAGAACTGGCTGTTAAAACCCTGTTAGTTATGTTTTTATTGATTTATTTTGCATCTCAGCATACAAACCGAATAAACAGAAGTGGGGAGCTGATCGTCACCTCGGAAGTGAGCCGGTACCAGATGCGCAATCTGTCTGACTGTTTGCAGAAGATCCGAGACATGATCGCTGCTGCCAGCGTGAAACACAGGCAGCCTTCCCAAGAAGACGTGGCTCTCCGACGCTACAGGTAATCTTCCTGTGACACCAGGATCTGATCAGGGCTGCCAAGAGCTCATTTAAAACTGGGAGCATTACCTTGTACCACGACACAGCAATGCACTAGCCCTCAATTATACTATTTCAGATGCTGATCCTTCCCGTAGCAAACAATCTAACCGCACTCTGCTCTAAGAGGGTTGTGATATTGGCGTCACTTCTTGGATTTTGGATGATAACAGATATTAGCTTCATGCTCATTTTCCCATATCCAGTTGTCTTCATGTTTACAAACTATTTGATCAGAGATGCCGTAACCTTACAATTTGCCTCCAGAGCAAATTAACATTGTTTCTCTTTTCAGGATAGACAAAATGAACCGAGAACGCCTGCAGCAAAAGAAAATGCACACTGCAGTGAAGCGAAGCCGACGCGAGGAGTTTGATTGAAGGTGATGCCAGGATATGAAGGCTGGCTGCATTGAAGCAATCTGTAAAGAATAAATGAATGACTTGTACAAAGTGTTGTTTGTTCCTCGTTTATTTTAATTTGTCGGCTGGTTTTGCTGGGTTGGGTAATTGGAAGTTATGAATAGTTTTCTAAATAGTTACTCGGATGTACCACATGTGTAAGAGTTGATCAGTTGAAAGAGGCATGATCAGTATGACTCTAAAATACTGGCTGGCACAGTGGACTGTAAATTAACATCTTAAAATACATCTGCACATTGCTGTGTGTTTACAATGGTTGTGGTGTTGGAAAGTTAGGTTACTTGTTTGCTGAGCAGTGTCAAAGTAGCCTCCTGACATGGTAATGGTAAACTGAGTGCGTGTTTCACATTTTTTTAATGCGTACAAAAGGCAGATAAGCAGCTTCTCTGGACCGCTGGTTTTCGTTCTCAAAGGGATTTATTTTAGCAAAGGGAAATTGGAAGTGTACATTAAAGCTCAACCACGCCTTCACCAATACCTAAGATTACCATATAACTCCATGTGAAACTCAAAATGGAGAGAGGTAACCAGTGGTGTACCACAGGGATCAGTATTAAGTCCTCTGCTATTCCTGATCTACATTAATGATTTAGATTCTGGTATAGTAAGCAAACAAAAAGTTAAATTTGCAGACGACACAAAAATAGGAGGAGTGGCAAACACTGTTGAAGCAGCAAAGGTCATTCAAAATGATCTAGACAGCATTCAGAATTGGGCAGACACATGGCAAATGAAATTTAATAGAGAAAAGTGTAAAGTATTGCATGCGGGCAATAAAAATGTGCATTATAAATATCATATGGGAGATAGTGAAATTGAAGAAGGGAACTATGAAAAAGACCTAGGAGTTTATGTTGACTCAGAAATGTCTTCATCTAGACAATGTGGGGAAGCTATAAAAAAGGCTAACAAGATGCTCGGATATATTGTGAGAAGTGTTGAATTTAAATCAAGGGAAGTAATGTTAAAACTCTGCAATGCATTAGTAAGACCTCACCTAGAATATTGTGTTCAGTTCTGGTCACCTCGTTACAAAAATGATATTGCTGCTCTAGAAAGAGTGCAAAGAAGAGCAACCAAAATTATCCCGGGTTTAAAAGGCATGTCGTATGCAGACAGGCTAAAAGAATTGAATCTATACAGTCTTGAACAAAGAAGACTACGCGGCGATCTGATTCAAACATTCAAAATCCTAAAAGGTATAGACAATGTCAACCCAGGGGACTTATTTGACCTGAAAAAAGAAACAAGGACCAGGGCTCACAAATGGAGATGAGATAAAGGGGCATTCAGAACAGAAAATAGGACGCGCATTTTTTACACAGAGAATTGTGAGGGTGTGGCACAAACTCCCCTGTAATGTTGTTGAAGCTGACACCCTGGGATGCTTCAAGAAGCTGCTTGATGAGATTCTGGGATCATTAAGCTACTAACAACCAAACGAGCAAGATGGGCTGAATGGCCTCCTCTCGTTTGTAAACTTTCTTATGTTCTTATGTTCTTATAGAAACGTCAGCTCGATGAAACACTTTTTAATATCTTAAGAATAATAATGCTAAAATGATTGTCCTACGGGGATTTGAACTCAGATCACAGGATTGAAAGTCATGAGTGATAACCATTACACCATGGAAACCATATTTATGTGTCGGCCACTTAACTGTAATAAATACATCATTTTATTATTATTCTATTTTTTGTAAGCGTTTCTACTGCTGCTGTTTTAATTTGATACGTTTAGGTTATATTTTAGACAATTTGGTGGATTCTTGATCTCCTTAGTTCGATCTAGGCAGCGGTGAAGAACTTCAGATATTTTCCACAAGGGGGCGATACACCATGGCAGCGGCTAACCACAGTAGTATTGGTGTGAACCAAGCAGAAACTTAATATTTTTAAAAGCGTGAATATGAATTTACAGAAAAGAACTTTTCCAAAATATATAAATGAAAAAAGATAAATTGGTTGGCCAAGAAATAAACTATGGTATGCATTCTCTAGATTGTGGAACATTCATAGAAATAAACTTCCTGCTGATTTCCAAATTTCCTGAAGGAATCAGAGCCAGACAGAAGCACCTGCCATCAACCAAGTGCCTGAATCAGCTCCCTGCACACTGTATTACATTCCTCCATTTCCCAGCCTGGGTCAGCTCTCTGCACACTGTACTGCATTCCTCCATATCCCTGCCTGAGTCAACTCTGTGCACACTGTACTGCATTCCTCCATATCCCTGCCTGAATCAGTTCTCTGCACACTGTACTGCATTCCTCCATATCCCTGCCTGAATCAGCTCACTGCACACTGTACTGCATTTCTCCATATGCCTGCCTGAGTCAGCACTGCACACTGTACTGCATTCCTCAATATCCCTGCCTGAATCAGCTCTGCACACTGTATTGCATTCCTCCATATCCCTACCTGAATCAGCTCTTCACATTTTACTGCATTCCTCCATATCCCTCCCCGAATCAGCTCTTCACATTTTACTGCATTCCTCCATATCCCTGAATGAATCATCTCTGCACACTGTACTGCATTCCTTCATATCCCTGCCTGAATCAGATCTTTGCACACTGTACTGCATTCCTCCATATCCCTGTCTGAATCCGCTCTCTGCACACTGTACTGCATTCCTCCATATCCCTGTCTGAATCAGATCTCTGCACACGGTACTGCATTCCTCCATATCCCTGTATGAATCAGCTCTCTGCACACTGTACTGGATTCCTCCATATCCCTGCTTGAATCAGCTCTCTGCACACTGTACTGCATTTCTCCATATCCCTGCCTGAATCCGCTCTCTGCTCACTGTACTGCCTTCCTCCATATCCCTGCATGAATCAGCTCTCTGTACACGGTAATGCATTCCTTCATATCCCTGCCTGAATCAGCTCTCTGCACACTGTACTGCATTCCTCCATATCCCTGCCTGAATCCGCTCTCTACTCACTGTACTGCCTTCCTCCATATCCCTGCATGAATCAGCTCTCTGTACACGGTAATGCATTCCTTCATATCCCTGTCTGAATCAGCTCTCTGCACACGGTACTGCATTCCTCCATATCCCTGTCTGAATCAGCTCTCTGCACACTGTACTGCATTCCACCATATTGCTTCCTAAAACAGCTCTGCACACTGTACTGCATTCCTCCATGTCCCCGCCTGAATCAGCTCCATTGTACTGCATTCCTCCATATCGCTGCCTGAATCAGCTCTGCACTGTACTGTATTCCTCTATTTTCCTGCCTGAATCAGCTCTGCACACAGTACTGCATTCCTCCATATCCCTGCCTGAATCAACTCTGCACACTGTACTGCATTCCTCCATGTCCCAGCCTGAATCAGCTCTCTGCACATTGTACTGCATTCCTCCATATCCCTGCCTGAATCAGATCTCTGCACATTGTACTGCATTTCTCCATATCGCTGCCTGAATCAGCTCTGCACACTGTACTGCATTCCTCCATATCCCTCCCAGAATCAGCTCTGCACATTGTACTGCATTCCTCCATATCCCTGTATGAATCAGCTCTCTGCACACTGCACTGCATTCCTCCATATCCCTGCCTGAATCAGCTCTCTGCACACTGTACTGCATTCCTCTATATCCCTGCCTGAGTCAGCCCTGTGCACACTATACTGCATTCCTCCATATCCCTACCTGAATCAGCTCTGCACACTGTACTGCATTCCTCCATATCCCTGCCTGAATCAGCTCTGCACACTGTACTGCATTCTATATCCCTGCCTGAATCAGCTCTGCACACTGTACTGCATTCCTCCATATCCCTGCCTGAATCAGCTACCTGCACACTGTACTGCATTCCTCCATATCCCTGCCTGAATCAGCTCTGCACACTGTACTGCATTCCTCCATATCCCTGCCTGAATCAGCTCTGCACACTGTACTGCATTCCTCCATATCCCTGCCTGAATCAGCTCTCTGCACACGGTACTGCATTCCTCAATGTCCCTGCCTGAATCAGCTCTCTGCACACTATACTGCATTCCTCCATATTGCTTCCTAAATCAGCTCTGCACACGGTACTGCATTCCTCCATATTCCTGCCTGAATCAGATCTCTGCACACTGTACTGCATTCCATCATATCCCTGCCTGAATCAGCTCTCTGCACACTGTACTGCATTCCTCCATATCCCTGCCTGCATCAGCTCTCTGCACACTGTACTGCATTCCTCCATATCCCTGCAAAGGGTAAATATTTTAACTTCTAACTGAAATGAAAGCTTAACAAAAAACACCTCTATGAATCTGTGCTATACGATGAAAACATGAATAAAATCAGACATTGGTCTAATTAGTTTGTTATAAGGCTATGATTTTGATGCAGTACTTTTTAGTTCATTTTACTGGCAAGGTGCGGCAAAAAAAACAAGAATTCACGGAAAGTTGTCCAAATGTAGGTTTAGCTACATCAACATACACAAGAGCTTTTAAATAGTACACCAGAACCAATAATATAAAGACTTGCTTTTGACTGCTGGCAAGTTTAAATGTTACTTTAGAGTACAAAACTTTACCGTACAGACTTCAGACTCCGACATCATTTCTGGTAAGAGTCGAGGGTCTCAGTGTGACAAATGTTTGAAATTCTCCCTTTCGGGTTCCCTGTTGGTTGAGAGGACGGATGTACCAACGATGTCGCTTTTAAAACCTCTTGATAAGAGGTACAAACAGCACATTTACTTTAAATGTAAATGTATCCAATTTTGCGAATGCAATCTGTATTTTAAGTGTGAACAACAGCTGTGACCACTTTGCGCAGTCAAAAGTGCTGCGACACGACGCGTCCCGTACAGCAAATAGTGAAGCTGCACAGCTTGTAGTTGATTCACCTGCGATAGAAGGAATCTACGTAAGGAATTGATCATTTGACATATACTGGACTATACATTAGGTACATTTCTAACGAGATCACACTGATGTAGAACATATTTCTATATTTAAGTTAAATTATTTTCCTTACCACACTAAAGGAAAAAGAGTTTATATCACTTTTTAAAACGCAGAAACATGTACACTGACATACATTGTATTATTTGATCTGAAATACAAGTTACACAATTAATAAATAAAATCTAAAATAAAAAAAAAACAACCACGAAGGGACTCGAACCCTCAATCTTCTGATTCGAAGTCATACGCCTTATCCATTAGGCCACGCGGTCTTTCACCGAAAGCGAGCGTTTACGTAAATACTTTACTCTATAATTAGCGTAGTTTGTTCATAACGAAGCAAACAAATACAGCACTACCACAGTCCCAAAGAGGTACGGAATTAAAAAAGCAGCCAGTAGCCCCGCCCATACCCTAAAGCTATGTGCTTACCCAATTGGCGCTGCCTCTTGTCTGTTATTTTCCTATTGCTGAGTGATGCCCCGCCCCTCGTACTCAGGGCACAAATGGAATTGACTGACGCTTCTGTGAAGTAATGGTTTTATAAACAATACATACCGGTATGTGATTGTTAATATGAAATATATATAAAAGCGGCTGAAATGCAAACTGACAAAAAAAATCTAGCAGAGGATGGTTTCGATCCATCGACCTCTGGGTTATGGGCCCAGCACGCTTCCGCTGCGCCACTCTGCTTTTGCTCAGTTGTCAAATGTTTAATAAGATACTGTTAAATTAATTAATATAATCGACTATTTGTTACTATTTAATCATTGCGGTTAACGTTACTTTAGGGTGGTAAAGTTAAATTACCTTTACCAGACACCGTGTTTAAATGGTTACTGACGCTAACCATGTTGAAATATATGTTTATTCATTTTTAGGAATAATAGCTGAAGAGAGGGGAAACGTCTGGAAAGTTTATTATAAAACAGTCGTGAGAAAAAAACATACACGTTACACCCCAGATGGGACTCGAACCCACAATCCCTGGCTTAGGAGGCCAGTGCCTGATCCATTAGGCCACTGGGGCTCCTAAAGAAAATGTCATTCTTGTTCATATTTGTGTGCCTGACTATCGCTAAATACAGAATGAAAGGTAACCCAAAAAAAATTATTAACGCTTTACCTTTTTACCTGTACTGTACTCTGCAAGCTTTTTACGGTCACCTCGGATTTTTCAGTACAGGTTGCAAAAGCAGACAAAAGCAAATAAAAGTATTTCTGAGGGTTTTATACTTTAGATTTTATGGCTAAAAGGTGCCATCCCACAACTTTGCATTGAATTTAAGAGTATTTAACGAAATGAGAAACGTCAGTTCGATGAAACACTTTTTAATAACTTAAGAATAATAATGCACTAAAACGAAGGTCCCACCGAGATTTGAACTCGGATCGCTGGATTCAGAGTCCAGAGTGCTAACCATTACACCATGGAACCCATATTTACGCCTTGGCCACGTTACTGTAATAAATGCATCATTTTATTATTCGCTTTTTTTTTTTTTTTTTTTTGTGTGTGTAAGCGTTTCTACTGCGATTGTTTTAATTAGCACTAATCTTGGACTACCTTTCACAGGGTAACATTACACAGTCCAAGATTGGTTTTAATCGGGCTGTGAAAGCAGCCGAATATGTTTACAATGACTTGGATCCGGGAATCCAGAACTTTAAAAACTGTAATAAGTCCAGACTAGTTTGGAAAAGCTTGTCTTCGTTCAGAATGTATCACAATCCCCCATCCTTCACTGCTATGACATAATAGTGTTGCATTGAATTACTACTTTTTATAAAGCATGTTATTGTGAAGCATGTTTACTGACGTGCACCTTTTGTTTTTGTGTAGATCGCCTCACCATTACCTACTGTCGAAGCAGTGGCCCTGTGGGCCAGAATGTTAATAAAGGTATGGAAATGGAAGTCTTTGTTAAAATATTCACAAGCATGTTTAATGTACAGGGTGATCAGGAGCACTGTTGTGGGGAAGCATTCTCCACAGAGTTAACTAGACAGGCAACAACATCACAGGTTATAGAGAGTCAGCTACTGTTGTGTTATAGTACATTTTTCACATTTTGTTCTAGTAAACACACAAGCTGAAGTCCGGTTCCACATACAAACAGCTGATTGGATTCCTGAAGATGTGCGACAAAAGATTATTTCTCAGGTAACATCAATACTAAGATTACATATTCACTGGAGCTGACTGCTAATAACATTGAAGAAATGTGAAAGTTAACTAACAGCTGGTGTGTAAAGGGTACATATTTTAACTTCTAACTGAAATGAAAGCTTAACAAAAAACACCTCTATGAATCTGTGCTATACGATGAAAACATGAATAAAATCAGACATTGGTCTAATTAGTTTGTTATAAGGCTATGATTTTGATGCAGTACTTTTTAGTTCGTTTTACTGGCAAGGTGCGGCAAAAAAACAAGAATTCACGGAAAGTTGTCCAAATGTAGGTTTAGCTACATCAACATACACATGAGCTTTTAAATAGTACACCAGAACCAATAATATAAAGACTTGCTTTTGACTGCTGGCAAGTTTAAATGTTACTTTAGAGTACAAAACTTTACCGTACAGACTTGAGACTCCAACATCATTTCTGGTCAGAGTCGAGGGTCTCAGTGCGACAAATGTTTGAAATTCTCCCTTTCGGGTTTCCCTGTTGGTTGAGAAGACGGATGTACCAACGATGTCGCTTTTAAAACCTCTTGATAAGAGCTACAAACTCAGCACATTTACTTTAAATGTATCCAATTTTGCGAATGCAATCTGTATTTAAAGTGTGAACAACAGCTGTGACCACTTTGCGCAGTCAAAAGTGCTGCGACACGACGCGTCCCGTACAGCAAATAGTGAAGCTGCACAGCTTGTAGTTGATTCATCTGCGATAGAAGAAATCTACGTAAGGAATTGATCATTTGACATATACTGGACTATACATTAGGTACATTTCTAACGAGATCACACTGATGTAGAACATATTTCTATATTTAAGTTAAATTATTTTCCTTACCACACTAAAGGAAAAAGAGTTTATATCACTTTTTAAAACGCAGAAACATGTACACTGACTTACATTGTATTATTTGATCTGAAATACAAGTTACACAATTAATAAATAAAATCTAAAATAAAAAACCGACCACGAAGGGACTCGAACCCTCAATCTTCTGATTCGAAGTCAGACGCCTTATCCATTAGGCCACGCGGTCTTTCACCGAAAGAGAGCGTTTACGTAAATACTTTCATCTATAATTAGCGTAGTTTGTACTACAGTATCAACGAAATATGTTTTCATAACAAAGCAAACAAGTACAGAACTACCACAGTCCCAAAGAGGTACGGTATTAAAAAAGCAGCCAGTAGCCCCGCCCATACCCTAAAGCTATGTGCTTACCCAATTGGCGCTGCCTCTTGTCTGTTATTTTCCTATTGCTGAGTGATGCCCCGCCCCTCGTACTCAGGGCACAAATGGAATTGACTGACGCTTCTGTGAAGTAATGGTTTTATAAACAATACATACCGGTATGTGATTGTTAATATGAAATATATATTAAAGCGGCTGAAATACAAACTGACAAAAAAAAGCTAGCAGAGGATGGTTTCGATCCATCGACCTCTGGGTTATGGGCCCAGCACGCTTCCGCTGCGCCACTCTGCTTTTGCTCAGTTGTCAAATGTTTAATAAGATACTGTTAAATTAATTAATATAATGGACTACTATTTAATCATTAGCGGTTAACGTTACTTTAGGGTGGTAAGGTTAAATTGCCTTTACCAGACACCGTGTTTAAATGGTTACTGACGCTAACCATGTTGAAATATATGTTTATTTATTTTGATGAATAATAGCTGAAGAGAGGGGAAACGTCTGGAAAGTTTATTATAAAACAGTCGTGAGAAAAAAACATACACGTTACACCCCAGATGGGACTCGAAACCACAATCCCTGGCTTAGGAGGCCAGTGCCTGATCCATTAGGCCACTGGGGCTCCTAAAGAAAATGTCATTCTTGTTCATATTTGTGTGCCTGACTATCGCTAAATACAGAATGAAAGGTAACCCAAAAAAAATTATTAACGCTTTACCTTTTTACCTGTACTGTACTCTGCAAGCTTTTTACGGTCACCTCGGATTTTTCAGTACAGGTTGCAAAAGCAGACAAAAGCAAATAAAAGTATTTCTGAGGGTTTTATACTTTAGATTTTATGGCTAAAAGGTGCCATCCCACAACTTTGCAGTGAATTTAAGAGTATTTAATGAACTGAGAAACGTCAGTTCGATGAAACACTTTTTAATAACTTAAGAATAATAATGCACTAAAACGAAGGTCCCACCGAGATTTGAACTCGGATCGCTGGATTCAGAGTCCAGAGTGCTAACCATTACACCATGGAACCCACATTTACGCCTTGGCCACGTAACTGTAATAAATACATCTTTTTTTTTTTTTTTTTTTTTTTTTTTTTTTTTTGTAAGCGTTTCTACTGCGATTGTTTTAATTAGCACTAATCTTGGACTACCTTACCCAGGGTAACATTACGCAGTCCAAGATTGGTTTTAATCGGGCTGTGAAAGCAGCCGAATATGTTTACAATGACTTGGATCCGGGAATCCAGAGCTTTAAAAACTGTAATAAGTCCAGACTAGTTTGGAAAAGCTTGTCTTCGTTCAGACTGTATCACAATCCCCCATCCTTCACTGCTATGACATAATAGTGTTGCATTGAATTACTACTTTTTATAAAGCATGTTATTGTGAAGCATGTTTACTGACGTGCACCTTTTGTTTTTGTGTAGATCTCCTCACCATTACCTACTGTCGAAGCAGTGGCCCTGGAGGCCAGAATGTTAATAAAGGTATGGAAATGGAAGTCTTTGTTAAAATATTCACAAGCATGTTTAATGTACAGGGTGATCAGGAGCACTGTTGTGGGGAAGCATTCTCCACAGAGTTAACTAGACAGGCAACAACATCACAGGTTACAGAGAGTCAGCTACTGTTGTGTTATAGTACGTTTTTCGCATTTTGTTCTAGTAAACACACAAGCTGAAGTCCGGTTCCACATACAAACAGCTGGTTGGATTCCTGAAGATGCGCGACAAAAGATTATTTCTCAGGTAACATCAATACTAAGATTACATATTCACTGGAGCTGACTGCTAATAACATTGAAGAAATGTGAAAGTTAACTAACAGCTGGTGTGTAAAGGGTAAATATTTTAACTTCTAACTGAAATGAAAGCTTAACAAAAAACACCTATATGAATCTGTGCTATACGATGAAAACATGAATAAAATCAGACATTGGTCTAATTAGTTTGTTATAAGGCTATGATTTTGATGCAGTACTTTTTAGTTCGTTTTACTGGCAAGGTGCGGCAAAAAAACAAGAATTCACGGAAAGTTGTCCAAATGTAGGTTTAGCTACATCAACATACACAAGAGCTTTTAAATAGTACACCAGAACCAATAATATAGACTTGCTTTTGACTGCTGGCAAGTTTAAATGTTACTTTAGAGTACAAAACTTTACCGTCCAGACTTCAGACTCCGACATAATTTCTGGTCAGAGTCGAGGGTCTCAGTGCGACAAATGTTTGAAATTCTCCCTTTCGGGTTCCCTGTTGGTTGAGAGGACGGATGTACCAACGATGTCGCTTTTAAAACCTCTTGATAAGAGGTACAAACTCAGCACATTTACTTTAAATGTAAATGTATCCAATTTTGCGAATGCAATCTGTATTTAAAGTGTGAACAACAGCTGTGACCACTTTGCGCAGTCAAAAGTGCTGCGACACGACGCGTCCTGTACAGCAAATAGTGAAGCTTCACAGCTTGTAGTTGATTCACCTGCGATAGAAGGAATCTACGTAAGGAATTGATCATTTGACATATACTGGACTATACATTAGGTACATTTCTAACGAGATCACACTGATGTAGAACATATTTCTATATTTAAGTTAAATTATTTTCCTTACCACACCAAAGGAAAAGAGCCTATATCACTTTTTAAAACGCAGAAACATGTACACTGACTTACATTGTATTATTTGATCTGAAATACAAGTTACACAATTAATAAATAAAATCTAAAATAAACAAACGACCACGAAGGGACTCGAACCCTCAATCTTCTGATTCGAAGTCAGACGCCTTATCCATTAGGCCACGCGGTCTTTCACCGAAAGAGAGCGTTTACGTAAATACTTTCATCTATAATTAGCGTAGTTTGTACTACAGTATCAACGAAATATGTTTTCATAACAAAGCAAACAAGTACAGAACTACCACAGTCCCAAAGAGGTACGGTATTAAAAAAGCAGCCAGTAGCCCCGCCCATACCCTAAAGTTATGTGCTTACCCAATTGGCGCTGCCTCTTGTCTGTTATTTTCCTATTGCTGAGTGATGCCCCGCCCCTCGTACTCAGGGCACAAATGGAATTGACTGACGCTTCTGTGAAGTAATGGTTTTATAAACAATACATAGCGGTATGTGATTGTTAATATGAAATATATATTAAAGCGGCTGAAATACAAACTGACAAAAAAAAGCTAGCAGAGGATGGTTTCGATCCATCGACCTCTGGGTTATGGGCCCAGCACGCTTCCGCTGCGCCACTCTGCTTTTGCTCAGTTGTCAAATGTTTAATAAGATACTGTTAAATTAATTAATATAATGGACTACTATTTAATCATTAGCGGTTAACGTTACTTTAGGGTGGTAAGGTTAAATTGCCTTTACCAGACACCGTGTTTAAATGCTTACTGACGCTAACCATGTTGAAATATATGTTTATTTATTTTGATGAATAATAGCTGAAGAGAGGGGAAACGTCTGGAAAGTTTATTATAAAACAGTCGTGAGAAAAAAACACATACACGATACACCCCAGATGGGACTCGAACCCACAATCCCTGGCTTAGGAGGCCAGTGCCTTATCCATTAGGCCACTGGGGCTCCTAAAGAAAATGCCGTTCTTGCTCATATTTGTGTGCCAGACTATCGCTAAATACAGAATGGAAGGTAACCCAAAAAAAAACTTATTAACGCTTTACCTTTTTACCTGTACTGTACTCTGCAAGCTTTTTATGGTCACCTCGGATTTTTCAGTACAGGTTGCAAAAGCAGACAAAAGCAAATAAAAGTATTTCTGAGGGTTTTATACTTTAGATTTTATGGCTAAAAGGTGCCATCCCACAACTTTGCAGTGAATTTCTCAGCATTTATTATGATAGAAACGTCAGTTCGACGAAACACTTTTTAATAACTTAAGAATAATAATGCACTGAAACGAAGGTCCCACCGAGATTTGAACTCGGATCGCTGGATTCAGAGTCCAGAGTGCTAACCATTACACCATGGAACCCACATTTACGCCTTGGCCACGTAACTGTAATAAATACATCTTTTTTTTTTTTTTTTTTTTTTTTTTTTTTTTGTAAGCGTTTCTACTGCGATTGTTTTAATTAGCACTAATCTTGGACTACCTTACCCAGGGTAACATTACGCAGTCCAAGATTGGTTTTAATCGGGCTGTGAAAGCAGCCGAATATGTTTACAATGACTTGGATCCGGGAATCCAGAGCTTTAAAAACTGTAATAAGTCCAGACTAGTTTGGAAAAGCTTGTCTTCGTTCAGACTGTATCACATTCCCCCATCCTTCACTGCTATGACATAATAGTGTTGCATTGAATAACTACTTTTTATAAAGCATGTTATTGTGAAGCATGTTTACTGACGTGCACCTTTTGTTTTTGTGTAGATCGCCTCACCATTACCTGCTGTCGAAGCAGTGGCCCTGGAGGCCAGAATGTTAATAAAGGTATGGAAATGGAAGTCTTTGTTAAAATATTCACAAGCATGTTTAATGTACAGGGTGATCAGGAGCACTGTTGTGGGGAAGCATTCTCCACAGAGTTAACTAGACAGGCAACAACATCACAGGTTACAGAGAGTCAGCTACTGTTGTGTTATAGTACATTTTTCGCATTTTGTTCTAGTAAACACACAAGCTGAAGTCCGGTTCCACATACAAACAGCTGATTGGATTCCTGAAGATGCGCGACAAAAGATTATTTCTCAGGTAACATCAATACTAAGATTACATATTCACTGGAGCTGACTGCTAATAACATTGAAGAAATGTGAAAGTTAACTAACAGCTGGTGTGTAAAGGGTAAATATTTTAACTTCTAACTGAAATGAAAGCTTAACAAAAAACACCTCTATGAATCTGTGCTATACGATGAAAACATGAATAAAATCAGACATTGGTCTAATTAGTTTGTTATAAGGCTATGATTTTGATGCAGTACTTTTTAGTTCGTTTTACTGGCAAGGTGCGGCAAAAAAACAAGAATTCACGGAAAGTTGTCCAAATGTAGGTTTAGCTACATCAACATACACAAGAGCTTTTAAATAGTACACCAGAACCAATAATATAAAGACTTGCTTTTGACTGCTGGCAAGTTTAAATGTTACTTTAGAGTACAAAACTTTACCGTCCAGACTTCAGACTCCGACATCATTTCTGGTCAGAGTCGAGGGTCTCAGTGCGACAAATGTTTGAAATTCTCCCTTTCGGGTTCCCTGTTGGTTGAGAGGACGGATGTACCAACGATGTCGCTTTTAAAACCTCTTGATAAGAGGTACAAACTCAGCACATTTACTTTAAATGTAAATGTATCCAATTTTGCGAATGCAATCTGTATTTAAAGTGTGAACAACAGCTGTGACCACTTTGCGCAGTCAAAAGTGCTGCGACACGACGCGTCCCGTACAGCAAATAGTGAAGCTGCACAGCTTGTAGTTGATTCACCTGCGATAGAAGGAATCTACGTAAGGAATTGATCATTTGACATATACTGGACTATACATTAGGTACATTTCTAACGAGATCACACTGATGTAGAACATATTTCTATATTTAAGTTAAATTATTTTCCTTACCACACCAAAGGAAAAGAGCCTATATCACTTTTTAAAACGCAGAAACATGTACACTGACTTACATTGTATTATTTGATCTGAAATACAAGTTACACAATTAATAAATAAAATCTAAAATAAAAAAAACGACCACGAAGGGACTCGAACCCTCAATCTTCTGATTCGAAGTCAGACGCCTTATCCATTAGGCCACGCGGTCTTTCACCGAAAGTGAGCGTTTACGTAAATACTTTCATCTATAATTAGCGTAGTTTGTACTACAGTATCAACGAAATATGTTTTCATAACAAAGCAAACAAGTACAGAACTACCACAGTCCCAAAGAGGTACGGTATTAAAAAAGCAGCCAGTAGCCCCGCCCATACCCTAAAGCTATGTGCTTACCCAATTGGCGCTGCCTCTTGTCTGTTATTTTCCTATTGCTGAGTGATGCCCCGCCCCTCGTACTCAGGGCACAAATGGAATTGACTGACGCTTCTGTGAAGTAATGGTTTTATAAACAATACATACCGGTATGTGATTGTTAATATGAAATATATATTAAAGCGGCTGAAATACAAACTGACAAAAAAAATCTAGCAGAGGATGGTTTCGATCCATCGACCTCTGGGTTATGGGCCCAGCACGCTTCCGCTGCGCCACTCTGCTTTTGCTCAGTTGTCAAATGTTTAATAAGATACTGTTAAATTAATTAATATAATGGACTACTATTTAATCATTAGCGGTTAACGTTACTTTAGGGTGGTAAGGTTAAATTGCCTTTACCAGACACCGTGTTTAAATGGTTACTGACGCTAACCATGTTGAAATATATGTTTATTTATTTTGATGAATAATAGCTGAAGAGAGGGGAAACGTCTGGAAAGTTTATTATAAAACAGTCGTGTGAAAAAAAAACATACACGTTACACCCCAGATGGGACTCGAACCCACAATCCCTGGCTTAGGAGGCCAGTGCCTTGTGCCTTATCCATTAGGCCACTGGGGCTCCTAAAGAAAATGCCGTTCTTGCTCATATTTGTGTGCCAGACTATCGCTAAATACAGAATGGAAGGTAACCCAAAAAAAAAAATTATTAACGCTTTACCTTTTTACCTGTACTGTACTCTGCAAGCTTTTTATGGTCACCTCGGATTTTTCAGTAGAGGTTGCAAAAGCAGACAAAAGCAAATAAAAGTATTTCTGAGGGTTTTATACTTTAGATTTTATGGCTAAAAGGTGCCATCCCACAACTTTGCAGTGAATTTCTCAGCATTTATTATGATAGAAACGTCAGTTCGACGAAACACTTTTTAATAACTTAAGAATAATAATGCACTGAAACGAAGGTCCCACCGAGATTTGAACTCGGATCGCTGGATTCAGAGTCCAGAGTGCTAACCATTACACCATGGAACCCACATTTACGCCTTGGCCACGTAACTGTAATAAATACATCTTTTTTTTTTTGTTTTTTTTTTTTTTTTTTTTTGTAAGCGTTTCTACTGCGATTGTTTTAATTAGCACTAATCTTGGACTACCTTACCCAGGGTAACATTACGCAGTCCAAGATTGGTTTTAATCGGGCTGTGAAAGCAGCCGAATATGTTTACAATGACTTGGATCCGGGAATCCAGAGCTTTAAAAACTGTAATAAGTCCAGACTAGTTTGGAAAAGCTTGTCTTCGTTCAGACTGTATCACAATCCCCCATCCTTCACTGCTATGACATAATAGTGTTGCATTGAATTACTACTTTTTATAAAGCATGTTATTGTGAAGCATGTTTACTGACGTGCACCTTTTGTTTTTGTGTAGATCTCCTCACCATTACCTACTGTCGAAGCAGTGGCCCTGGAGGCCAGAATGTTAATAAAGGTATGGAAATGGAAGTCTTTGTTAAAATATTCACAAGCATGTTTAATGTACAGGGTGATCAGGAGCACTGTTGTGGGGAAGCATTCTCCACAGAGTTAACTAGACAGGCAACAACATCACAGGTTACAGAGAGTCAGCTACTGTTGTGTTATAGTACATTTTTCGCATTTTGTTCTAGTAAACACACAAGCTGAAGTCCGGTTCCACATACAAACAGCTGATTGGATTCCTGAAGATGTGCGACAAAAGATTATTTCTCAGGTAACATCAATACTAAGATTACATATTCACTGGAGCTGACTGCTAATAACATTGAAGAAATGTGAAAGTTAACTAACAGCTAGTGTGTAAAGGGTAAATATTTTAACTTCTAACTGAAATGAAAGCTTAACAAAAAACACCTCTATGAATCTGTGCTATACGATGAAAACATGAATAAAATCAGACATTGGTCTAATTAGTTTGTTATAAGGCTATGATTTTGATGCAGTACTTTTTAGTTCGTTTTACTGGCAAGGTGCGGCAAAAAAACAAGAATTCACGGAAAGTTGTCCAAATGTAGGTTTAGCTACATCAACATACACAAGAGCTTTTAAATAGTACACCAGAACCAATAATATAAAGACTTGCTTTTGACTGCTGGCAAGTTTAAATGTTACTTTAGAGTACAAAACTTTACCGTCCAGACTTCAGACTCCGACATCATTTCTGGTCAGAGTCGAGGGTCTCAGTGCGACAAATGTTTGAAATTCTCCCTTTCGGGTTCCCTGTTGGTTGAGAGGACGGATGTACCAACGATGTCGCTTTTAAAACCTCTTGATAAGAGGTACAAACTCAGCACATTTACTTTAAATGTAAATGTATCCAATTTTGCGAATGCAATCTGTATTTAAAGTGTGAACAACAGCTGTGACCACTTTGCGCAGTCAAAAGTGCTGCGACACGACGCGTCCCGTACAGCAAATAGTGAAGCTGCACAGCTTGTAGTTGATTCACCTGCGATAGAAGGAATCTACGTAAGGAATTGATCATTTGACATATACTGGACTATACATTAGGTACATTTCTAACGAGATCACACTGATGTAGAACATATTTCTATATTTAAGTTGGAGCAGTGTGGAGCAGCAGTGTGGAGTAGTGGTTAGGGCTCTGGACTCTTGACCGGAGGGTTTTGGGTTCAATCCCCAGTGGGGGACACTGCTGTTGTACCCTTGAGCAAGGTACTTTACCTAGATTGCTCCAGTAAAAACCCAACTGTATAAATGGGTAATTGTATGTAAAAATAGTGTGATATCTGTATAATGTGATATTTTGTAACAATTGTAAGTCGCCCTGGATAAGAGCGTCTGCTAAGAAATGAATAATAATAATAAATTATTTTCCTTACCACACTAAAGGAAAAGAGCCTATATCACTTTTTAAAACGCAGAAACATGTACACTGACTTACATTGTATTATTTGATCTGAAATACAAGTTACACAATTAATAAATGAAATCTAAAATAAAAAAAACGATCACGAAGGGACTCGAACCCTCAATATTCTGATTCGAAGTCAAACGCCTTATCCATTAGGCCACGCGGTCTTTCACCAAAAGAGAGCGTTTAGTAAATACTTTCATCTATAATTAGCGTAGTTTGTACTACAGTATCAACGAAATATGTTTTCATAACAAAGCAAACAAGTACAGAACTACCACAGTCCCAAAGAGGTACGGTATTAAAAAAGCAGCCAGTAGCCCCGCCCATACCCTAAAGCTATGTGCTTACCCAATTGGCGCTGCCTCTTGTCTGTTATTTTCCTATTGCTGAGTGATGCCCCGCCCCTCGTACTCAGGGCACAAATGGAATTGACTGACGCTTCTGTGAAGTAATGGTTTTATAAACAATACATACCGGTATGTGATTGTTAATATGAAATATATATTAAAGCGGCTGAAATACAAACTGACAAAAAAAAGCTAGCAGAGGATGGTTTCGATCCATCGACCTCTGGGTTATGGGCCCAGCACGCTTCCGCTGCGCCACTCTGCTTTTGCTCAGTTGTCAAATGTTTAATAAGATACTGTTAAATTAATTAATATAATGGACTACTATTTAATCATTAGCGGTTAACGTTACTTTAGGGTGGTAAGGTTAAATTGCCTTTACCAGACACCGTGTTTAAATGGTTACTGACGCTAACCATGTTGAAATATATGTTTATTTATTTTGATGAATAATAGCTGAAGAGAGGGGAAACGTCTGGAAAGTTTATTATAAAACAGTCGTGTGAAAAAAAAACATACACGTTACACCCCAGATGGGACTCGAACCCACAATCCCAGGCTTAGGAGGCCAGGCCACTGGGGTTCCTAAAGAAAATGCCGTTCTTGCTCATATTTGTGTGCCAGACTATCGCTAAATACAGAATGGAAGAACCCAAAAAAAAAAAATTATTAACGCTTTACCTTTTTACCTGTACTGTACTCTGCAAGCTTTTTATGGTCACCTCGGATTTTTCAGTACAGGTTGCAAAAGCAGACAAAAGCAAATAAAAGTATTTCTGAGGGTTTTATACTTTAGATTTTATGGCTAAAAGGTGCCATCCCACAACTTTGCAGTGAATTTCTCAGCATTTATTATGATAGAAACGTCAGTTCGACGAAACACTTTTTAATAACTTAAGAATAATAATGCACTGAAACGAAGGTCCCACCGAGATTTGAACTCGGATCGCTGGATTCAGAGTCCAGAGTGCTAACCATTACACCATGGAACCCATATTTACGCCTTGGCCACGTAACTGTAATAAATACATCATTTTATTATTATTCTTTGTTGTTGTTGTTGTTGTGTGTGTAAGAGTTTCTACTGCGATTGTTTAATTAGCACTAATCTTGGACTACCTTACCCAGGGTAACATTACGCAGTCCAAGATTGGTTTTAATCGGGCTGTGAAAGCAGCCGAATATGTTTACAATGACTTGGATCCGGGAATCCAGAGCTTTAAAAACTGTAATACGTCCAGACTAGTTTGGAAAAGCTTGTCTTCGTTCAGACTGTATCACAATCCCCCATCCTTCACTGCTATGACATAATAGTGTTGCATTGAATTACTACTTTTTATAAAGCATGTTATTGTGAAGCATGTTTACTGACGTGCACCTTTTGTTTTTGTGTAGATCGCCTCACCATTACCTACTGTCGAAGCAGTGGCCCTGGAGGCCAGAATTTTAATAAAGGTATGGAAATGGAAGTCTTTGTTAAAATATTCACAAGCATGTTTAATGTACAGGGTGATCAGGAGCACTGTTGTGGGGAAGCATTCTCCACAGAGTTAACTAGACAGGCAACAACATCACAGGTTACAGAGTCAGCTACTGTTGTGTTATAGTACATTTTTCACATTTTGTTCTAGTAAACACACAAGCTGAAGTCCGGTTCCACATACAAACAGCTGATTGGATTCCTGAAGATGTGCGACAAAAGATTCTTTCTCAGGTAACATCAATACTAAGATTACATATTCACTGGAGCTGACTGCTAATAACATTGAAGAAATGTGAAAGTTAACTAACAGCTGGTGTGTAAAGGGTAAATATTTTAACTTCTAACTGAAATGAAAGCTTAACAAAAAACACCTCTATGAATCTGTGCTATACGATGAAAACATGAATAAAATCAGACATTGGTCTAATTAGTTTGTTATAAGGCTATGATTTTGATGCAGTACTTTTTAGTTCGTTTTACTGGCAAGGTGCGGCAAAAAAACAAGAATTCACGGAAAGTTGTCCAAATGTAGGTTTAGCTACATCAACATACACAAGAGCTTTTAAATAGTACACCAGAACCAATAATATAAAGACTTGCTTTTGACTGCTGGCAAGTTTAAATGTTACTTTAGAGTACAAAACTTTACCGTCCAGACTTCAGACTCCGACATCATTTCTGGTCAGAGTCGAGGGTCTCAGTGCGACAAATGTTTGAAATTCTCCCTTTCGGGTTCCCTGTTGGTTGAGAGGACGGATGTACCAACGATGTCGCTTTTAAAACCTCTTGATAAGAGGTACAAACTCAGCACATTTACTTTAAATGTAAATGTATCCAATTTTGCGAATGCAATCTGTATTTAAAGTGTGAACAACAGCTGTGACCACTTTGCGCAGTCAAAAGTGCTGCGACACGACGCGTCCTGTACAGCAAATAGTGAAGCTTCACAGCTTGTAGTTGATTCACCTGCGATAGAAGGAATCTACGTAAGGAATTGATCATTTGACATATACTGGACTATACATTAGGTACATTTCTAACGAGATCACACTGATGTAGAACATATTTCTATATTTAAGTTAAATTATTTTCCTTACCACACCAAAGGAAAAGAGCCTATATCACTTTTTAAAACGCAGAAACATGTACACTGACTTACATTGTATTATTTGATCTGAAATACAAGTTACACAATTAATAAATAAAATCTAAAATAAACAAACGACCACGAAGGGACTCGAACCCTCAATCTTCTGATTCGAAGTCAGACGCCTTATCCATTAGGCCACGCGGTCTTTCACCGAAAGAGAGCGTTTACGTAAATACTTTCATCTATAATTAGCGTAGTTTGTACTACAGTATCAACGAAATATTTTTTCATAACAAAGCAAACAAGTACAGAACTACCACAGTCCCAAAGAGGTACGGTATTAAAAAAGCAGCCAGTAGCCCCGCCCATACCCTAAAGCTATGTGCTTACCCAATTGGCGCTGCCTCTTGTCTGTTATTTTCCTATTGCTGAGTGATGCCCCGCCCCTCGTACTCAGGGCACAAATGGAATTGACTGACGCTTCTGTGAAGTAATGGTTTTATAAACAATACATACCGGTATGTGATTGTTAATATGAAATATATATATAAAAGCGGCTGAAATACAAACTGACAAAAAAAAAACTAGCAGAGGATGGTTTCGATCCATCGACCTCTGGGTTATGGGCCCAGCACGCTTCCGCTGCGCCACCCTGCTTTTGCTCAGTTGTCAAATGTTTAATAAGATACTGTTAAATTAATTAATATAATGGACTACTATTTAATCATAGCGGTTAACGTTACTTTAGGGTGGTAAGGTTAAATTGCCTTTACCAGACACCGTGTTTAAATGGTTACTGACGCTAACCATGTTGAAATATATGTTTATTTATTTTGATGAATAATAGCTGAAGAGAGGGGAAACGTCTGGAAAGTTTTTTTATAAAACAGTCGTGAGAAAAAAAAACATACACGTTACACCCCAGATGGGACTCGAACCCACAATCCCTGGCTTAGGAGGCCAGGCCACTGGGGCTCCTAAAGAAAATGCCGTTCTTGCTCATATTTGTGTGCCAGACTATCGCTAAATACAGAATGGAAGGTAACCCCAAAAAAAAATTATTAACGCTTTACCTTTTTACCTGTACTGTACTCTGCAAGCTTTTTATGGTCACCTCGGATTTTTCAGTACAGGTTGCAAAAGCAGACAAAAGCAAATAAAAGTATTTCTGAGGGTTTTATACTTTAGATTTTATGGCTAAAAGGTGCCATCCCACAACTTTGCAGTGAATTTCTCAGCATTTATTATGATAGAAACGTCAGTTCGACGAAACACGTTTTAATAACTTAAGAATAATAATGCACTGAAACGAAGGTCCCACCGAGATTTGAACTCGGATCGCTGGATTCAGAGTCCAGAGTGCTAACCATTACACCATGGAACCCATATTTACGCCTTGGCCACGTAACTGTAATAAATACATCATTTTTTTTTTTTTTTTTTTTTTTTTGTAAGCGTTTCTACTGCGATTGTTTTAATTAGCACTAATCTTGGACTACCTTACCCAGGGTAACATTACACAGTCCAAGATTGGTTTTAATCGGGCTGTGAAAGCAGCCGAATATGTTTACAATGACTTGGATCCGGGAATCCAGAGCTTTAAAAACTGTAATAAGTCCAGACTAGTTTGGAAAAGCTTGTCTTCGTTCAGACTGTATCACAATCCCCCATCCTTCACTGCTATGACATAATAGTGTTGCATTGAATTACTACTTTTTATAAAGCATGTTATTGTGAAGCATGTTTACTGACGTGCACCTTTTGTTTTTGTGTAGATCTCCTCACCATTACCTACTGTCGAAGCAGTGGCCCTGGAGGCCAGAATGTTAATAAAGGTATGGAAATGGAAGTCTTTGTTAAAATATTCACAAGCATGTTTAATGTACAGGGTGATCAGGAGCACTGTTGTGGGGAAGCATTCTCCACAGAGTTAACTAGACAGGCAACAACATCACAGGTTACAGAGAGTCAGCTACTGTTGTGTTATAGTACATTTTTCGCATTTTGTTCTAGTAAACACACAAGCTGAAGTCCGGTTCCACATACAAACAGCTGATTGGATTCCTGAAGATGTGCGACAAAAGATTATTTCTCAGGTAACATCAATACTAAGATTACATATTCACTGGAGCTGACTGCTAATAACATTGAAGAAATGTGAAAGTTAACTAACAGCTGGTGTGTAAAGGGTAAATATTTTAACTTCTAACTGAAATGAAAGCTTAACAAAAAACACCTCTATGAATCTGTGCTATACGATGAAAACATGAATAAAATCAGACATTGGTCTAATTAGTTTGTTATAAGGCTATGATTTTGATGCAGTACTTTTTAGTTCGTTTTACTGGCAAGGTGCGGCAAAAAAACAAGAATTCACGGAAAGTTGTCCAAATGTAGGTTTAGCTACATCAACATACACAAGAGCTTTTAAATAGTACACCAGAACCAATAATATAAAGACTTGCTTTTGACTGCTGGCAAGTTTAAATGTTACTTTAGAGTACAAAACTTTACCGTCCAGACTTCAGACTCCGACATCATTTCTGGTCAGAGTCGAGGGTCTCAGTGCGACAAATGTTTGAAATTCTCCCTTTCGGGTTCCCTGTTGGTTGAGAGGACGGATGTACCAACGATGTCGCTTTTAAAACCTCTTGATAAGAGGTACAAACTCAGCACATTTACTTTAAATGTAAATGTATCCAATTTTGCGAATGCAATCTGTATTTAAAGTGTGAACAACAGCTGTGACCACTTTGCGCAGTCAAAAGTGCTGCGACACGACGCGTCCCGTACAGCAAATAGTGAAGCTGCACAGCTTGTAGTTGATTCACCTGCGATAGAAGGAATCTACGTAAGGAATTGATCATTTGACATATACTGGACTATACATTAGGTACATTTCTAACGAGATCACACTGATGTAGAACATATTTCTATATTTAAGTTAAATTATTTTCCTTACCACACCAAAGGAAAAGAGCCTATATCACTTTTTAAAACGCAGAAACATGTACACTGACTTACATTGTATTATTTGATCTGAAATACAAGTTACACAATTAATAAATAAAATCTAAAATAAACAAACGACCACGAAGGGACTCGAACCCTCAATCTTCTGATTCGAAGTCAGACGCCTTATCCATTAGGCCACGCGGTCTTTCACCGAATGAGAATGTTTACGTAAATACTTTCATCTATAATTAGCGTAGTTTGTACTACAGTATCAACGAAATATTTTTTCATAACAAAGCAAACAAGTACAGAACTACCACAGTCCCAAAGAGGTACGGTATTAAAAAAGCAGCCAGTAGCCCCGCCCATACCCTAAAGCTATGTGCTTACCCAATTGGCGCTGCCTCTTGTCTGTTATTTTCCTATTGCTGAGTGATGCCCCGCCCCTCGTACTCAGGGCACAAATGGAATTGACTGACGCTTCTGTGAAGTAATGGTTTTATAAACAATACATACCGGTATGTGATTGTTAATATGAAATATATATAAAAGCGGCTGAAATACAAACTGACAAAAAAAATCTAGCAGAGGATGGTTTCGATCCATCGACCTCTGGGTTATGGGCCCAGCATGCTTCCGCTGCGCCACTCTGCTTTTGCTCAGTTGTCAAATGTTTAATAAGATACTGTTAAATTAATTAATATAATGGACTACTATTTAATCATAGCGGTTAACGTTACTTTAGGGTGGTAAGGTTAAATTGCCTTTACCAGACACCGTGTTTAAATGGTTACTGACGCTAACCATGTTGAAATATATGTTTATTTATTTTGATGAATCATAGCTGAAGAGAGGGGAAACGTCTGGAAAGTTTATTATAAAACAGTCGTGAGAAAAAAACATACACGTTACACCCCAGATGGGACTCGAACACACAATCCCTGGCTTAGGAGGCCAGTGCCTTATCCATTAGGCCACTGGGGCTCCTAAAGAAAATGCCGTTCTTGCTCATATTTGTGTGCCTGACTATCGCTAAATACAGAATGGAAGGTAACCCAAAAAAAATGATTAACGCTTTACCTTTTTACCTGTACTGTACTCTGCAAGCTTTTTACGGTCACCTCGGATTTTTCAGTACAGGTTGCAAAAGCAGACAAAAGCAAATAAAAGTATTTCTGAGGGTTTTATACTTTAGATTTTATGGCTAAAAGGTGCCATCCCACAACTTTGCAGTGAATTTCTCAGCATTTATTATGATAGAAACGTCAGTTCGACGAAACACTTTTTAATAACTTAAGAATAATAATGCACTGAAACGAAGGTCCCACCGAGATTTGAACTCGGATCGCTGTATTCAGAGTCCAGAGTGCTAACCATTACACCATGGAACCCATATTTACGCCTTGGCCACGTAACTGTAATAAATACATCATTTTATTATTATTCTTTGTTGTTGTTGTTGTGTGTGTAAGAGTTTCTACTGCGATTGTTTTAATTAGCACTAATCTTGGACTACCTTACCCAGGGTAACATTACGCAGTCCAAGATTGGTTTTAATCGGGCTGTGAAAGCAGCCGAATATGTTTACAATGACTTGGATACGGGAATCCAGAGCTTTAAAAACTGTAATACGTCCAGACTAGTTTGGAAAAGCTTGTCTTCGTTCAGACTGTATCACAATCCCCCATCCTTCACTGCTATGACATAATAGTGTTGCATTGAATTACTACTTTTTATAAAGCATGTTATTGTGAAGCATGTTTACTGACGTGCACCTTTTGTTTTTGTGTAGATCGCCTCACCATTACCTACTGTCGAAGCAGTGGCCCTGGAGGCCAGAATGTTAATAAAGGTATGGAAATGGAAGTCTTTGTTAAAATATTCACAAGCATGTTTAATGTACACGGTGATCAGGAGCACTGTTGTGGGGAAGCATTCTCCACAGAGTTAACTAGACAGGCAACAACATCACAGGTTACAGAGAGTCAGCTACTGTTGTGTTATAGTACATTTTTCACATTTTGTTCTAGTAAACACACAAGCTGAAGTCCGGTTCCACATACAAACAGCTGATTGGATTCCTGAAGATGTGCGACAAAAGATTATTTCTCAGGTAACATCAATACTAAGATTACATATTCACTGGAGCTGACTGCTAATAACATTGAAGAAATGTGAAAGTTAACTAACAGCTGGTGTGTAAAGGGTAAATATTTTAACTTCTAACTGAAATGAAAGCTTAACAAAAAACACCTCTATGAATCTGTGCTATACGATGAAAACATGAATAAAATCAGACATTGGTCTAATTAGTTTGTTATAAGGCTATGATTTTGATGCAGTACTTTTTAGTTCGTTTTACTGGCAAGGTGCGGCAAAAAAACAAGAATTCACGGAAAGTTGTCCAAATGTAGGTTTAGCTACATCAACATACACAAGAGCTTTTAAATAGTACACCAGAACCAATAATATAAAGACTTGCTTTTGACTGCTGGCAAGTTTAAATGTTACTTTAGAGTACAAAACTTTACCGTCCAGACTTCAGACTCCGACATCATTTCTGGTCAGAGTCGAGGGTCTCAGTGCGACAAATTTTTGAAATTCTCCCTTTCGGGTTCCCTGTTGGTTGAGAGGACGGATGTACCAACGATGTCACTTTTAAAACCTCTCGATAAGAGGTACAAACTCAGCACATTTACTTTAAATGTAAATGTATCCAATTTTGCGAATGCAATCTGTATTTAAAGTGTGAACAACAGCTGTGACCACTTTGCGCAGTCAAAAGTGCTGCGACACGACGCGTCCCGTACAGCAAATAGTGAAGCTGCACAGCTTGTAGTTGATTCACCTGCGATAGAAGGAATCTACGTAAGGAATTGATCATTTGACATATACTGGACTATACATTAGGTACATTTCTAACGAGATCACACTGATGTAGAACATATTTCTATATTTAAGTTAAATTATTTTCCTTACCACACTAAAGGAAAAGAGCCTATATCACTTTTTAAAACGCAGAAACATGTACACTGACTTACATTGTATTATTTGATCTGAAATACAAGTTACACAATTAATGAATAAAATAAAAAATAAATAAAACGACCACGAAGGGACTCGAACCCTCAATCTTCTGATTCGAAGTCAGACGCCTTATCCATTAGGCCACGCGGTCTTTCACCAAAAGAGAGCGTTTACGTAAATACTTTCATCTATAATTAGCGTAGTTTGTACTACAGTATCAACGAAATATTTTTTCATAACAAAGCAAACAAGTACAGAACTACCACAGTCCCAAAGAGGTACGGAATTAAAAAAGCAGCCAGTAGCCCCGCCCATACCCTAAAGCTATGTGCTTACCCAATTGGCGCTGCCTCTTGTCTGTTATTTTCCTATTGCTGAGTGATGCCCCGCCCCTCGTACTCAGGGCACAAATGGAATTGACTGACGCTTCTGTGAAGTAATGGTTTTATAAACAATACATACCGGTATGTGATTGTTAATATGAAATATATATAAAAGCGGCTGAAATACAAACTGACAAAAAAAATCTAGCAGAGGATGGTTTCGATCCATCGACCTCTGGGTTATGGGCCCAGCACGCTTCTGCTGCGCCACTCTGCTTTTGCTCAGTTGTCAAATGTTTAATAAGATACTGTTAAATTAATTAATATAATGGACTACAATTTAATCATAGCGGTTAACGTTACTTTAGGGTGGTAAGGTTAAATTGCCTTTACCAGACAACATGTTTAAATGGTTACTGACGCTAACCATGTTGAAATATATGTTTATTTATTTTGATGAATAATAGCTGAAGAGAGGGGAAACGTCTGGAAAGTTTATTATAAAACAGTCGTGAGAAAAAAAAAAACATACACGTTACACCCCAGATGGGACTCGAACCCACAATCCCTGGCTTAGGAGGCCAGTGCCTTATCCATTAGGCCACTGGGGCTCCTAAAGAAAATGCCGTTCTTGCTCATATTTGTGTGCCTGACTATCGCTAAATACAGAATGGAAGGTAACCCAAAAAAAAAATTATTAACGCTTTACCTTTTTACCTGTACTGTACTCTGCAAGCTTTTTATGGTCACCTTGGATTTTTCAGTACAGGTTGCAAAAGCAGACAAAAGCAAATAAAAGTATTTCTGAGGGTTTTATACTTTAGATTTTATGGCTAAAAGGTGCCATCCCACAACTTTGCAGTGCATTTCTCAGCATTTATTATGATAGAAACGTCAGTTCGACGAAACACTTTTTAATAACTTAAGAATAATAATGCACTGAAACGAAGGTCCCACCGAGATTTGAACTCGGATCGCTGGATTCAGAGTCCAGAGTGCTAACCATTACACCATGGAACCCATATTTACGCCTTGGCCACGTAACTGTAATAAATACATCATTTTATTATTATTCTCTTTTTTTGTGTGTGTGTGTGTGTGTGTGTAAGAGTTTCTACTGCGATTGTTTTAATTAGCACTAATCTTGGACTACCTTACCCAGGGTAACATTACACAGTCCAAGATTGGTTTTAATCGGGCTGTGAAAGCAGCCGAATATGTTTACAATGACTTGGATCCGGGAATCCAGAGCTTTAAAAACTGTAATAAGTCCAGACTAGTTTGGAAAAGCTTGTCTTCGTTCAGACTGTATCACAATCCCCCATCCTTCACTGCTATGACATAATAGTGTTGCATTGAATTACTACTTTTTATAAAGCATGTTATTGTGAAGCATGTTTACTGACGTGCACCTTTTGTTTTTGTGTAGATCGCCTCACCATTACCTACTGTCGAAGCAGTGGCCCTGGAGGCCAGAATGTTAATAAAGGTATGGAAATGGAAGTCTTTGTTAAAATATTCACAAGCATGTTTAATGTACAGGGTGATCAGGAGCACTGTTGTGGGGAAGCATTCTCCACGGAGTTAACTAGACAGGCAACAACATCACAGGTTACAGAGAGTCAGCTACTGTTGTGTTATAGTACATTTTTCACATTTTGTTCTAGTAAACACACAAGCTGAAGTCCGGTTCCACATACAAACAGCTGATTGGATTCCTGAAGATGTGCGACAAAAGATTATTTCTCAGGTAACATCAATACTAAGATTACATATTCACTGGAGCTGACTGCTAATAACATTGAAGAAATGTGAAAGTTAACTAACAGCTGGTGTGTAAAGGGTAAATATTTTAACTTCTAACTGAAATGAAAGCTTAACAAAAAACACCTCAATGAATCTGTGCTATACGATGAAAACATTAATAAAATCAGACATTGGTCTAATTAGTTTGTTATAAGGCTATGATTTTGATGCAGTACTTTTTAGTTCGTTTTACTGGCAAGGTGCGGCAAAAAAACAAGAATTCACGGAAAGTTGTCCAAATGTAGGTTTAGCTACATCAACATACACAAGAGCTTTTAAATAGTACACCAGAACCAATAATATAAAGACTTGCTTTTGACTGCTGGCAAGTTTAAATGTTACTTTAGAGTACAAAACTTTACCGTCCAGACTTCAGACTCCGACATCATTTCTGGTCAGAGTCGAGGGTCTCAGTGCGACAAATGTTTGAAATTCTCCCTTTCGGGTTCCCTGTTGGTTGAGAGGACGGATGTACCAACGATGTCGCTTTTAAAACCTCTCGATAAGAGGTACAAACTCAGCACATTTACTTTAAATGTAAATGTATCCAATTTTGCGAATGCAATCTGTATTTAAAGTGTGAACAACAGCTGTGACCACTTTGCGCAGTCAAAAGTGCTGCGACACGACGCGTCCCGTACAACAAATAGTGATGCTGCACAGCTTGTAGTTGATTCACCTGCGATAGAAGGAATCTACGTAAGGAATTGATCATTTGACATATACTGGACTATACATTAGGTACATTTCTAACGAGATCACACTGATGTAGAACATATTTCTATATTTAAGTTAAATTATTTTCCTTACCACACTAAAGGAAAAGAGCCTATATCACTTTTTAAAACGCAGAAACATGTACACTGACTTACATTGTATTATTTGATCTGAAATACAAGTTACACAATTAATGAATAAAATAAAAAATAAATAAAACGACCACGAAGGGACTCGAACCCTCAATCTTCTGATTCGAAGTCAGACGCCTTATCCATTAGGCCACGCGGTCTTTCACCAAAAGAGAGCGTTTACGTAAATACTTTCATCTATAATTAGCGTAGTTTGTACTACAGTATCAACGAAATATTTTTTCATAACAAAGCAAACAAGTACAGAACTACCACAGTCCCAAAGAGGTACGGAATTAAAAAAGCAGCCAGTAGCCCCGCCCATACCCTAAAGCTATGTGCTTACCCAATTGGCGCTGCCTCTTGTCTGTTATTTTCCTATTGCTGAGTGATGCCCCGCCCCTCGTACTCAGGGCACAAATGGAATTGACTGACGCTTCTGTGAAGTAATGGTTTTATAAACAATACATACCGGTATGTGATTGTTAATATGAAATATATATAAAAGCGGCTGAAATACAAACTGACAAAAAAAATCTAGCAGAGGATGGTTTCGATCCATCGACCTCTGGGTTATGGGCCCAGCACGCTTCCGCTGCGCCACTCTGCTTTTGCTCATTTGTCAAATGTTTAATAAGATACTGTTAAATTAATTAATATAATGGACTACTATTTAATCATAGCGGTTAACGTTACTTTAGGGTGGTAAGGTTAAATTGCCTTTACCAGACACCGTGTTTAAATGGTTACTGACGCTAACCATGTTGAAATATATGTTTATTTATTTTGATGAATAATAGCTGAAGAGAGGGGAAACGTCTGGAAAGTTTTTTATAAAACAGTCGTGAGAAAAAAAAACATACACGTTACACCCCAGATGGGACTCGAACCCACAATCCCTGGCTTAGGAGGCCAGTGCCTTATCCATTAGGCCACTGGGGCTCCTAAAGAAAATGCCGTTCTTGCTCATATTTGTGTGCCTGACTATCGATAAATACAGAATGGAAGGTAAACCAAAAAAAAATTATTAACGCTTTACCTTTTTACCTGTACTGTACTCTGCAAGTTTTTACGGTCACCTTGGATTTTTCAGTACAGGTTGCAAAAGCAGACAAAAGCAAATAAAAGTATTTCTGAGGGTTTTATACTTTAGATTTTATGGCTAAATGGTGCCATCCCACAACTTTGCAGTGAATTTCTCAGCATTTATTATGATAGAAACGTCAGTTCGACGAAACACTTTTTAATAACTTAAGAATAATAATGCACTAAAACGAAGGTCCCACCGAGATTTGAACTCGGATCGCTGGATTCAGAGTCCAGAGAGCTAACCATTACACCATGGAACCCATATTCACGCCTTGGCCACGTAACTGTAATAAATACATCATTTTATTATTATTCTCTTTTTGTGTGTGTGTGTGTGTGTGTGTGTAAGCGTTTCTACTGCGATTGTTTTAATTAGCACTAATCTTGGACTACCTTTCCCAGGGTAACATTACACAGTCCAAGATTGGTTTTAATCGGGCTGTGAAAGCAACCGAATATGTTTACAATGACTTGGATCCGGGAATCCAGAGCTTTAAAAACTGTAATAAGTCCAGACTAGTTTGGAAAAGCATGTCTTCGTTCAGACTGTATCACAATCCCCCATCCTTCACTGCTATGACATAATAGTGTTGCATTGAATTACTACTTTTTATAAAGCATGTTATTGTGAAGCATGTTTACTGACGTGCACCTTTTGTTTTTGTGTAGATCGCCTCACCATTACCTACTGTCGAAGCAGTGGCCCTGGGGGCCAGAATGTTAATAAAGGTATGGAAATGGAAGTCTTTGTTAAAATATTCACAAGCATGTTTAATGTACACGGTGATCAGGAGCACTGTTGTGGGGAAGCATTCTCCACAGAGTTAACTAGACAGGCAACAACATCACAGGTTATAGAGAGTCAGCTACTGTTGTGTTCTAGTACATTTTTCACATTTTGTTCTAGTAAACACACAAGCTGAAGTCCGGTTCCACATACAAACAGCTGATTGGATTCCTGAAGATGTGCGACAAAAGATTATTTCTCAGGTAACATCAATACTAAGATTACATATTCACTGGAGCTGACTGCTAATAACATTGAAGAAATGTGAAAGTTAACTAACAGCTGGCGTGTAAAGGGTAAATATTGTAACTTGTAACTGAAATGAAAGCTTAACAAGAAACACCTCTATGAATCTGTGCTATACGATGAAAACATGAATAAAATCAGACATTGGTCTAATTAGTTTGTTATAAGGCTATGATTTTGATGCAGTACTTTTTAGTTCATTTTACTGGCAAGGTGCGGCAAAAAAACAAGAATTCACGGAAAGTTGTCCAAATGTAGGTTTAGCTACATCAACATACACAAGAGCATTTAAATAGTACACCAGAACCAATAATATAAAGACTTGCTTTTGACTGCTGGCAAGTTTAAATGTTACTTTAGAGTGAACCAGGATTTCGAGTTTTCCACGATTCGGAAATAGAATGTTGTAAAAAGAGCCTCTAAGTTGGAAAACTTCAGTTCTCCGATGCATTGTTGTTCTTTCTTTACAGAAAACAGCTCTCACAATTGTTTTTCTTTTAGCTGTCACCCATTTACATACTTGCTCGCTCAGTTATCTCATTCGCTGACCTACACAGATTAGTATTTTCAGTACATTTTTTAACGGAAATAAAGGAAGCGCCTCATCAAATGTGTTTCACATCTATTTTCAGGCGTCCATGACTACATTCAAATTCACGATTTTCAGGATTTCCATGACCTCTGTGACAAAATCGTAGCCTTAGTTTTACTTACAAAAAAATACCACGAATTGCATACATCAGGGGATAGCAGCGTGACATAGTACACAGCTGCGTGACACTGGGACATTTACAAAATTGAGGAGGTGTGTATACTTTTTTTTTGTAAGTAAATAAATATCAGGGACTTTAATATGTTCTACTGTTTTGAGCACTACATGTAATAGGTCAGGCCTCAGAACTGGCTGTTAAAACCCTGTTAGTTATGTTTTTATTGATTTATTTTGCATCTCAGCATACAAACCGAATAAACAGAAGTGGGGAGCTGATCGTCACCTCGGAAGTGAGCCGGTACCAGATGCGCAATCTGTCTGACTGTTTGCAGAAGATCCGAGACATGATCGCTGCTGCCAGCGTGAAACACAGGCAGCCTTCCCAAGAAGACGTGGCTCTCCGACGCTACAGGTAATCTTCCTGTGACACCAGGATCTGATCAGGGCTGCCAAGAGCTCATTTAAAACTGGGAGCATTACCTTGTACCACGACACAGCAATGCACTAGCCCTCAATTATACTATTTCAGATGCTGATCCTTCCCGTAGCAAACAATCTAACCGCACTCTGCTCTAAGAGGGTTGTGATATTGGCGTCACTTCTTGGATTTTGGATGATAACAGATATTAGCTTCATGCTCATTTTCCCATATCCAGTTGTCTTCATGTTTACAAACTATTTGATCAGAGATGCCGTAACCTTACAATTTGCCTCCAGAGCAAATTAACATTGTTTCTCTTTTCAGGATAGACAAAATGAACCGAGAACGCCTGCAGCAAAAGAAAATGCACACTGCAGTGAAGCGAAGCCGACGCGAGGAGTTTGATTGAAGGTGATGCCAGGATATGAAGGCTGGCTGCATTGAAGCAATCTGTAAAGAATAAATGAATGACTTGTACAAAGTGTTGTTTGCTCCTCGTTTATTTTAATTTGTCGGCTGGTTTTGCTGGGTTGGGTAATTGGAAGTTATGAATAGTTTTCTAAATAGTTACTCGGATGTACCACATGTGTAAGAGTTGATCAGTTGAAAGAGGCATGATCAGTATGACTCTAAAATACTGGCTGGCACAGTGGACTGTAAATTAACATCTTAAACTACATCTGCACATTGCTGTGTGTTTACAATGGTTGTGGTGTTGGAAAGTTAGGTTACTTGTTTGCTGAGCAGTGTCAAAGTAGCCTCCTGACATGGTAATGGTAAACTGAGTGCGTGTTTCACATTTTTTTAATGCGTACAAAAGGCAGATAAGCAGCTTCTCTGGACCGCTGGTTTTTGTTCTCAAAGGGATTTATTTTAGCAAAGGGAAATTGGAAGTGTACACTAAACCTCAACCACGCCTTCACCAATACCTAAGATTACCATATAACTCCATGTGCAGCGGGACAGTTCAGGCTTTTCACCTCGCACCCACTGCAATCTGCTCCCTGTCTCGAGTATCTGTCGCAGCAGGACTACACTTACTAGAAAACGTTGGGATGTGAGGTCAAAAGCCTCAAGTTTAGACAATTTAACAACAAAAAAGCTGTCGTGCTTGCAATTATGACAGCGCAATAACTTTTAAAACAAGTAAGAACTTAATAGAAAAGAAAATGTCAATGTATGTTGAGATATGTTTATGTAGTTATTTTCTGTTAAATATTCCGTTTTATATATCTGGAATGTTCTCCCAAATACAAACTGCTGTTTGTTTAAAACATTCCCACAATTATGTCAATAAATCAATCAGTACACAAACTGGATGCATTTAAGGTGGCAAATAAATGGCTTCACAGATTTACACTAATTTTGAATTAATCTACGTAAGGAATTGATCATTTGACATATACTGGACTATACATTAGGTACATTTCTAACGGGATCACACTGATGTAGAACATATTTCTATATTTAAGTTAAATTATTTTCCTTACCACACTAAAGGAAAAGAGCCTATATCACTTTTTAAAACGCAGAAACATGTACACTGATTTACATTGCATTATTTGATCTGAACTACAAGTTACACAATTAATAAATAAAATCTAAAATAAAAAAACGACCACGAAGGGACTCGAACCCTCAATCTTCTGATTCGAAGTCAGACGCCTTATCCATTAGGCCACGCGGTCTATTTTTTCATAATATAGCAAACAAGTACAGCACTACCACAGTCCTAAAGAGGTACGGAATTAAAAAAGCAGCCAGTAGCCCCGCCCATACCCTAAAGCTATGTGCTTACCCAATTGGCGCTGCCTCTTGTCTGTTATTTTCCTATTGCTGAGTGATGCCCCGCCCCTCGTACTCAGGGCACAAATGGAATTGACTGACGCTTCTGTGAAGTAATGGTTTTATAAACAATACATACCGGTATGTGATTGTTAATATGAAATATATATAAAAGCGGCTGAAATATAAACTGACAAAAAAATCTAGCAGAGGATGGTTTCGATCCATCGACCTCTGGGTTATGGGCCCAGCACGCTTCCGCTGCGCCACTCTGCTTTTGCGCATGAATTAAATGTTTAATAAGATACTGTTAAATTAATTAATATAATGGACTATTTGTTACTATTTAATCATTGCGGTTAACGTTACTTTAGGGTGGTAAAGTTAAATTACCTTTACCAGACACTGTGTTTAAATGGTTACTGACGCTAACCATGTTGAAATATATGTTTATTCATTTTTATGAATAATAGCTGAAGAGAGGGGAAACGTCTGGAAAGTTTATTATAAAACAGTCATGAGAAAAAAACATACACGTTACACCCCAGATGGGACTCGAACCCACAATCCCTGGCTTAGGAGGCCAGTGCCTTATCCATTAGGCCACTGGGGCTCCTAAAGAAAATGCCGTTCTTGCTCATATTAGTGTGCCTGACTATCGCTAAATACAGAATGAAAGGTAACCCCCCCAAAAAAATTATTAACGCTTTACCTTTTTACCTGTACTGTACTCTGCAAGCTTTTTACGGTCACCTCGGATTTTTCAGTACAGGTTGCGAAAGCAGACAAAAGCAAATAAAAGTATTTCTGAGGGTTTTATACTTTAGGTTTTATGGCTAAAAGGTGCCATCCCACAACTTTGCAGTGAATTTCTCAGCATTTATTATGATAGAAACGTCAGTTCGATGAAACACTTTTTAATAACTTAAAAATAATAACACTATGTAACACAATTTTTGTTCCTGGGTAGTAAGTGTTATTTCCTAATTGCTTATCCCTCAAAAGTATATAAAATTGCTATTATTCTCCACAAACTTTGCTTTTGTGACCAGGACAGTGATATTTTGAAATGTACCTATTTCCAATGAGAAAACGGGCGAATTTGTGTCTTTTCGTTCACATAAAGTCAGAAAAAAACAACATATGAATCCAAATTAACATGTATTTATACTAAAGTAATACAAAAATGACTACAAAAGATTTAGAAGCGAGTAGTTTTTCGAGATTTACGATTATACTGTAAATCACTTTCACGAATCAGCCCCCAAATGTTGTCTCCCATCATGTTCTCGTAATATTGTCCTTGGTAGTGGCGTTCAAAGTCCAGTATATCCTGGTGGAAGCGCTCGCCTTGCTCCTCCGAGTACACTCCCATGTTCTCCTTGAATTTATCAAGATGAGCATCAAGGATATGGACTTTGAGGGACATCCTACAGCCCATTGTGCCGTAGTTCTTCACCAGAGTCTCAACCAGCTCCACATAGTTTTCGGCCTTGTGATTGCCCAGGAAGCCCCGAACCACTGCGACAAAGCTGTTCCAAGCCGCTTTCTCCTTACTAGTGAGCTTCTTGGGGAATTCATTGCACTCCAGGATCTTCTTTATCTGTGGTCCGACGAAGACACTGGCTTTGACCTTTGCCTCAGACAGCTTAGGGAAGAAGTCTTGAAGGTACTTGAAGGCTGCTGACTCCTTATCTAGAGCTCTGACAAATTGTTTCATAAGGCCCAATTTGATGTGCATTGGTGGCATCAGCACCTTCCGGGGGTCCGCCAGTGGCTCCCACTTGACATTGTTCCTCGCCACAGAGAACTCGGTCCGCTGTGGCCAGTCCCGCCTGTGGTAGTGCGCCTTGGTGTCCCTGCTGTCCCAAAGGCAAAGATAGCAGGGAAACTTGGTAAAACCGCCTTGGAGACCCATCAGGAATGCCACCATTTTGAAGTCTCCTATGACCTTGATGCCATCTCAGAAAAATGCAGATATGTATCCACTTAGGCAGCTGGAACTAAACTGAACTGGTGGGCTTAAGGCCCCTGTAAGTTCTAGAAAGTTCTAGAAGTTACTCCAAATTTACTCAGCACTGAATCTATCTGGAATGTTCTGGAAAATAGGTAAATTTCAAAATATCACTATCCTGGTCAGAAAAACAAAGTTTGTGGGGAATAATAGCCATTTTCTATACTTTTGAGGCATAAGCAATTTGGAAATAACATTTACTACCCAGGAACCAAAAAAAAAAAAAAATTGTTACACGGTGTAATGCTAAAACGAAGGTCCCACCGAGATTTGAATTCGGATCGCTGAATTCAAACTCCAGAGCACTAACCGTTACACCATGGAACCCATATTTATGCATTGGCCACTTAACTGTAATAAATACATCATTTTATTATTATTCTATTTTTTTGTAAGCGTTTCTACTGCGATTGTTTTAATTAGCACTAATCTTGGACTACCTTACCCAGGGTAACATTACACAGTCCAAGATTGGTTTTAATCGGGCTGTGAAAGCAGCCGAATATGTTTACAATGACTTGGATCCGGGAATCCAGAGCTTTAAAAACTGTAATAAGTCCAGACTAGTTTGGAAAAGCTTGTCTTCGTTCAGACGGTATCACAATCCCCCATCCTTCACTGCTATGACATAATAGTGATGCATTGAATTGCTACTTTTTATAAAGCATGTTATTGTGAAGCATGTTTACTGACGTGCACCTTTTGTTTTTGTGTAGATCGCCTCACCATTACCTACTGTCGAAGCAGTGGCCCTGGAGGCCAGAATGTTAATAAAGGTATGGAAATGGAAGTCTTTGTTCAAATATTCACAAGCATGTTTCAGTAGTTCGGGACAAACACCAATCACAAAATGTTTTAGTACAAATATTTATTGTAGAGAATGCGGAGTATGCGATTTAACAGAAGTATGCTGTATATACACATTAATTTGGCATCAAACCTAACTTGGTTTGAGGGTTCGCTGCCTGACCAACTGGACGAGGCTGAGACCCCCATTTGATAAAACATAAAAACTGTTATTAGGAAAGGTGGAGATGGGGAGGTGGTGGGTTACGATGAAATAAAAACGCAACTGAGAGATAAGTGAAGAGGGTATTTATAGTGCTAACAATTTAAATTAGCTAATGTGTAAATTGAATGATTCAATTTGGTGATGCGGAGATTGGTGTCTGACCCTCCTCTCGAACTTTAATTATAAATTTTATTTCAGTAGTTCGGGACAAACACCAATCACAAAATGTTTTAGTACAAATATTTATTGTAGAGAATGCGGAGTATGCGATTTAACAGAAAAGTATGCTGTATATACACATTCATTTGGCATCAAACCTAACTTGGTTTGAGGGTTCGCTGCCTGGCCAACTGGACGAGGCTGAGACCCCCAAAAAGAACAAGCCGGTCTCAATGCCACAGTTAGAATTGAATATAGCCCACTTGAAGGTTTAGCCAACCTTTAACAAATGATCATCAGCACGCAGGAGAGGAAAACAAAACCCATTTTTGGGAAATAAACCTCTGGGAATCCATGGCTGATTCGATTGCCCTTCCTCCAGGCAGGTTACTAACACTTAAGAGCACATTTCTGTAAAAGCATTTTTAGGCTCCATAATATTTGTTATAATATAAACTTGGTAAGCACTGGAGGATCAACGACCTAACCGTTTGATAACAGAGTCTGGAACTCAGTGGGAAAAAGCTGCTACGATTCTGAAGGAAGGACCGGAAAACTGCTCAGCTGCGAATCCGGACCTGGAAATAAATCAGGTGAAAGAAGAACAAATGTTGGGTGACGATTGTTCAGTTTTCGTTAATAAACAGCGGGCCTGAGGGTGATGCGCCCTGAGAAAGATGGAGATGGACAAGAGAGAAAGGGGTCATATGGGCCAACATGGGAGTTTAATTTATAAACAAAATTGAAAAGCTTTCTCTAATCTTCCTGGTCCGTTTTACTTCTTTTGAGCAGGAAGGAAAGGGTATCAGATGAGGGGATTGCTAGGTCAGAGATTAAGGGGTGAATCTGGAGGTTGAATTTGAGAGCGATGTAGACTCCCAGCACCTATGGGAACCCAAGAAGGCTAAGAGAAAGAGCTGTAAGGTTTTATCTAAAACAGGCAGGAGTAGCTGGAGCAGATGAGAGGCACCAAGAGAGTACGTTGATGGCAATAGGTAGGCAAGCAGGAGGAGAAAGAGATTCTGATAGTTGAAGCCCTTTCAGGATTAGTGAAATTTGTGAGTTGCAGAGTGTAGAGCTGGGACAGTGAAATTGAGTTGAGTTTGTAGAAAAACTTTATGCTGGAAATTCAAATCTTATAGCTCTGTTCTTAAGGGACATAAAACAGGATGACACTACGGGCACTGAAAATGATGGAAAGGAATGTTGAATGCAAAGTGAAATTTTAAAGCAATTCCAGGATGACCGGTACATTTGCAGTGAGCGGGGAGTGATGCTGAGAAGAGTTGTTTCTTGAGCCTGCAGAAATCAGGGAATGCAGCAGGTGGCTCACATGAATGTCAGGTCTGAAAAATGAGGAATCTGAGTTTGCAGGAGGTCGTCTTCGGAAGCCAATGCTCTGAATCTCTGCGTTTGGAAACAAGAAAGAGAATCAATTATATTCAGGTGGCCGAGAATGTGTTGAGCTCTGAAAATGAACTGATGAGTAACAGATAAACAGGTAATCCTTCTGAATATTCTCATTATATGGTGGGAGAATGAACGATCTTGTTAAAGATTTAGACTGAAGGTGAATTGTGAGTGGAGAAGAATGGATTTTGAGCCCAGGAAGACCCCCAAAAGGAGTGCGGCTACAGCAAATGGACACACTTTGCGCAATGACGAGGAGTGATCGGTTATAGGAATAATGCTGAATTCGTTGGGCCATGGAGCAGAAAACCAATTTTCCCTTGTAGTATCCTCCAAAGCCAAGAGAGGGAGCTGCATCTTTGAACGGCTGAATGTCTTTGTGCAGCAGGAGACAGTTGTCGTAAAAGAAAGTACTGCCATTCCTTTCTTTTAGTAGGAGCACCCACAGGCGGAGTTCCTTGCGAAAAAAAAAAAAAAAAACCAAACCATAAGTATGACATCATTGAGGGAATCGACAGAAAGGATCAAATAGAGAGAAGGTAGGAGATAAAAGCTCTGCCTCGAGGATTTATCCTCATTGCGTACAAATTGCAAAGCATATGACATGGTTTATTTAAAATTTCCAGAAAGCTTTTGACAAAGTCCCACATAAAAGATTAATTTCTCAAACTGAATGCAGTAGGGATTCAATGAAATGCATGCACGTGGATTAGGGAGTAGTTAACATGTAGAAAACAGAAGGCCTTCAGAGTATGCAGTATTGCGGCCCTGACTGATATTCAAAGAAATGGGAATGGTTTTGAAAGTGTTTGAATAAACTGCCGGTAAGCTGAAAGAAGAAAAGCATCTCACAGAGAAGAGACCACTATGGGGTCGTGCTGGACACCCATGGCGGCCGGGGAGGTCACTGCAGGGGCCTGCTGAATGCCTGCAGTGAGGGGAGGGTAACCTAAAAGGTTACATTTGGAAGACCGCGGAGGTAAGGAATAGAAGGGGGCAGTGGGGCCCTGTTGAAGCTCGCAGCTGGTAGAAAACCGTTTGACAGAGAAGGGAGCACTATGGGGGCCTGCTGGACGCCCATAGTGGCCAGCGAGGTCACTGCAGGGGCCTGCAGTGATGGGGGGTGGGAATGCGGGAGCAGCCGCACCCAACTGTAATTACTGATTAGAGGAGACATCAAAAATAGAGCAATGTAACCAGTGGTGTATTACAGGGATCAGTATTAGGTCCTCTGCTATTCCTAATCTACATAATGATTTAGATTATGGCATAGTAAGCAGACTTGTTAAATTTGCACACAACACAAAAATAGGTGGAGTGGCAAACACTGTTGCAGCAGCGAAGGTCATTCAAAATGATCTAGACAGCATTCAGAACTGAGCAAGCACATGGCAAATGACATTTAATAGAGAAGTGTAAAGTACTGCACACAGGCAAGAAAAATGTGCATTATAAATATCATATGGAAGATACTGAAATTGAAGGAATCTTTGAAAATGACCTAGGAGTTTATGTTGACTCAGATATGCCTTCATCTAGACAATGTGGGGAAGCTGTAAAAAGGCCAACAAGATGCTCGGATATATTGTGAAAAGTTTTGGGGGGGGGGGGGGGGACCGGACAGAAAAGTGGAAATATAAAAAATACAATCCCCTGAGGACAGGCTCAATGGGCATGATTTTAAATGTGTTTGATATATTGGCTTTAGCCAGTCATGCGTTTTTCCCAGCAATTTTGATTAAGAATATGGCGTGGTCGATTTGCATATTGCAGGGAGCAATCTTCGTGAGGGACTGTTGATGCTGGATGTGATGGAGTTACGGTGAGCGGAAATGAAGGAAGTTACAGGCAGAATAGCACAGGTTCCTTCAATGAAGTTATTACAAATCTGGCAAAACAATCTCTGGATACAAATGCTCAAAACTGCCGATGAGCAGTGAGGGAAGGGAACCAGAAAGGTTAGGGAACCTGCAGTGAGGGAAGTGAACCAGAAAGGTTATAGTTAGAGGTGAAGGGAGCACTATGGGGGCCTGCTGGATGCCCATAGTGGCCAAAGAGGTCATTGCAGGGGCCTGCTGGACGCCTGCAGTGAGGGAGGGGAACCAGAAAGGTTATAGTTAGAGGTGAAGGGAGCACTATGGGGGCCTGCTGGACGCCCATAGTGGCCAAAGAGATCACTGCAGGGGCCTGCTGGACGCCTGCAGTGATGAGGGGGTGTAACCAGAAAGGTTACAGATGCATATTATACAACAGTGGCGGGTGTCGAAACCCCCAGGATAGATCGCGGGAGCAGCCGCTCCTAACTGTAAAAACAATCTCTAGAAACAAATGCTCAAAACTGCTGAAGCGCAGAAAGAAAAGCATTTCACAGAGAAAGGATCACTATGAGGGCCTGCTGGACGCCCATAGTGGCCAAAGAGGTCACTGCAGGGGCCTGCTGGACGCCTGCAGTGAGGGGAGGTAACCTGAAAGGTTATAGTTGGAGCCAGAATGCTCAGGAACTGCTAAATGAGCCTTTGATTGACAGGTGCGATGGTCCTGCTTTCGGATTTTTCCAGTAGTAGAAGCGCTTCGTGGAGATGCAGTCGGTGCGGGCGAGGTGTTTCAAGTCCGCTTATAATACGCGGAAATTGGGCTAGCTTCTTGAGTCGCGGGTTGGAATTTGTAAAACACCCATACTGACATGGGTTGGGCTTGTTTTGTCGTTACACTTGGCAACACTGGGTAAAGCAACGATCAGTGCTGACGTCATAGCGCCTGCGACTGGAAGGATGAAATAAAGTAAACAAATTCTCCTTACGTGCTGTAGATTTGAATGGGATGTTGTTGCTACGAAGATAAAGCTGGATCCGGGAGATCGTCCAGTCTCTGATTTCAGGAGTTGCGGAGGAACAGTGGCCAGGCGGGAGCCACAGCAGACAGGAGAAGCTGACATCTGGGCAGAGAAGTTTGGAGTGGTAATACCGCCGACCAAAGTTGTGGTGGAGTTGTCCCGGGAAGGGCTGGTTGAACTGGTTGCGTGGATCTCGGCTCCGGGGAAACAGCAAACAGATCGTCATCCGTCGAAACGGAATAATCCAGAATGCAGACCATGATGCGTGCATGTACGATGAAATCAAAACGCAACTGAGAGATAAGTGAAGAGGGTATTTATAGTGCTAACAATTTAAATTAGCTAATGTGTAAATTGAATGATTCAATTTGGTGATGCGGAGATTGGTGTCTGACCCTCCTCCCGAACTTTAATTATAAATTTCATTTAATGTACAGGGTGATCAGGAGCACTGTTGTGGGGAAGTATTCTCCACAGAGTTAACTAGACAGGCAACAACATCACAGGTTATAGAGAGTCAGCTACTTTTGTGTTATAGTACATTTTTCACATTTTGTTCTAGTAAACACAAAAGCTGAAGTCCGGTTCCACATACAAACAGCTGATTGGATTCCTGAAGATGTGCGACAAAAGATTATTTCTCAGGTAACATCAATACTAAGATTACATATTCACTTGAGCTGACTGCTAATAACATTGAAGAAATGTGAAAGTTAACTAACAGCTGGTGTGTAAAGGGTAAATATTTTAACTTGTAACTGAAATGAAAGCTTAACAAAAAACACCTCTATGAATCTGTGCTATACGATGAAAACATGAATAAAGTCAGACATTGGTCTAATTAGTTTGTTATAAGGCTATGATTTTGATGCAGTACTTTTTAGTTCGTTTTACTGGCAAGGTGCGGCAAAAAAACAAGAATTCACGGAAAGTTGTCCAAATGTAGGTTTAGCTACATCAACATACACAAGAGCATTTAAATAGTACACCAGAACCAATAATATAAAGACTTGCTTTTGACTGCTGGCAAGTTTAAATGTTACTTTAGAGTGAACCAGGATTTCGAGTTTTCCACGATTCGGAAATAGAATGTTGTAAAAAGAGCCTCTAAGTTGGAAAACTTCTGTTCTCCGATGCATTGTTGTTCTTTCTTTACAGAAAACAGCTCTCACAATTGTTTTTCTTTTAGCTGTCACCCATTTACATACTTGCTCGCTCAGTTATCTCATTCGCTGACCTACACAGCTACACATAAATGCTGCGTGAATACACAACCAAACAATTTACAGACACTCGCAGATTAGTATTTTCAGTACATTTTTTAAAGGAAATAAAGGAAGCGCCTCATCAAATGTGTTTCACATCCATTTTCAGGCGTCCAAGACTACATTCAAATTCACGATTTTCAGGATTTCCATGACCTCTGTGACAAAATCGTAGCCTTAGTTTTACTTACAAAAAAATACCATGAATTGCATACATCAGGGGATAGCAGCGTGACATAGTACACAGCTGCGTGACACTGGAACATTTACAAAATTGAGGAGGTGTGTGAACTTTTTTTTTTTGTAAGTAAATAAATATCAGGGACTTTAATATGTTCTACTGTTTTGAGCACTACATGTAATAGGTCAGGCCTCAGAACTGGCTGTTAAAACCCTGTTAGTTATGTTTTTATTTATTTATTTTGCATCTCAGCATACAAACCGAATAAACAGAAGTGGGGAGCTGATCGTCACCTCGGAAGTGAGCCGGTACCAGATGCGCAATCTGTCTGACTGTTTGCAGAAGATCCGAGACATGATCGCTGCTGCCAGCGTGAAACACAGGCAGCCTTCCCAAGAAGACGTGGCTCTCCGACGCTACAGGTAATCTTCCTGTGACACCAGGATCTGATCAGGGCTGCCAAGAGCTCATTTAAAACTGGGATCATTACCTTGTACCACGACACAGCAATGCACTAGCCCTCAATTATACTATTTCAGATGCTGATCCTTCCCGTAGCAAACAATCTAACCGCACTCTGCTCTAAGAGGGTTGTGATATTGGCGTCACTTCTTGGATTTTGGATGATAACAGATATTAGCTTCATGCTCATTTTCCCATATCCAGTTGTCTTCATGTTTACAAACTATTTGATCAGAGATGCCGTAACCTTACAATTTGCCTCCAGAGCAAATTAACATTGTTTCTCTTTTCAGGATGGACAAAATGAACCGAGAACGCCTGCAGCAAAAGAAAATGCACACTGCAGTGAAGCGAAGCCGACGCGAGGAGTTTGATTGAAGGTGATGCCAGGATATGAAGGCTGGCTGCATTGAAGCAATCTGTAAAGAATAAATGAATGACTTGTACAAAGTGTTGTTTGTTCCTCGTTTATTTTAATTTGTCGGCTGGTTTTGCTGGGTTGGGTAATTGGAAGTTATGAATAGTTTTCTAAATAGTTACTCGGATGTACCACATGTGTAAGAGTTGATCAGTTGAAAGAGGCATGATCAGTATGACTCTAAAATACTGGCTGGCACAGTGGACTGTAAATTAACATCTTAAAATACATCTGCACATTGCTGTGTGTTTACAATGGTTGTGGTGTTGGAAAGTTAGGTTACTTGTTTGCTGAGCAGTGTCAAAGTAGCCTCCTGACATGGTAATGGTAAACTGAGTGCGTGTTTCACATTTTTTTAATGCGTACAAAAGGCAGATAAGCAGCTTCTCTGGACCGCTGGTTTTCGTTCTCAAAGGGATTTATTTTAGCAAAGGGAAATTGGAAGTGTACATTAAAGCTCAACCACGCCTTCACCAATACCCAAGATTACCATATAACTCCATGTGAAACTCAAAATGGAGCGAGGTAACCAGTGGTGTACCACAGGGATCAGTATTAAGTCCTCTGCTATTCCTGATCTACATTAATGATTTAGATTCTGGTATAGTAAGCAAACAAAAAGTTAAATTTGCAGACGACACAAAAATAGGAGGAGTGGCAAACACTGTTGAAGCAGCAAAGGTCATTCAAAATGATCTAGACAGCATTCAGAATTGGGCAGACACATGGCAAATGAAATTTAATAGAGAAAAGTGTAAAGTATTGCATGCGGGCAATAAAAATGTGCATTATAAATATCATATGGGAGATAGTGAAATTGAAGAAGGGAACTATGAAAAAGACCTAGGAGTTTATGTTGACTCAGAAATGTCTTCATCTAGACAATGTGGGGAAGCTATAAAAAAGGCTAACAAGATGCTCGGATATATTGTGAGAAGTGTTGAATTTAAATCAAGGGAAGTAATGTTAAAACTCTGCAATGCATTAGTAAGACCTCACCTAGAATATTGTGTTCAGTTCTGGTCACCTCGTTACAAAAATGATATTGCTGCTCTAGAAAGAGTGCAGAGAAGAGCAACCAAAATTATCCCGGGTTTAAAAGGCATGTCGTATGCAGACAGGCTAAAAGAATTGAATCTATACAGTCTTGAACAAAGAAGACTACGCGGCGATCTGATTCAAACATTCAAAATCCTAAAAGGTATAGACAATGTCAACCCAGGGGACTTATTTGACCTGAAAAAAGAAACAAGGACCAGGGCTCACAAATGGAGATGAGATAAAGGGGCATTCAGAACAGAAAATAGGACGCGCATTTTTTACACAGAGAATTGTGAGGGTGTGGCACAAACTCCCCTGTAATGTTGTTGAAGCTGAAACCCTGGGATGCTTCAAGAAGCTGCTTGATGAGATTCTGGGATCATTAAGCTACTAACAACCAAACGAGCAAGATGGGCTGAATGGCCTCCTCTCGTTTGTAAACTTTCTTATGTTCTTATGTTCTTATAGAAACGTCAGCTCGATGAAACACTTTTTAATATCTTAAGAATAATAATGCTAAAATGATTGTCCTACGGGGATTTGAACTCAGATCACAGGATTGAAAGTCATGAGTGATAACCATTACACCATGGAAACCATATTTATGTATCGGCCACTTAACTGTAATAAATACATCATTTTATTATTATTCTATTTTTTGTAAGCGTTTCTACTGCTGTTGTTTTAATTTGATACGTTTAGGTTATATTTTAGACAATTTGGTGGATTCTTGATCTCCTTAGTTCGATCTAGGCAGTGGTGAAGAACTTCAGATATTTTCCACAAGGGGGCGATACACCATGGCAGCGGCTAACCACAGTAGTATTGGTGTGAACCAAGCAGAAACTCAATATTTTTAAAAGCGTGAATATGAATTTACAGAAAAGAACTTTTCCAAAATATATAAATGAAAAAAGATAAATTGGTTGGCCAAGAAATAAACTATGGTATGCATTCTCTAGATTGTGGAACATTCATAGAAATAAACTTCCTGCTGATTTCCAAATTTCCTGAAGGAATCAGAGCCAGACAGAAGCACCTGCCATCAACCAAGTGCCTGAATCAGCTCCCTGCACACTGTATTACATTCCTCCATTTCCCAGCCTGGGTCAGCTCTCTGCACACTGTACTGCATTCCTCCATATCCCTGCCTGAGTCAACTCTGTGCACACTGTACTGCATTCCTCCATATCCCTGTCTGAATCAGATCTCTGCACACTGTACTGCATTCCTCCATATCCCTGCCTGAATCAGCTCACTGCACACTGTACTGCATTTCTCCATATGCCTGCCTGAGTCAGCACTGCACACTGTACTGCATTCCTCAATATCCCTGCCTGAATCAGCTCTGCACACTGTACTGCATTCCTCCATATCCCTACCTGAATCAGCTCTTCACATTTTACTGCATTCCTCCATATCCCTCCCCGAATCAGCTATGCACATTGTAGTGCATTCCTCTATATCCCTGAATGAATCAGCTCTGCACACTGTACTGCATTTCTTCATATCCCTGCCTGAATCAGATCTTTGCACACTGTACTGCATTCCTCCATATCCCTGTCTGAATCAGATCTCTGCACACTGTACTGCATTCCTCCATATCCCTGCCTGAATCAGCTCACTGCACACTGTACTGCATTTCTCCATATGCCTGCCTGAGTCAGCACTGCACACTGTACTGCATTCCTAAATATCCCTGCCTGAATCAGCTCTGCACACTGTACTGCATTCCTCCATATCCCTACCTGAATCAGCTCTTCACATTTTACTGCATTCCTCCATATCCCTCCCCGAATCAGCTATGCACATTGTAGTGCATTCCTCTATATCCCTGAATGAATCAGCTCTGCACACTGTACTGCTTTTCTTCATATCCCTGCCTGAATCAGATCTTTGCACACTGTACTGCATTCCTCCATATCCCTGTCTGAATCCGCTCTCTGCACACTGTACTGCATTCCTCCATATCCCTGCTTGAATCAGCTCTCTGCACACTGTACTGGATTCCTCCATATCCCTGCTTGAATCAGCTCTCTGCACACTGTACTGCATTTCTCCATATCCCTGCCTGAATCCGCTCTCTGCTCACTGTACTGCCTTCCTCTATATCCCTGCATGAATCAGCTCTCTGTACACGGTAATGCATTCCTTCATATCACTGCCTGAATCAGCTCTCTGCACACTGTACTACATTCCTCCATATCCCTGCCTGAATCCGCTCTCTGCTCACTGTACTGCCTTCCTCCATATCCCTGCATGAATCAGATCTCTGTACACGGTAATGCATTCCTTCATATCCCTGCCTGAATCAGCTCTCTGCACACGGTACTGCATTCCTCCATATCCCTGTCTGAATCAGCTCTCTGCACACTGTACTGCATTCCACCATATTGCTTCCTAAAACAGCTCTCCACACTGTACTGCATTCCTCCATGTCCCCGCCTGAATCAGCTCTCTGCACATTGTACTGCATTCCTCCATATCGCTGCCTGAATCAGCTCTGCACACAGTACTGCATTCCTCCATATACCTGCCTGAATCAACTCTGCACACTGTACTGCATTCCTCCATGTCCCAGCCTGAATCAGCTCTCTGCACATTGTACTGCATTCCTCCATATCCCTGCCTGAATCAGATCTCTGCACATTGTACTGCATTTCTCCATATCGCAGCCTGAATCAGCTCTGCACACTGTACTGCATTCCTCTATTTTCCTGCCTGAATTAGGTCTGCACACTGTACTGCTTTCCTCCATATCCCTGCCTGAATCAGCTCTGCACACTGTACTGCATTCCTCCATATCCCTGCCTGAATCAGCTACCTGCACACTGTACTGCATTCCTCCATATCCCTGCCTGAATCAGCTCTGCACACTGTACTGCATTCCTCCATATCCCTGCCTGAATCAGCTCTGCACACTGTACTGCATTCCTCTATATCCCTGCCTGAATCAGCTCTGCACACTGTACTGCATTCCTCCATATCCCTGCCTGAATCAGCTCTGCACACTGTACTGCATTCTATATCCCTGCCTGAATCAGCTCTGCACACTGTACTGCATTCCTCCATATCCCTGCCTGAATCAGCTCTGCACACTGTACTGCATTCCTCCATATCCCTGCCTGAATCAGCTACCTGCACACTGTACTGCATTCCTCCATATCCCTGCCTGAATCAGCTCTGCACACTGTACTGCATTCCTCCATATCCCTGCCTGAATCAGCTACCTGCACACTGTACTGCATTCCTCCATATCCCTGCCTGAATCAGCTCTGCACACTGTACTGCATTCCTCCATATCCCTGCCTGAATCAGCTCTGCACACTGTACTGCATTCCTCTATATCCCTGCCTGAATCAGCACTGCACATTGTACTGCATTCCTCCATATCCCTGCCTGAATCAGCTCTCTGCACACGGTACTGCATTCCTCCATATCTCTGTCTGAATCAGCTCTATGCACACTGTACTGCATTCCTCCATATTGCTTCCTAAATCAGCTCTGCACACGGTACTGCATTCCTCCATATCCCTGCCTGAATCAGATCTCTGCACACTGTACTGCATTCCTTCATATCCCTGCCTGAATCAGCTCAGTGCTCACTTTACTGCAATCCTCAATGTCCCTGCCTGAATCAGCTCTCTGCACACTATATTGAATTCCTCCATATTGCTTCCTAAATCAGCTCTGCACACGGTACTGCATTCCTCCATATCCCTGCCTGAATCAGATCTCTGCACATTGTACTGCATTCCTTCATATCCCTGCCTGAATCAGCTCTCTGCACACTGTACTGCATTCCTCCATATCCCTGCCTGAATCAGATCTCTGCACACTGTACTGCATTCCTTCATATCCCTGCCTGAATCAGCTCAGTGCACACTTTACTGCAATCCTCAATGTCCCTGCCTGAATCAGCTATCTGCACACTGTACTGGATTCCTCCATATCCCTGCCTGCATCAGCTCTATGCACACTGTACTGCATTCCTCCATATCCCTGCAAAGGGTAAATATTTTAACTTCTAACTGAAATGAAAGCTTAACAAAAAACACCTCTATGAATCTGTGCTATACGATGAAAACATGAATAAAATCAGACATTGGTCTAATTAGTTTGTTATAAGGCTATGATTTTGATGCAGTACTTTTTAGTTAATTTTACTGGCAAGGTGCGGCAAAAAAACAAGAATTCACGGAAAGTTGTCCAAATGTAGGTTTAGCTACATCAACATACACAAGAGCTTTTAAATAGTACACCAGAACCAATAATATAAAGACTTGCTTTTGACTGCTGGCAAGTTTAAATGTTACTTTAGAGTACAAAACTTTACCGTACAGACTTCAGACTCCGACATCATTTCTTGTAAGAGTCGAGGGTCTCAGTGCGACAAATGTTTGAAATTCTCCCTTTCGGGTTTCCCTGTTGGTTGAGAGGACGGATGTACCAACGATGTCGCTTTTAAAACCTCTTGATAAGAGGTACAAACTCAGCACATTTACTTTAAATGTAAATGTATCCAATTTTGCGAATGCAATCTGTATTTAAAGTGTGAACAACAGCTGTGACCACTTTGCGCAGTCAAAAGTGCTGCGACACGACGCGTCCCGTACAGCAAATAGTGAAGCTGCACAGCTTGTAGTTGATTCATCTGCGATAGATTAAGATTTCCATTACACGAGAGTAGATGTTAAAAATTCATGCTGATTTGAACTCGGCTCTCGCCAAGATAAGCACCAACTAAGACGTAGCTTTACAGTAAACTAATGTGATCCATATGCGTCTCCATCCATTTACGTTTCCTTCCATATGATGATGTAGATATCCTTCTGTCTGGTGTTAATGGCTGAAGTGTAATGCTGGCTCCAGGGATCAGCTTATTTTGCCTCCCTGGCGCATCAGCACACACAACGGCTGCGATGCTGGCTCCGGGGATCAACCAAAGTGCGGCCTCCCCAGCGCATCAGCATGACAACCGTCTGGATTGAGCTAAGTAGGGTACATCTCTGGGGTTTTCAAGTGGGCACCTTCCATCCTCAGTGTTTCGTCGACTAGCCCACGACACCTCAAGAGGGCTCGACGGTGATTCTGGCGTCCCAGCATCACCCCCCTCCGTCCCCCACTCAACTCAGCCCAGCTTACTTACCTGTCCCCAGCCAGAATCTTTCCGTCTCAACCACAGCCAGTTGCTGCTCCTCTCTGCTGCTTCAGATAAGTTCTTCACTGTGCGACGCAACTCTTGGCCACTGAATCCGACGTCTCTGAGAAACCGGGTTGTAGAGTGTGCCACAAATCCTCGACAACCCACTTCCACTGGGTAAACCCGAACTCTCCATCCTCGCTGTTCCGCTTCAGTGGCTAGTTGAGCATACCGCAGTTTCTTCCTCTCATACGCCTCATCTACAGCATCCTCCCATGGCACTGTTAACTCTACCAGGTGAACAAGGCGTGCTGATCCAGACCACAAGACAATATCTGGTCGAAGGTTAGTGGTGGCAATCTCAGGTGGAAAAATAAGCCATTGACCAACATCTGCCAGCATTTTCCAGTCTCTAGCAGCATCCAGTTGTCCTGGGCGAGGATTGGTTTTAACACCTTTTCTTGGTGGTTGCTCTCCTGGGCGGAGGAATGTTGTCTTTTGTGTGTAATGTTTTGATGGAACAGGTGGCAACTTATTGGTCATGTTACGCTTGTCTTCCAATGCTAAGGCCAAACATCGCAGCACCTGGTCATGGCGCCAAGTAAACCGTCCTTGACTAAGAGCCACCTTACATCCTGTCAAAATGTGCCTTAATGTTGCAGGTGATGAACACAAAGGACATGAGGGATCCTCTCCTACCCAGAGGTTTAGGTTCTGTGGTGATGGGAGAACATCATATGTTGACCTGATGAGGAAACTGATCCTGCTCTGTTCCATTGACCATAGGTCTTGCCAGCCAATCTTGCGTTGTTCCACACTCTCCCATCTCATCCATTCTCCCTGTTTGGCCTGGGAAATGGCCTTTATACACCTCATCCTCTCCTCCTGCTTTTGCACCTCGTTGACTACCAGCTTCCTTCTTTGAGCTGGGGCCGCCTTGTGCCATGTAGGAGGAGTTGAACTGAAACCAAGACCCCCTCTTCCATGCTGAACTTGCCCCATGATATCACCAATTCGAAGGGCAGCCTTTGCATCTTCCACAGCTTTCTTTGCCGCCCACTTTCTTCCAGTTTTCAACACAGGTGCTGCCTCCCTTACGCATTTATCGCGTGACTCTACGAATGTCATTTCCAATCTGACCTTGGCGCACTTAAACTCCTCGGTTAGAGCAGAGACTGGTAGCTGCAGTATTCGTTTACCATAAAGTCCCACTCTGCTGAGGCAGCGTGGAACTCCCAACCATTTCCTGATGTATGAACTGATTAAAGCTTCCAGCTTCTCTACTGTTGTCAAAGAAACCTCGTACACAGTCAGTGGCCACAGCAACCTCGGCAGTAGACCAAACTGAAAGCACCAGAGTTTTAGTTTACCTGGTAGAGCGCAGCTGTCTATGCTCTTCAACCCTTCCACTGCTTGTTGTCTAACTTCTCCCACACGAACTGTGTCCTTTAGATCCCCGTCGTACCATCTCCCAAGACTCTTCACTGGCTTCTCAGACACTGTTGGTATTGCCTCACCATTAATGAAGAATGTTTTATCTACTACTTTGCCTTTAATTATAGAGATGCTCCTTGATTTAGTGGGCTTGAATTGCATTCGTGCCCATTCAATGTTATTGGTTAATTTGCCCAATAATCGATTAGTGCAGGCGACTGTTGTAGTCATGGTTGTCATGTCATCCATGTATGCTCGAATTGGTGGTAGTCGCATTCCAGAAGCCAAGCGCTCTCCTCCTACTACCCATTTTTTATGCCCTAATGATTACTTCCATTGCCATGGTAAAAGCCAGCGGAGAAATGGTGCATCCTGCCATTATTCCAACCTCTAGGCATTGCCATGTAGTGCTGAATTCTGAAGTTGAAAAACTGAATTGCAAATCTCCAAAATAGGCTTTCACTAAATTTGTTATTGTCATCGGTACACTGAAAAAATCAAATGCTGCCCAAAGTAGTTCATGTGGCACTGAACCATATGCATTAGCCAAATCCAGGAATGTCACATGGAGCTCCTTCCTCTCCTTTTTAGCTGATTGAATTTGTTGCCAGATCACATTGATGTGTTCTAAGCAACCTGGGAAACCTGGAATGCCCGCTTTTTGTATTGAAGTGTCAATGAAGCAGTTCTTTAATAGGTAAGCTGACAATCTCTGAGCAATAATGCTGAAGAAAATCTTGCCTTCTACGTTTAATAGGGAAATGGGACGAAACTGACTGATGCTTGTAGAATCTTTTTCTTTAGGTATAAAGACTCCACCTGCTCGGCGCCATGCTCTTGGTACAACCTGTTTTTCCCATGCCACTTTCATCAATTTCCACAGAATTCGTAGAACTCTTGAAGCACTCTTGTACACTCTGTACGGAACTCCATTAGGCCCTGGAGATGATGAAGCCCTTGCTTTTTTCACAGCTTGCTCTATTTCTTTCCACTTAGGTGCACAGTCCTCCATTTGGTATTCTGGTGGATTGATAGGTGGGATGTCTGACGGAATTGACATAGGCTCCTGCCTTTTTGAATCTGTATGTGTTTCCTCCAAATATCTCTCCAGCTCAACCTTAGATACTTTTAGTGTGCCATTCTTCTCACTGGTGAATAACTTCTTTACAAATTTGAATGGGTCTTTATAAAAGTTAGCTCTCGCACGCTCCTTCTTTTTGTAGCGTTTCCGTAGGCGCTCAGCTCTGCGCAATGTTGCAAGCTTATCTTTTATGACCCTTTGTAAGAGATTGAGTCCCTCCTTCTGACTTTGTTCTGCTCTTCTCCATTGGTTCCTCAGCTGTCTCCTTTCTCTAACTAAGCGTTCAATCTCCTGCTGCCGTCTAGACTTTCCAGGAATAGTTTGTACTTTTTCCTTCCTTTTTTCAACTCCAAACCTCTCACTTCCATATGCGTAGATGATGTCCCCAAATTTATCCAGCTTCTTTTCAACTGTTCCACTTAATCTTTCCAATGCAACGCAGAGATCTGTGTTTACTGTGTCCCATGCAGTTTTCTCACAAGCTCTTGGCCATTTAACTCCAGGCTTGTGCCCGTTGAGGTTCTTTTCTCTCTTATGCTGGTTTGTCTGACCGGGTTCACAAGGATCATTATGTTCATCACTAACTGTGTCCATGCAAGTCCTCCTCACATCTATGACAGGGGTGCTGATATCCTGCGAACTGTGGTTTGCTTCCTGTCGCTGGATTTCATTCGACTGACTTGACTGACTTCGTAAGAAGTACTGATCAATGCGAGGCCCTTGTCCCTTCTCCCTCAAGCATTTCATTCTCCCTTGATGAATCTTCAAACCCCTGACCGTTGTCGCCTTGCTCCAGCCGCAGACACAAACCTGGAGTTCCATGTCTTTGTTAACTGCAGATCTTGAACTAGTCTTTTGTGAAGTACTCTCCATACTCATATCCGTTTCCGTTCCTAAGTCATTAACCGTGTTGTCCAACGTTGAGTCATCTTCCGCCCCAGCTCTCGCAGACTCTAGGGGTATTTTTCTCTTTAATTTCTTAGAAGCCTTGGGCGGGTGTCTCCAGCATCCTGTAAACACAGAGCTGGATACTGCCGACAAGGGTAGCTAACCCTTACCAGCCCCAATGGGGTCTCTTTCCTCCTGTCAGCTGTCTCTCCAGGCTGTCACAAGGTCTTTCCCTTGTTGCCAGCTGCACTATTCACAGCAGTCACTGGACGTATCCAGATCTTCATGATTTCCATTACACGAGAGTAGATGTTAAAACTTCATGCTGATTTGAACTCGGCTCTCGCCAAGATAAGCACCAACTAAGACGTAGCTTTACAGTAAACTAATGTGATCCATATGCGTCTCCATCCATTTACGTTTCCTTCCATATGATGATGTAGATATCCTTCTGTCTGGTGTTAATGGCTGAAGTGTAATGCTGACTCCAGGGATCAGCTTATTTTGCCTCCCTGGCGCATCAGCACACACAACGGCTGCGATGCTGGCTCCGGGGATCAACCAAAGTGCGGCCTCCCCAGCGCATCAGCATGACAACCGTCTGGATTGAGCTAAGTAGGGTACATCTCTGGGGTTTTCAAGTGGGCACCTTCCATCCTCAGTGTTTCGTCGACTAGCCCACGACACCTCAAGAGGGCTCGACGGTGATTCTGGCGTCCCACAATCACCCCCCTCCGTCCCCCACTCAACTCAGCCCAGCTTACTTACCTGTCCCCAGCCAGAATCTTTCCGTCTCAACCACAGCCAGTTGCTGCTCCTCTCCTCTCTGAAGGAATCTACGTAAGGAATTGATCATTTGACATATACTGGACTATACATTAGGTACATTTCTAACGAGATCACACTGATGTAGAACATATTTCTATATTTAAGTTAAATTATTTTCCTTACCACACTAAAGGAAAAAGAGTTTATATCACTTTTTAAAACGCAGAAACATGTACACTGACTTACATTGTATTATTTGATCTGAAATACAAGTTACACAATTAATAAATAAAATCTAAAATAAAAAACCGACCACGAAGGGACTCGAACCCTCAATCTTCTGATTCGAAGTCAGACGCCTTATCCATTAGTCCACGCGGTTTTTCACCGAAAGAGAGCTTTTCCGTAAATACTTTACTCTATAATTAGCGTAGTTTGTTCATAACGAAGCAAACATACAGCACTACCACAGTCCCAAAGAAGTACGGAATTAAAAAAGCAGCCAGTAGCCCCGCCCATACCCTAAAGCTATGTGCTTACCCAATTGGCGCTGCCTCTTGTCTGTTATTTTCCTTTTGCTGAGTGATGCCCCGCCCCTCGTACTCAGGGCACAAATGGAATTGACTGACGCTTCTGTGAAGTAATGGTTTTATAAACAATACATACCGGTATGTGATTGTTAATATGAAATATATATAAAAGCGGCTGAAATACAAACTGACAAAAAAAATCTAGCAGAGGATGGTTTCGATCCATCGACCTCTGGGTTATGGGCCCAGCACGCTTCCGCTGCGCCACTCTGCTTTTGCTCAGTTGTCAAATGTTTAATAAGATACTGTTAAATTAATTAATATAATGGACTACTATTTAATCATAGCGGTTAACGTTACTTTAGGGTGGTAAGGTTAAATTGCCTTTACCAGACACCGTGTTTAAATGGTTACTGACGCTAACCATGTTGAAATATATGTTTATTCATTTTTATGAATAATAGCTGAAGAGAGGGGAAACGTCTGGAAAGTTTATTATAAAACAGTCGTGAGAAAAAAAAAAACATACACGTTACACCCCAGATGGGACTCGAACCCACAATCCCTGGCTTAGGAGGCCAGTGCCTTATCCATTAGGCCACTGGGGCTCCTAAAGAAAATGCCGTTCTTGCTCATATTTGTGTGCCTGACTATCGCTAAATACAGAATGGAAGGTAACCCAAAAAAAAAAATTATTAACGCTTTACCTTTTTACCTGTACTGTACTCTGCAAGCTTTTTATGGTCACCTCGGATTTTTCAGTACAGGTTGCAAAAGCAGACAAAAGCAAATAAAAGTATTTCTGAGGGTTTTATACTTTAGATTTTATGGCTAAAAGGTGCCATCCCACACCTTTGCAGTGAATTTCTCAGCATTTATTATGATAGAAACGTCAGTTCGACGAAACACTTTTTAATAACTTAAGAATAATAATGCACTGAAACGAAGGTCCCACCGAGATTTGAACTCGGATCGCTGGATTCAGAGTCCAGAGTGCTAACCATTACACCATGGAACCCATATTTACGCCTTGGCCACGTAACTGTAATAAATACATCATTTTATTTTAATTCTCTTTTTTTTTTGTGTGTAAGCGTTTCTACTGCGATTGTTTTAATTAGCACTAATCTTGGACTACCTTACCCAGGGTAACATTACGCAGTCCAAGATTGGTTTTAATCGGGCTGTGAAAGCAGCCGAATATGTTTACAATGACTTGGATCCGGGAATCCAGAGCTTTAAAAACTGTAATAAGTCCAGACTAGTTTGGAAAAGCTTGTCTTCGTTCAGACTGTATCACAATCCCCCATCCTTCACTGCTATGACATAATAGTGTTGCATTGAATTACTACTTTTTATAAAGCATGTTATTGTGAAGCATGTTTACTGACGTGCACCTTTTGTTTTTGTGTAGATCGCCTCACCATTACCTACTGTCGAAGCAGTGGCCCTGGAGGCCAGAATGTTAATAAAGGTATGGAAATGGAAGTCTTTGTTAAAATATTCACAAGCATGTTTAATGTACAGGGTGATCAGGAGCACTGTTGTGGGGAAGCATTCTCCACAGAGTTAACTAGACAGGCAACAACATCATAGGTTACAGAGAGTCAGCTACTGTTGTGTTATAGTACATTTTTCACATTTTGTTCTAGTAAACACACAAGCTGAAGTCCCGTTCCACATACAAACAGCTGATTGGATTCCTGAAGATGTGCGACAAAAGATTATTTCTCAGGTAACATCAATACTAAGATTACATATTCACTGGAGCTGACTGCTAATAACATTGAAGAAATGTGAAAGTTAACTAACAGCTGGTGTGTAAAGGGTAAATATTTTAACTTCTAACTGAAATGAAAGCTTAACAAAAAACACCTCTATGAATCTGTGCTATACGATGAAAACATGAATAAAATCAGACATTGGTCTAATTAGTTTGTTATAAGGCTATGATTTTGATGCAGTACTTTTTAGTTCGTTTTACTGGCAAGGTGCGGCAAAAAAACAAGAATTCACGGAAAGTTGTCCAAATGTAGGTTTAGCTACATCAACATACACAAGAGCTTTTAAATAGTACACCAGAACCAATAATATAAAGACTTGCTTTTGACTGCTGGCAAGTTTAAATGTTACTTTAGAGTACAAAACTTTACCGTCCAGACTTCAGACTCCGACATCATTTCTGGTCAGAGTCGAGGGTCTCAGTGCGACAAATGTTTGAAATTCTCCCTTTCGGGTTCCCTGTTGGTTGAGAGGACGGATGTACCAACGATGTCGCTTTTAAAACCTCTTGATAAGAGGTACAAACTCAGCACATTTACTTTAAATGTAAATGTATCCAATTTTGCGAATGCAATCTGTATTTAAAGTGTGAACAACAGCTGTGACCACTTTGCGCAGTCAAAAGTGCTGCGACACGACGCGTCCCGTACAGCAAATAGTGAAGCTGCACAGCTTGTAGTTGATTCACCTGCGATAGAAGGAATCTACGTAAGGAATTGATCATTTGACATATACTGGACTATACATTAGGTACATTTCTAAGGAGATCACACTGATCTAGAACATATTTCTATATTTAAGTTAAATTATTTTCCTTACCACACCAAAGGAAAAGAGCCTATATCACTTTTTAAAACGCAGAAACATGTACACTGACTTACATTGTATTATTTGATCTGAAATACAAGTTACACAATTAATAAATAAAATCTAAAATAAAAAAAACGACCACGAAGGGACTCGAACCCTCAATCTTCTGATTCGAAGTCAGACGTCTTATCCATTAGGCCACGCGGTCTTTCACCGAAAGAAAGCGTTTACGTAAATACTTTCATCTATAATTAGCGTAGTTTGTACTACAATATCAACAATATTTTTTCATAACAAAGCAAACAAGTACAGAACTACCACAGTCCCAAAGAGGTACGGAATTAAAAAAGCAGCCAGTAGCCCCGCCCATACCCTAAAGCTATGTGCTTACCCAATTGGCGCTGCCTCTTGTCTGTTATTTTCCTATTGCTGAGTGATGCCCCGCCCCTCGTACTCAGGGCACAAATGGAATTGACTGACGCTTCTGTGAAGTAATGGTTTTATAAACAATACATACCGGTATGTGATTGTTAATATGAAATATATATAAAAGCGGCTGAAATACAAACTGACAAAAAAAATCTAGCAGAGGATGGTTTCGATCCATCGACCTCTGGGTTATGGGCCCAGCACGCTTCCGCTGCGCCACTCTGCTTTTGCTCAGTTGTCAAATGTTTAATAAGATACTGTTAAATTAATTAATATAATGGACTACTATTTAATCATAGCGGTTAACGTTACTTTAGGGTGGTAAGGTTAAATTGCCTTTACCAGACACCGTGTTTAAATGGTTACTGACGCTAACCATGTTGAAATATATGTTTATTTATTTTGATGAATCATAGCTGAAGAGAGGGGAAACGTCTGGAAAGTTTATTATAAAACTGTCGTGAGAAAAAAAAAACATACACGTTACACCCCAGATGGGACTCGAACCCACAATCCCTGGCTTAGGAGGCCAGTGCCTTATCCATTAGGCCACTGGGGCTCCTAAATAAAATACCGTTCTTGCTCATATTTGTGTGCCTGACTATCGTTAAATACAGAATGAAAGGTAACCCCAAAAAAAATTATTAACGCTTTACCTTTTTACCTGTACTGTACTCTGCAAGCTTTTTATGGTCACCTCGGATTTTTCAGTACAGGTTGCAAAAGCAGACAAAAGCAAATAAAAGTATTTCTGAGGGTTTTATACTTTAGATTTTATGGCTAAAAGGTGCCATCCCACAACTTTGCAGTGAATTTCTCAGCATTTATTATGATAGAAACGTCAGTTCTACGAAACACTTTTTAATAACTTAAGAATAATAATGCACTGAAACGAAGGTCCCACCGAGATTTGAACTCGGATCGCTGGATTCAGAGTCCAGAGTGCTAACCATTACACCATGGAACCCATATTTACGCCTTGGCCACGTAACTGTAATAAATACATCATTTTATTATTATTCTTTTTGTTGTTGTTGTGTGTGTAAGAGTTTCTACTGCGATTGTTTTAATTAGCACTAATCTTGGACTACCTTACCCAGGGTAACATTACACAGTCCAAGATTGGTTTGAATCGGGCTGTGAAAGCAGCCGAATATGTTTACAATGACTTGGATCCGGGAATCCAGAGCTTTAAAAACTGTAATAAGTCCAGACTAGTTTGGAAAAGCTTGTCTTCGTTCAGACTGTATCACAATCCACCATCCTTCACTGCTATGACATAATAGTGTTGCATTGAATTACTACTTTTTATAAAGCATGTTATTGTGAAGCATGTTTACTGACGTGCACCTTTTGTTTTTGTGTAGATCGCCTCACCATTACCTACTGTCGAAGCAGTGGCCCTGGGGGCCAGAATGTTAATAAAGGTATGGAAATGGAAGTCTTTGTTAAAATATTCACAAGCATGTTTAATGTACATGGTGATCAGGAGCACTGTTGTGGGGAAGCATTCTCCACAGAGTTAACTAGACAGGCAACAACATCACAGGTTACAGAGAGTCAGCTACTGTTGTGTTATAGTACATTTTTCACATTTTGTTCTAGTAAACACACAAGCTGAAGTCCGGTTCCACATACAAACAGCTGATTGGATTCCTGAAGATGTGCGACAAAAGATTATTTCTCAGGTAACATCAATACTAAGATTACATATTCACTGGAGCTGACTGCTAATAACATTGAAGAAATGTGAAAGTTAACTAACAGCTGGTGTGTAAAGGGTAAATATTTTAACTTCTAACTGAAATGAAAGCTTAACAAAAAACACCTCTATGAATCTGTGCTATACGATGAAAACATGAATAAAATCAGACATTGGTCTAATTAGTTTGTTATAAGGCTATGATTTTGATGCAGTACTTTTTAGTTCGTTTTACTGGCAAGGTGCGGCAAAAAAACAAGAATTCACGGAAAGTTGTCCAAATGTAGGTTTAGCTACATCAACATACACAAGAGCTTTTAAATAGTACACCAGAACCAATAATATAAAGACTTGCTTTTGACTGCTGGCAAGTTTAAATGTTACTTTAGAGTACAAAACTTTACCGTCCAGACTTCAGACTCCGACATCATTTCTGGTCAGAGTCGAGGGTCTCAGTGCGACAAATGTTTGAAATTCTCCCTTTCGGGTTCCCTGTTGGTTGAGAGGACGGATGTACCAACGAGGTCGCTTTTAAAACCTCTTGATAAGAGGTACAAACTCAGCACATTTACTTTAAATGTAAATGTATCCAATTTTGCGAATGCAATCTGTATTTAAAGTGTGAACAACAGCTGTGACTACTTTGCGCAGTCAAAAGTGCTGCGACACGACGCGTCCCGTACAGCAAATAGTGAAGCTGCACAGCTTGTAGTTGATTCATCTGCGATAGAAGGAATCTACGTAAGGAATTGATCATTTGACATATACTGGACTATACATTAGGTACATTTCTAACGAGATCACACTGATGTAGAACATATTTCTATATTTAAGTTAAATTATTTTCCTTACCACACCAAAGGAAAAGAGCCTATATCACTTTTTAAAACGCAGAAACATGTACACTGACTTACATTGTATTATTTGATCTGAAATACAAGTTACACAATTAATAAATAAAATCTAAAATAAAAAAAAACAACCACGAAGGGACTCGAACCCTCAATCTTCTGATTCGAAGTCAGACGCCTTATCCATTAGGCCACGCGGTCTTTCACCGAAAGAAAGCGTTTACGTAAATACTTTCATCTATAATTAGCGTAGTTTGTACTACAATATCAACGAAGCTCGGTGCTCGGTGCCTCGGTGCACGCACCTCGATGCTCGGTGCTCGGTGCACGCACCTCGACGCTCGGTGCTCGGTGCCTCGGTGCACGCACGTCGACGCTCGGTGCTCGGTGCGTCGGTGCACGCACCTCGACACTCGGTGCTCGGTGCCTCGGTGCACGCACCTCGATGCTCGGTGCTTGGTGCCTCGGTGCACGCACCTCGACGCTTGGTGCTCGGTGCATGCACCTCAGTGCTCGGTGCCTCGGTGCACGCACCTCGACGCTCGGTGCTCGGTGCCTCGGTGCACGCACCTCGACGCTCGGTACTCGGTGCCTCGGTGCACGCACCTCGACGCTCGGTGCTCGGTGCACGCACCTCGACGCTCGGCGCTCGGTGCCTCGGTGCACGCACGTCGACGCTCGGTGCTCGGTGCGTCGGTGCACGCACCTCGACACTCGGTGCTCGGTGCCTCGGTGCACGCACCTCGATGCTCGGTGCTCGGTGCCTCGGTGCACACACCTCGACGCTCGGTGCTCGGTGCACGCACCTCGGTGCTCGGTGCCTCGGTGCACGCACCTCGACACTCGGTGCTCGGTGCCTCGGTGCACGCACCTCGACGCTCGGTGCTCGGTGCCTCGGTGCACGCACCTCGACGCTCGGTGCTCGGTGCACGCACCTCGACGCTCGGCGCTCGGTGCCTCGGTGCACGCGCCTCGACGCTCGGTGCTCGGTGCCTTGGTGCACGCACCTCGACGCTCGGTGCCTCGGTGCACGTACCTCGACGCTCGGTGCTCGGTGCCTCGGTGCACGCACCTCGACGCTCGGTGCTCGGTGCACGCACCTTTGGTGCACGCACCTCGACGCTCGGTGCTTCAGTGCACGCACTTGGCGTTTGTCTTTTCAGTGCTTGGTGCACGCGCCTCAACGCACCTTAAAGCTGTTCGCTTGGTGCTCAGTGCTTAACGCTCGACGCTCCTATTACTGGCACGGTACGCTTCGGCATACAACGTGCTGCACCATGTCATTTCACCGCTGTGTCACCTGTGGGACGAAGTTACCGGCTAATGACCCGCATGAGGACTGCGTGTCCTGTCTGGGGCCGGAGCATGCGGCATCTGCTTTGGCAGATAAAGCCTTTTGCACGTTATGTGCAAGCTTTCAGACGCGCACTCTGCGTCGTAGGGCGAGGAGAGCAGTCGGGGATCGCTCCCCTTCATCTGGGTCGTCACACACCCTTTCCGCCCCGCAGCCTTCTTTGGCTTCCCCGCCAGCGAAGCTGCCTTTTTCCAGGAGTTCGCCTTCCCAGGTTACCCCTGGTCAACGATCTCCTGACGTTAGGCGCAAGAGAGACCGCTCCCACAGCCTTTCTGTAAGGCGAGGCCCTTCTCCTCGCGGCGAACGCCCCCGTCAGATCTCGAGATCCCGCTCTAGATCGCCCCGAAGGAGAGGACGTTCCCGTTCTCCTCGTCGCGACAGGCGAGGTGGTGTAACTGAGCTTACTAATAAGATGTCTCAGTTTATGGACCTTATGATGGGGCAGCAATCGCTGCTCATGTCCCTGGCCACAGCTCGGGCCGCAGAGGAGCCAGTCAGACCGGCTGTCAACCAGCCGATCATCCTACCACAACCCCTGTCCGTTCCAGTTGCGCAACAGGACGCATGGGACGTGGATGCTATCTCTCGAGATGCATCAGAGGGTGAGCCTCTCCACGGAGAGGATAGTGTGGAGGCAGAGCTCACGTCCCACCACTCAGAGTCTGAGATGGAGGTAGGCGTAGATGACTCTTTATGGTCCCTAGTAGAGCGGGCGACTCGCCACCTGGGCTTAGAATGGCCTGCCACTGAAGAACCTAGGCGCTCTCTTTTTGAGTCGCCTTTGGCACAGGGCCAGCAGTCTAGGATGCTTCCAGCCTTCCCAGACTTTGTTAAGGAGGTGCAGTCCACTTGGGGGACTCCAGCCTCCGCCCCGGCAACCTCGCGTAAGGCGGCTGCCTTTACCATGCAAGGTGCGAGTGAAGCGGGTCTGGCGTCATTTCCGCCAGTTGGCGCTGCGTTCGCAGCGTTGGTGAAGTCACCAACACTCTCTGGGTTGGTGAAAGACCCCACCTGCCCTAACAAGCAGTGCAGGATCACTGAGGTGCACCTCAAGAGGGGCTATTCGGCGGCTACAGAGGCAGTTAGGCTGTCCAATCTGGCCAGCCTCCTCTCAGTTTATCAGGCTGCGCTAATAAAGGATCTCCCAGACTACCCTTCGGTGTCTCTGAGAGTGGAGTTGGGGCTAGTTGCCCAGCTGCTGGTCAAGCTAGCCCAGCTTAACGCGCGGGCCCAGGGCAGGAGCATCGCGTCTCTGGTGGTGGCCAGACGACAGCTCTGGCTCTCGCAGGCGAGAGTCCAGGAGCATGACAAAGCTCCCTTGTTGGATGCCCCAATTACACCGGGGCACACATTTGGCCCAGCTTTGGAAGAGATGCTGCAAAGCTCAGCTAAGGCTAGAGAGGCATCACAGCAGTTGGCTACAATATGGCCGCGTAGGCCTTTCCAGGTCAAACGCCCACAAGAACATCAGTGGCATAGAACACCACCGCAACACCAGCCCCGTCCAGGGGGTACTAAGACCTCCCCGGCGGATACAGCAGCGCGTGGCCAAATCCCAAGGGGACGACCGCAGCGCACAGGGTGGCGACCTAGAGGAGGCGGCAGACCACGCCCTCGTGGCTCTGGCCAGGCCCCTCGTGAGCGAGCGAAGCCTAAGCAGCCCTGAGAAAACCAGGCAGCCATTAGCCCAACCCTACACTGTTCCACAGCTTCTGTTTTGGCAACAATGCACCAGCGATATCTGGGTGCGCAAAACTATACTCACCGGGTACACCCTTCAGTTCCGGTTAAACCCCCCCCCCCTTCAGGGGGGTGGTGGTAACTGTGGTGAAGGACGTGGTTCAGTCCTCAGCTCTGAATGTGGAAATACAGGCATTGCTCAGGAAGCGTGCCATTCAACTAGTAGACCCTGCTCTGACCGACCAGGGGTTCTACTCCAAGTACTTCCTTGTGCCAAAGAAGGACGGCGGGCTCCGCCCTATTCTAGACCTGCGTGTACTGAACAAATACCTACGGGTGTTGTCGTTCAAGATGCTCACGCACAGGCACATTGTCCAGTCTGTCCGGCAGGGCGACTGGTTTACCACCATAGATCTGACAGATGCGTACTTTCACGTTCCCATCTATCCGGGTCACACGAAGTATCTACGATTCGCATTCCAGAGCAGGGTCTACGAGTTTTGCGTCCTGCCATTCGGCCTGTCTCTAGCTCCTCGAACCTTTTCGAAGTGTATGGACGCCATTTTAGCTCCTTTGTGTGCTCAAGGCGTCCGACTGCTGAACTATCTGGACGACTGGCTCGTCTGCGCGCAGTCAAAGGAGCAGCTGGCACAGCACACAGTGATGGTTACAGACCATCTTCAGCGGCTAGGTCTGAAGGTCAATCCAGACAAGAGCCGCCTCGTGCCCAGCCAACAGACCGAGTTTTTGGGTCTGCATCTGGACTCAGTGTCCATGGCAGCAACCCTATCGACACAAAGAGTTGCCTCATTAGAGCGGTGTCTCTCCCTATTCAGGTTGAGAGAAACAGTCAGCATGGAGCTCTGTCAGCGCATGCTGGGGTTGATGGCTGCCGCCTCGCAAGCCCTTCCTTTGGGCTTACTACACCAGAGACCTCTGCAGGCCTGGTTCAATGCCTTCGCGTTGCACCCGCGGAGAGACAAGCACCGCAGGTTGAGGGTATCCCGAACCTGCTGGGAAGCATTACGCTGGTGGAAAGTTCAGTCGAACATCCGCCAGGGCGTGCGCTTGGGTCCCATCTTCCGAAGGGAAGTTATCACGACCGACGCTTCCAACCAAGGTTGGGGGGCAGTCTGGAACGGGACAGGGACCCGTGGAGTGTGGTCAGGACCCTGGAGGTCAGCCCACATCAACGCTCTGGAACTCAGAGCAGTGGACCTCGCCCTTTGGCACTTCTTGCCAGTGCTTCTAGACAAGCACGTGTTAGTGCGGTCAGACAACACCACAGTAGTGGCGTATATCAATCGCCAGGGCGGATTGCGGTCCACCGGTCTTCACCGGATGGTAACGCGGCTGTTGCTCTGGGCTCAACCGCGTTTAGCCTCTCTGCGTGCAGTTCATCTGCCGGGCAGAGTCAATTACGCAGCGGATCTCCTGTCCAGAGGAGGTCCTCTTGCGGGCGAATGGCGTCTTCACCCTCGGGTGGTAGAGCGCATCTATATCGACCATCCAGAGTGCGAGAGTGCCCTCTACTAGGTCGCAGTATGCGTATAAGTGGCAGTTGTTTCAGAGTTGGTGTCTGGCTGAGAGCCACGACCCAGTCTCCTGTCCTATGGCAGTAATATTGCAGTTTCTGCAGAAACTGCTGGATGAAGGGAAATCTCCTTCTACACTTAAAGTGTATTTAGCCGCCATTTCGGCTTGTCATGTACGCATTGACGGTTTATCACCTGGTTGCCATTTTTTGGCATCTCAGTTTCTGAAAGGCGCAAGACGCTTGCGGCCTCCAAGAACGACCAGTTTACCGTCGTGGAGCCTTGATGTGGTGCTAGAAGCCCTTACCAAGGCACCGTTTGAGCCTCTCCACAGCGTGGATATGAAGCTCATATCTATTAAGACTGCATTTTTGCTGGCTGTGGTATCAGCAAAACGCGTGAGCGAGTTACATGCACTTTCAGTGCATCCTTCTTGTACTCGTTTTGCAGGAGACGGTTCTAAGGTCTCCATGCGCCCTAATCCGGCCTTTTTACCAAAGGTTATATCCCCGTTCCACATGAACCAGTCAGTCGAGTTGATGGCGTTCCATCCTCCTCCTTTTTCTTCCCCAGAGGAAGAGCGGTTACACATGCTCTGCCCCGTGAGGGCATTGAGGTGTTATATTGACCGTACAAAGACTGTGAGGCAGACAGAACAGTTGTTCATATGCCATGGTTCTAGATCTTTGGGTCAGCCGCTGTCTAAACAGCGCCTTTCCCACTGGATAGTGGATGCTATTAAATTAGCGTATGAATCTGCAGGCCTTCCACCACTAGGGCAGTTGAAGGCGCATTCTACCAAAGGTATGGCGACATCCTGGGCCCTCTTTCGAGGGGTGCCGGTGTCTGATATTTGCGCGGCAGCCAGTTGGGCTACGCCGCATACTTTAATGAGGTTTTACAGGTTAAATGTACTGGATTCCTCTGCTCCACTGTTTGGAGCATCTGTTTTACACTCTACGACGCCTCAGGATGCGGACGTATAGAGTGGTTGATAGCATGGTGTTGACTGTTCCACCTTTAAGACAGGTGTCATTACGAGCATAGACGCTGAGGCGCAGCTCCGCATATGCCTAGATGTACTGCCTACGCAGTTGCGTTATGACGTAAGTCTGTCCTACTGCCGAGAATCCTCCCTCGCGACAGCTAGGGTTCACTGTATCCCATGTTGATGGTTATTTTCGACTTGAAAGGGAACGATAGGTTGCGGATGCAACCCCGGTTCCCTGAAAGAGAATTTTCTCTTTCAGGGAACCGGGGTTGCATCCGCAACCTATCGTTCTTGTTCATATTTGTGTGCCTGACTATCGCTAAATACAGAATGAAAGGCAACCCAAAAAAAAATTATTAACGCTTTACCTTTTTACCTGTACTGTACTCTGCAAGCTTTTTACGGTCACCTTGGATTTTTCAGTACAGGTTGCAAAAGCAGACAAAAGCAAATAAAAGTATTTCTGAGGGTTTTATACTTTAGATTTTATGGCTAAAAGGTGCCATCCCACAACTTTGCAGTGAATTTAACAGTATTTAACGAACTGAGAAACGTCAGTTCGATGAAACACTTTTTAATAACTTAAGAATAATAATGCACTAAAACGAAGGTCCCACCGAGATTTGAACTCGGATCGCTGGATTCAGCGTCCAGAGTGCTAATCATTACACCATGGAACCCATATTTACGCCTTGGCCACGTAACTGTAATAAATACATCATTTTATTATTCGCTTTTTTTTTTTTTTTTATTTTTTTGTTTGTGTGTGTAAGCGTTTCTACTGCGATTGTTTTAATTAGCACTAATCTTGGACTACCTTTCCCAGGGTAACATTACACAGTCCAAGATTGGTTTTAATCGGGCTGTGAAAGCAGCCGAATATGTTTACAATGACTTGGATCCGGGAATCCAGAGCTTTAAAAACTGTAATAAGTCCAGACTAGTTTGGAAAAGCTTGTCTTCGTTCAGACTGTATCACAATCCCCCATCCTTCACTGCTATGACATAATAGTGTTGCATTGAATTACTACTTTTTATAAAGCATGTTATTGTGAAGCATGTTTACTGACGTGCACCTTTTGTTTTTGTGTAGATCGCCTCACCATTACCTACTGTCGAAGCAGTGGCCCTGGAGGCCAGAATGTTAATAAAGGTATGGAAATGGAAGTCTTTGTTAAAATATTCACAAGCATGTTTAATGTACACGGTGATCAGGAGCACTGTTGTGGGGAAGCATTCTCCACAGAGTTAACTAGACAGGCAACAACATCACAGGTTATAGAGAGTCAGCTACTGTTGTGTTCTAGTACATTTTTCACATTTTGTTCTAGTAAACACACAAGCTGAAGTCCGGTTCCACATACAAACAGCTGATTGGATTCCTGAAGATGTGCGACAAAAGATTATTTCTCAGGTAACATCAATACTAAGATTACATATTCACTGGAGCTGACTGCTAATAACATTGAAGAAATGTGAAAGTTAACTAACAGCTGGTGTGTAAAGGGTAAATATTGTAACTTGTAACTGAAATGAAAGCTTAACAAGAAACACCTCTATGAATCTGTGCTATACGATGAAAACATGAATAAAATCAGACATTGGTCTAATTAGTTTGTTATAAGGCTATGATTTTGATGCAGTACTTTTTAGTTCATTTTACTGGCAAGGTGCGGCAAAAAAACAAGAATTCACGGAAAGTTGTCCAAATGTAGGTTTAGCTACATCAACATACACAAGAGCATTTAAATAGTACACCAGAACCAATAATATAAAGACTTGCTTTTGACTGCTGGCAAGTTTAAATGTTACTTTAGAGTGAACCAGGATTTCGAGTTTTCCACGATTCGGAAATAGAATGTTGTAAAAAGAGCCCCTAAGTTGGAAAACTTCTGTTCTCCGATGCATTGTTGTTCTTTCTTTACAGAAAACAGCTCTCACAATTGTTTTTCTTTTAGCTGTCACCCATTTACATACTTGCTCGCTCAGTTATCTCATTCGCTGACCTACACAGCTACACATAAATGCTGCGTGAATACACAACCAAACAATTTACAGACACTCGCAGATTAGTATTTTCAGTGCATTTTTTAAAGGAAATAAAGGAAGCGCCTCATCAAATGTGTTTCACATCCATTTTCAGGCGTCCAAGACTACATTCAAATTCACGATTTTCAGGATTTCCATGACCTCTGTGACAAAATCGTAGCCTTAGTTTTACTTACAAAAAAATACCATGAATTGCATACATCAGGGGATAGCAGCGTGACATAGTACACAGCTGCGTGACACTGGGACATTTACAAAATTGAGGAGGTGTGTATACTTTTTTTTGTAAGTAAATAAATATCAGGGACTTTAATATGTTCTACTGTTTTGAGCACTACATGTAATAGGTCAGGCCTCAGAACTGGCTGTTAAAACCCTGTTAGTTATGTTTTTATTGATTTATTTTGCATCTCAGCATACAAACCGAATAAACAGAAGTGGGGAGCTGATCGTCACCTCGGAAGTGAGCCGGTACCAGATGCGCAATCTGTCTGACTGTTTGCAGAAGATCCGAGACATGATCGCTGCTGCCAGCGTGAAACACAGGCAGCCTTCCCAAGAAGACGTGGCTCTCCGACGCTACAGGTAATCTTCCTGTGACACCAGGATCTGATCAGGGCTGCCAAGAGCTCATTTAAAACTGGGATCATTACCTTGTACCACGACACAGCAATGCACTAGCCCTCAATTATACTATTTCAGATGCTGATCCTTCCCGTAGCAAACAATCTAACCGCACTCTGCTCTAAGAGGGTTGTGATATTGGCGTCACTTCTTGGATTTTGGATGATAACAGATATTAGCTTCATGCTCATTTTCCCATATCCAGTTGTCTTCATGTTTACAAACTATTTGATCAGAGATGCCGTAACCTTACAATTTGCCTCCAGAGCAAATTAACATTGTTTCTCTTTTCAGGATAGACAAAATGAACCGAGAACGCCTGCAGCAAAAGAAAATGCACACTGCAGTGAAGCGAAGCCGACGCGAGGAGTTTGATTGAAGGTGATGCCAGGATATGAAGGCTGGCTGCATTGAAGCAATCTGTAAAGAATAAATGAATGACTTGTACAAAGTGTTGTTTGTTCCTCGTTTATTTTAATTTGTCGGCTGGTTTTGCTGGGTTGGGTAATTGGAAGTTATGAATAGTTTTCTAAATAGTTACTCGGATGTACCACATGTGTAAGAGTTGATCAGTTGAAAGAGGCATGATCAGTATGACTCTAAAATACTGGCTGGCACAGTGGACTGTAAATTAACATCTTAAAATACATCTGCACATTGCTGTGTGTTTACAATGGTTGTGGTGTTGGAAAGTTAGGTTACTTGTTTGCTGAGCAGTGTCAAAGTAGCCTCCTGACATGGTAATGGTAAACTGAGTGCGTGTTTCACATTTTTTTAATGCGTACAAAAGGCAGATAAGCAGCTTCTCTGGACCGCTGGTTTTCGTTCTCAAAGGGATTTATTTTAGCAAAGGGAAATTGGAAGTGTACATTAAAGCTCAACCACGCCTTCACCAATACCTAAGATTACCATATAACTCCATGTGAAACTCAAAATGGAGCGAGGTAACCAGTGGTGTACCACAGGGATCAGTATTAAGTCCTCTGCTATTCCTGATCTACATTAATGATTTAGATTCTGGTATAGTAAGCAAACAAAAAGTTAAATTTGCAGACGACACAAAAATAGGAGGAGTGGCAAACACTGTTGAAGCAGCAAAGGTCATTCAAAATGATCTAGACAGCATTCAGAATTGGGCAGACACATGGCAAATGAAATTTAATAGAGAAAAGTGTAAAGTATTGCATGCGGGCAATAAAAATGTGCATTATAAATATCATATGGGAGATAGTGAAATTGAAGAAGGGAACTATGAAAAAGACCTAGGAGTTTATGTTGACTCAGAAATGTCTTCATCTAGACAATGTGGGGAAGCTATAAAAAAGGCTAACAAGATGCTCGGATATATTGTGAGAAGTGTTGAATTTAAATCAAGGGAAGTAATGTTAAAACTCTGCAATGCATTAGTAAGACCTCACCTAGAATATTGTGTTCAGTTCTGGTCACCTCGTTACAAAAATGATATTGCTGCTCTAGAAAGAGTGCAAAGAAGAGCAACCAAAATTATCCCGGGTTTAAAAGGCATGTCGTATGCAGACAGGCTAAAAGAATTGAATCTATACAGTCTTGAACAAAGAAGACTACGCGGCGATCTGATTCAAACATTCAAAATCCTAAAAGGTATAGACAATGTCAACCCAGGGGACTTATTTGACCTGAAAAAAGAAACAAGGACCAGGGCTCACAAATGGAGATGAGATAAAGGGGCATTCAGAACAGAAAATAGGACGCGCATTTTTTACACAGAGAATTGTGAGGGTGTGGCACAAACTCCCCTGTAATGTTGTTGAAGCTGACACCCTGGGATGCTTCAAGAAGCTGCTTGATGAGATTCTGGGATCATTAAGCTACTAACAACCAAACGAGCAAGATGGGCTGAATGGCCTCCTCTCGTTTGTAAACTTTCTTATGTTCTTATGTTCTTATAGAAACGTCAGCTCGATGAAACACTTTTTAATATCTTAAGAATAATAATGCTAAAACGATTGTCCTACGGGGATTTGAACTCAGATCACAGGATTGAAAGTCATGAGTGATAACCATTACACCATGGAAACCATATTTATGTATCGGCCACTTAACTGTAATAAATACATCATTTTATTATTATTCTATTTTTTGTAAGCGTTTCTACTGCTGCTGTTTTAATTTGATACGTTTAGGTTATATTTTAGACAATTTGGTGGATTCTTGATCTCCTTAGTTCGATCTAGGCAGCGGTGAAGAACTTCAGATATTTTCCACAAGGGGGCGATACACCATGGCAGCGGCTAACCACAGTAGTATTGGTGTGAACCAAGCAGAAACTTAATATTTTTAAAAGCGTGAATATGAATTTACAGAAAAGAACTTTTCCAAAATATATAAATGAAAAAAGATAAATTGGTTGGCCAAGAAATAAAATATGGTATGCATTCTCTAGATTGTGGAACATTCATAGAAATAAACTTCCTGCTGATTTCCAAATTTCCTGAAGGAATCAGAGCCAGACAGAAGCACCTGCCATCAACCAAGTGCCTGAATCAGCTCCCTGCACACTGTATTACTTTCCTCCATTTCCCAGCCTGGGTCAGCTCTCTGCACACTGTACTGCATTCCTCCATATCCCTGCCTGAGTCAACTCTGTGCACACTGTACTGCATTCCTCCATATCCCTGTCTGAATCAGATCTCTGCACACTGTACTGCATTCCTCCATATCCCTGCCTGAATCAGCTCACTGCACACTGTACTGCATTTCTCCATATGCCTGCCTGAGTCAGTACTGCACACTGTACTGCATTCCTCAATATCCCTGCCTGAATCAGCTCTGCACACTGTACTGCATTCCTCAATATCCCTGCCTGAATCAGCTCTGCACACTGTACTGCATTCCTCCATATCCCTACCTGAATCAGCTCTTCACATTTTACTGCATTCCTCCATATCCCTCCCCGAATCAGCTATGCACATTGTAGTGCATTCCTCTATATCCCTGAATGAATCAGCTCTGCACACTGTACTGCATTCCTTCATATCCCTGCCTGAATCAGATCTTTGCACACTGTACTGCATTCCTCCATATCCCTGTCTGAATCCGCTCTCTGCACACTGTACTGCATTCCTCCATATCCCTGTCTGAATCAGATCTCTGCACACTATACTGCATTCCTCCATATCCCTGCCTGAATCCGCTCTCTGCTCACTGTACTGCCTTCCTCCATATCCCTGCATGAATCAGATCTCTGTACACGGTAATGCATTCCTTCATATCCCTGCCTGAATCAGCTCTCGGCACACGGTACTGCATTCCTCCATATCCCTGTCTGAATCAGCTCTCTGCACACTGTACTGCATTCCACCATATTGCTTCCTAAAACAGCTCTGCACACTGTACTGCATTCCTCCATGTCCCCGCCTGAATCAGCTCTCTGCACATTGTACTGCATTCCTCCATATCGCTGCCTGAATCAGCTCTGCACACAGTACTGCATTCCTCCATATCCCTGCCTGAATCAACTCTGCACACTGTACTGCATTCCTCCATGTCCCAGCCTGAATCAGCTCTCTGCACATTGTACTGCATTCCTCCATATCCCTGCCTGAATCAGATCTCTGCACATTGTACTGCATTTCTCCATATCGCTGCCTGAATCAGCTCTGCACACTGTACTGCATTCCTCTATTTTCCTGCCTAAATCAGGTCTGCACACTGTACTGCATTCCTCCATATCCCTCCCAGAATCAGCTCTGCACATTGTACTGCATTCCTCCATATCCCTGTATGAATCAGCTCTCTGCACACTGCACTGCATTCCTCCATATCCCTCCCTGAATCAGCTCTGCACACTGTACTGCATTCCTCTATATCCCTGCCTGAATCAGCACTGCACATTGTACTGCATTCCTCCATATCCCTGCCTGAATCAGCTCTCTGCACACGGTACTGCATTCCTCCATATCTCTGTCTGAATCAGCTCTCTGCACACTGTACTGCATTCCTCCATATTGCTTCCTAAATCAGCTCTGCACACGGTACTGCATTCCTCCATATCCCTGCCTGAATCAGATCTCTGCACACTGTACTGCATTCCTTCATATCCCTGCCTGAATCAGCTCAGTGCACACTTTACTGCAATCCCCAATGTCCCTGCCTGAATCAGCTCTCTGCACACTGTATTGCATTCCTCCATATTGCTTCCTAAATCAGCTCTGCACACGGTACTGCATTCCTCCATATCCCTGCCTGAATCAGATCTCTGCACACTGTACTGCATTCCTTCATATCCCTGCCTGAATCAGCTCTCTGCACACTGTACTGCATTCCTCCATATCACTGTCTGAATCAGCTCTCTGCACACTGTACTGCATTCCTCCATATCACTGTCTGAATCAGCTCTCTGCACACTGTACTGGATTCCTCCATATCCCTGCAAAGGGTAAATATTTTAACTTCTAACTGAAATGAAAGCTTAACAAAAAACACCTCTATGAATCTGTGCTATACGATGAAAACATGAATAAAATCAGACATTGGTCTAATTTGTTTGTTATAAGGCTATGATTTTGATGCAGTACTTTTTAGTTCGTTTTACTGGCAAGGTGCGGCAAAAAAACAAGAATTCACGGAAAGTTGTCCAAATGTAGGTTTAGCTACATCAACATACACAAGAGCTTTTAAATAGTACACCAGAACCAATAATATAAAGACTTGCTTTTGACTGCTGGCAAGTTTAAATGTTACTTTAGAGTACAAAACTTTACCGTCCAGACTTCAGACTCCGACATCATTTCTGGTCAGAGTCGAGGGTCTCAGTGCGACAAATGTTTGAAATTCTCCCTTTCGGGTTCCCTGTTGGTTGAGAGGACGGATGTACCAACGATGTCGCTTTTAAAACCTCTTGATAAGAGGTACAAACTCAGCACATTTACTTTAAATGTAAATGTATCCAATTTTGCGAATGCAATCTGTATTTAAAGTGTGAACAACAGCTGTGACCACTTTGCGCAGTCAAAAGTGCTGCGACACGACGCGTCCCGTACAGCAAATAGTGAAGCTGCACAGCTTGTAGTTGATTCACCTGCGATAGAAGGAATCTACGTAAGGAATTGATCATTTGACATATACTGGACTATACATTAGGTACATTTCTAACGAGATCACACTGATGTAGAACATATTTCTATATTTAAGTTAAATTATTTTCCTTACCACACCAAAGGAAAAGAGCCTATATCACTTTTTAAAACGCAGAAACATGTACACTGACTTACATTGTATTATTTGATCTGAAATACAAGTTACACAATTAATAAATAAAATCTAAAATAAAAAAAACAACCACGAAGGGACTCAAACCCTCAATCTTCTGATTCGAAGTCAGACGCCTTATCCATTAGGCCACGCGGTCTTTCACCGCAAGAAAGCGTTTACGTAAATACTTTCATCTATAATTAGCGTAGTTTGTACTACAATATCAACGAAATATTTTTTCATAACAAAGCAAACAAGTACAGAACTACCACAGTCCCAAAGAGGTACGGAATTAAAAAAGCAGCCAGTAGCCCCGCCCATACCCTAAAGCTATGTGCTTACCCAATTGGCGCTGCCTCTTGTCTGTTATTTTCCTATTGCTGAGTGAAGCCCCGCCCCTCGTACTCAGGGCACAAATGGAATTGACTGACGCTTCTGTGAAGTAATGGTTTTATAAACAATACATACCGGTATGTGATTGTTAATATGAAATATATATAAAAGCGGCTGAAATACAAACTGACAAAAAAAATCTAGCAGAGGATGGTTTCGATCCATCGACCTCTGGGTTATGGGCCCAGCACGCTTCCGCTGCGCCACTCTGCTTTTGCTCAGTTGTCAAATGTTTAATAAGATACTGTTAAATTAATTAATATAATGGACTACTATTTAATCATAGCGGTTAACGTTACTTTAGGGTGGTAAGGTTAAATTGCCTTTACCAGACACCGTGTTTAAATGGTTACTGACGCTAACCATGTTGAAATATATGTTTATTTATTTTGATGAATAATAGCTGAAGAGAGGGGAAACGTCTGGAAAGTTTATTATAAAACAGTCGTGAGAAAAAAAAACATACACGTTACACCCCAGATGGGACTCGAACCCACAATCCCTGGCTTAGGAGGCCAGTGCCTTATCCATTAGGCCACTGGGGCTCCTAAAGAAAGTGCCGTTCTTGCTCATATTTGTGTGCCTGACTATCGCTAAATACAGAATGGAAGGTAACCCAAAAAAAAAATTATTAACGCTTTACCTTTTTACCTGTACTGTACTCTGCAAGCTTTTTATGGTCACCTCGGATTTTTCAGTACAGGTTGCAAAAGCAGACAAAAGCAAATAAAAGAATTTCTGAGGGTTTTATACTTTAGATTTTATGGCTAAAAGGTGCCATCCCACAACTTTGCAGTGAATTTCTCAGCATTTATTATGATAGAAACGTCAGTTCGACGAAACACTTTTTAATAACTTAAGAATAATAATGCACTGAAACGAAGGTCCCACCGAGATTTGAACTCGGATCGCTGGATTCAGAGTCCAGAGTGCTAACCATTACACCATGGAACCCATATTTACGCCTTGGCCACGTAACTGTAATAAATACATCATTTTATTATTATTCTTTTTGTTGTTGTTGTGTGTGTAAGAGTTTCTACTGCGATTGTTTTAATTAGCACTAATCTTGGACTACCTTACCCAGGGTAACATTACACAGTCCAAGATTGGTTTTAATCGGGCTGTGAAAGCAGCCGAATATGTTTACAATGACATGGATCCGGGAATCCAGAGCATTAAAAACTGTAATAAGTCCAGACTAGTTTGGAAAAGCTTGTCTTCGTTCAGACTGTATCACAATCCCCCATCCTTCACTGCTATGACATAATAGTGTTGCATTGAATTACTACTTTTTATAAAGCATGTTATTGTGAAGCATGTTTACTGACGTGCACCTTTTGTTTTTGTGTAGATCGCCTCACCATTACCTACTGTCGAAGCAGTGGCCCTGGAGGCCAGAATGTTAATAAAGGTATGGAAATGGAAGTCTTTGTTAAAATATTCACAAGCATGTTTAATGTACAGGGTGATCAGGAGCACTGTTGTGGGGAAGCATTCTCCACAGAGTTAACTAGACAGGCAACAACATCACAGGTTACAGAGAGTCAGCTACTGTTGTGTTATAGTACATTTTTCACATTTTGTTCTAGTAAACACACAAGCTGAAGTCCGGTTCCACATACAAACAGCTGATTGGATTCCTGAAGATGTGCGACAAAAGATTATTTCTCAGGTAACATCAATACTAAGATTACATATTCACTGGAGCTGACTGCTAATAACATTGAAGAAATGTGAAAGTTAACTAACAGCTGGTGTGTAAAGGGTAAATATTTTAACTTCTAACTGAAATGAAAGCTTAACAAAAAACACCTCTATGAATCTGTGCTATACGATGAAAACATGAATAAAATCAGACATTGGTCTAATTAGTTTGTTATAAGGCTATGATTTTGATGCAGTACTTTTTAGTTCGTTTTACTGGCAAGGTGCGGCAAAAAAACAAGAATTCACGGAAAGTTGTCCAAATGTAGGTTTAGCTACATCAACATACACAAGAGCTTTTAAATAGTACACCAGAACCAATAATATAAAGACTTGCTTTTGACTGCTGGCAAGTTTAAATGTTACTTTAGAGTACAAAACTTTACCGTCCAGACTTCAGACTCCGACATCATTTCTGGTCAGAGTCGAGGGTCTCAGTGCGACAAATGTTTGAAATTCTCCCTTTCGGGTTCCCTGTTGGTTGAGAGGACGGATGTACCAACGATGTCGCTTTTAAAACCTCTTGATAAGAGGTACAAACTCAGCACATTTACTTTAAATGTAAATGTATCCAATTTTGCGAATGCAATCTGTATTTAAAGTGTGAACAACAGCTGTGACCACTTTGCGCAGTCAAAAGTGCTGCGACACGACGCATCCCGTACAGCAAATAGTGAAGCTGCACAGCTTGTAGTTGATTCACCTGCGATAGAAGGAATCTACGTAAGGAATTGATCATTTGACATATACTGGACTATACATTAGGTACATTTCTAACGAGATCACACTGATGTAGAACATATTTCTATATTTAAGTTAAATTATTTTCCTTACCACACCAAAGGAAAAGAGCCTATATCACTTTTTAAAACGCAGAAACATGTACACTGACTTACATTGTATTATTTGATCTGAAATACAAGTTACACAATTAATAAATAAAATCTAAAATAAAAAAAACAACCACGAAGGGACTCAAACCCTCAATCTTCTGATTCGAAGTCAGACGCCTTATCCATTAGGCCATGCGGTCTTTCACCGCAAGAAAGCGTTTACGTAAATACTTTCATCTATAATTAGCGTAGTTTGTACTACAATATCAACGAAATATTTTTTCATAACAAAGCAAACAAGTACAGAACTACCACAGTCCCAAAGAGGTACGGAATTAAAAAAGCAGCCAGTAGCCCCGCCCATACCCTAAAGCTATGTGCTTATCCAATTGGCGCTGCCTCTTGTCTGTTATTTTCCTATTGCTTAGTGATGCCCCGCCCCTCGTACTCAGGGCACAAATGGAATTGACTGACGCTTCTGTGAAGTAATGGTTTTATATACAATACATACCGGTATGTGATTGTTAATATGAAATATATATAAAAGCGGCTGAAATACAAACTGACAAAAAAAAACTAGCAGAGGATGGTTTCGATCCATCGACCTCTGGGTTATGGGCCCAGCACGCTTCCGCGGCGCCACTCTGCTTTTGCTCAGTTGTCAAATGTTTAATAAGATACTGTTAAATTAATTAATATAATGGACTACTATTTAATCATAGCGGTTAACGTTACTTTAGGGTGGTAAGGTTAAATTGCCTTTACCAGACACCGTGTTTAAATGGTTACTGACGCTAACCATGTTGAAATATATGTTTATTTATTTTGATGAATAATAGCTGAAGAGAGGGGAAACGTCTGGAAAGTTTATTATAAAACAGTCGTGAGAAAAAAAACATAGACGTTACACCCCAGATGGGACTCGAACCCACAATCCCTGGCTTAGGAAGCCAGTGCCTTATCCATTAGGCCACTGGGGCTCCTAAAGAAAACGCCGTTCTTGCTCATATTTGTGTGCCTGACTATCGCTAAATACAGAATGGAAGGTAACCCAAAAAAAAATTATTAACGCTTTACCTTTTTACCTGTACTGTACTCTGCAAGCTTTTTACGGTCACCTCGGATTTTTCAGTAAAGGTTGCAAAAGCAGACAAAAGCAAATAAAAGTATTTCTGAGGGTTTTATACTTTAGATTTTATGGCTAAAAGGTGCCATCCCACAACTTTGCAGTGAATTTCTCAGCATTTATTATGATAGAAACGTCAGTTCGACGAAACACTTTTTAATAACTTAAGAATAATAATGCACTAAAACGAAGGTCCCACCGAGATTTGAACTCCGATCGCTGGATTCAGAGTCCAGAGTGCTAACCATTACACCATGGAACCCATATTTACGCCTTGGCCACGTAACTGTAATAAATACATCATTTTATTATTATTATTATTTTTTTTTTGTTGTTGTTGTTGTGTGTGTAAGCGTTTCTACTGCGATTGTTTTAATTAGCACTAATCTTGGACTACCTTACCCAGGGTAACATTACACAGTCCAAGATTGGTTTTAATCGGGCTGTGAAAGCAGCCGAATATGTTTACAATGACTTGGATCCGGAAATCCAGAGCTTTAAAAACTGTAATAAGTCCAGACTAGTTTGGAAAAGCTTGTCTTCGTTCAGACTGTATCACAATCCCCCATCCTTCACTGCTATGACATAATAGTGTTGCATTGAATTACTACTTTTTATAAAGCATGTTATTGTGAAGCATGTTTACTGACGTGCACCTTTTGTTTTTGTGTAGATCGCCTCACCATTAGCTACTGTCGAAGCAGTGGCCCTGGAGGCCAGAATGTTAATAAAGGTATGGAAATGGAAGTCTTTGTTAAAATATTCACAAGCATGTTTAATGTACAGGGTGATCAGGAGCACTGTTTTGGGGAAGCATTCTCCACAGAGTTAACTAGACAGGCAACAACATCACAGGTTACAGAGAGTCAGCTACTGTTGTGTTATAGTACATTTTTCACATTTTGTTCTAGTAAACACACAAGCTGAAGTCCGGTTCCACATACAAACAGCTGATTGGATTCCTGAAGATGTGCGACAAAAGATTCTTTCTCAGGTAACATCAATACTAAGATTACATATTCACTGGAGCTGACTGCTAATAACATTGAAGAAATGTGAAAGTTAACTAACAGCTGGTGTGTAAAGGGTAAATATTTTAACTTCTAACTGAAATGAAAGCTTAACAAAAAACACCTCTATGAATCTGTGCTATACGATGAAAACATGAATAAAATCAGACATTGGTCTAATTAGTTTGTTATAAGGCTATGATTTTGATGCAGTACTTTTTAGTTCGTTTTACTGGCAAGGTGCGGCAAAAAAACAAGAATTCACGGAAAGTTGTCCAAATGCAGGTTTAGCTACATCAACATACACAAGAGCTTTTAAATAGTACACCAGAACCAATAATATAAAGACTTGCTTTTGACTGCTGGCAAGTTTAAATGTTACTTTAGAGTACAAAACTTTACCGTACAGACTTCAGACTTCGACATCATTTCTGGTCAGAGTCGAGGGTCTCAGTGCGACAAATGTTTGAAATTCTCCCTTTCGGGTTCCCTGTTGGTTGAGAGGACGGATGTACCAACGATGTCGCTTTTAAAACCTCTTGATAAGAGGTACAAACTCAGCACATTTACTTTAAATGTAAATGTATCCAATTTTGCGAATGCAATCTGTATTTAAAGTGTGAACAACAGCTGTGACCACTTTGCGCAGTCAAAAGTGCTGCGACACGACGCGTCCCGTACAGCAAATAGTGAAGCTGCACAGCTTGTAGTTGATTCACCTGCGATAGAAGGAATCTACGTAAGGAATTGATCATTTGACATATACTGGACTATACATTAGGTACATTTCTAACGAGATCACACTGATGTAGAACATATTTCTATATTTAAGTTAAATTATTTTCCTTACCACACCAAAGGAAAAGAGCCTATATCACTTTTTAAAACGCAGAAACATGTACACTGACTTAGATTGTATTATTTGATCTGAAATACAAGTTACACAATTAATAAATAAAATCTAAAATAAAAAAAAAACCGACCACGAAGGGACTCGAACCCTCAATCTTCTGATTTGAAGTCAGACGCCTTATCCATTAGGCCACGCGGTCTTTCACCAAAAGAGAGCGTTTACTTAAATACTTTCATCTATAATTAGCGTAGTTTGTACTACAGTATCAACGAAATATTTTTTCATAACAAAGCAAACAAGTACAGCACTACCACAGTCCCAAAGAGGTACGGAATTAAAAAAGCAGCCAGTAGCCCCGCCCATACCCTAAAGCTATGTGCTTACCCAATTGGCGCTGCCTCTTGTCTGTTATTTTCCTTTTGCTGAGTGATGCCCCGCCCCTCGTACTCAGGGCACAAATGGAATTGACTGACGCTTCTGTGAAGTAATGGTTTTATAAACAATACATACCGGTATGTGATTGTTAATATGAAATATATATAAAAGCGGCTGAAATACAAACTGACAAAAAAAATCTAGCAGTGGATGGTTTCGATCCATCGACCTCTGGGTTATGGGCCCAGCACGCTTCCGCTGCGCCACTCTGCTTTTGCTCATTTGTCAAATGTTTAATAAGATACTGTTAAATTAATTAATATAATGGACTACTATTTAATCATAGCGGTTAACGTTACTTTAGGGTGGTAAGGTTAAATTGCCTTTACCAGACACCGTGTCAAAATGGTTACTGACGCTAACCATGTTGAAATATATGTTTATTTATTTTGATGAATAATAGCTGAAGAGAGGGGAAACGTCTGGAAAGTTTATTATAAAACAGTCGTGAGAAAAAAAAAAAAACATACACGTTACACCCCAGATGGGACTCGAACCCACAATCCCTGGCTTAGGAGGCCAGTGCCTTATCCATTAGGCCACTGGGGCTACTAAAGAAAATGCCGTTCCCTTTCACGTCGAAAATAACCATCAACATGAGATATTGCCGTCAGGCAGCACTGGTAGGCTGAGCTTTTATAGCAATATAGCTGCAGTGTAAGCCCGCCCCCCTGGGAGCTTACTTAACTGCGCGCGCGGGGATGCACTTCCTCTTTTGTCTTCAGCCTTGATACGGTAGGTAATAGATAATAGAGCTTGTTAACTGATTGTACTCGATAATCTTTACGCTTGAGAAGCTGGTTAATTACCCCTTCTCTGAGTTTATTTCAGTTATTGTGTTATTAGGATTATATATATTTCTTTTATATATATTTTCCTTTCGCTTTGCTTTGGCATCGCGTCTTCGTGGTCTCCCGTCTTCCTTTTCTTATTGTTATTATTATAATATATAATTTTATTATATTTATTATTTGGGTTTTTTGTGTATATATATTGTTATATATATTTTTTATTGTATATTGTTTGGGACGCGTGTTGCGTTGGCCTTAGGCCACGCGCATTATTGCAGCCTCGGTCTTGCTTAGGCAAGACCGCGTGTGTGTGTGTGTGTGCGTGCAGCCTGCATTGCAGTCTCCCCCCCCACCGCGGCGCATTCTACCCCCACGTGGCTGCTATTGAGTATAGCCCCACTGTTTTACACTATACGTAGTGTCTGCTGCAGCGTCCAAACAAAAGAAAAAAAAAAAAAAAAAAAAAAGTTTTTTTCCCATACAGTATAAGGAAGACGACCACCAAGTGCATTAACTGTTGCCCTTATAAGCAACACAACACCTTGTCTTTCGAGACTCAGACACACAGACACTTTCGGTGTCAGCGCTTAGGCGCCTGGTGTAGCGCTTCGGCGCCTAGTGCTTGGGCTCAGTGCACGCAACGCACCTGTGCACGCACCTCGACGCTCGGTGCTCGGTGCACGCACCTCGACGCTTGGTGCTCGGTGCGTCTGTGCACGCACCTCGAAGCTCGGTGCTCGGTGCCTCGGTGCACGCACCTCGACGCTCGGTGCTCGGTGCCTCGGTGCACGCACGTCGACGCTCGGTGCTCGGTGCGTCGGTGCACGCAACTCGACACTCGGTGCTCGGTGCTTCGGTGCACGCACCTCGACGCTCGGTGCTCGGTGCCTCGGTGCACGCACCTCGACGCTCGGTGCTCGGTGCCTCGGTGCACGCACCTCGACGCTCGGTGCTCGGTGCCTCGGTGCACGCACCTCGACGCTCGGTGCTCGGTGCGTCGGTGCACGCACCTCGACGCTCGGTGCTCGGTGCCTCGGTGCACGCACCTCGACGCTCGGTGCTCGGTGCCTCGGTGCACGCACCTCGACGCTCGGTGCTCGGTGCCTCGGTGCACGCGCCTCGACGCTCGGTGCTCGGTGCCTTGGTGCACGCGCCTCGACGCTCGGTGCCTCGGTGCACGTACCTCGACGCTCGGTGCTCGGTGCCTCGGTGCACGCACCTCGACGCTCGGTGCTCGGTGCACGCACCTTTGGTGCACGCACCTCGACGCTCGGTGCTTCAGTGCACGCACTTGGCGTTTGCCTTTTCAGTGCTTGGTGCACGCGCCTCAACGCACCTTAAAGCTGTTCGCTTGGTGCTCAGTGCTTAACGCTCGACGCTCCTATTACTGGCACGGTACGCTTCGGCATACAACGTGCTGCACCATGTCATTTCACCGCTGTGTCACCTGTGGGACGAAGTTACCGGCTAATGACCCGCATGAGGACTGCGTGTCCTGTCTGGGGCCGGAGCATGCGGCATCTGCTTTGGCAGACAAAGCCTTTTGCACGTTATGTGCAAGCTTTCAGACGCGCACTCTGCGTCATAGGGCGAGGAGAGCAGTCGGGGATCGCTCCCCTTCATCTGGGTCGTCACACACCCTTTCCGCCCCGCAGCCTTCTTTGGCTTCCCCGCCAGCGAAGCTGCCTTTTTCCAGGAGTTCGCCTTCCCAGGTTACCCCTGGTCAACGATCTCCTGACGTTAGGCGCAAGAGAGACCGCTCCCACAGCCTTTCTGTAAGGCGAGGCCCTTCTCCTCGCGGCGAACGCTCCCGTCAGATCTCGAGATCCCGCTCTAGATCGCCCCAAAGGAGAGGACGTTCCCGTTCTCCTCGTCGCGACAGGCGAGGTGGTGTAACTGAGCTTACTAATAAGATGTCTCAGTTTATGGACCTTATGATGGGGCAGCAATCGCTGCTCATGTCCCTGGCCACAGCTCGGGCCGCAGAGGAGCCAGTCAGACCGGCTGTCAACCAGCCGATCATCCTACCACAACCCCTGTCCGTTCCAGTTGCGCAACAGGACGCATGGGACGTGGATGCTATCTCTCGAGATGCATCAGAGGGTGAGCCTCTCCACGGAGAGGATAGTGTGGAGGCAGAGCTCACGTCCCACCACTCAGAGTCTGAGATGGAGGTAGGCGTAGATGACTCTTTATGGTCCCTAGTAGAGCGGGCGACTCGCCACCTGGGCTTAGAATGGCCTGCCACTGAAGAACCTAGGCGCTCTCTTTTTGAGTCGCCTTTGGCACAGGGCCAGCAGTCTAGGATGCTTCCGGCCTTCCCAGACTTTGTTAAGGAGGTGCAGTCCACTTGGGGGACTCCAGCCTCCGCCCCGGCAACCTCGCGTAAGGCGGCTGCCTTTACCATGCAAGGTGCGAGTGAAGCGGGTCTGGCGTCATTTCCGCCAGTTGGCGCTGCGTTCGCAGCGTTGGTGAAGTCACCAACACTCTCTGGGTTGGTGAAAGACCCCACCTGCCCTAACAAGCAGTGCAGGATCACTGAGGTGCACCTAAAGAGGGGCTATTCGGCGGCTACAGAGGCAGTTAGGCTGTCCAATCTGGCCAGCCTCCTCTCAGTTTATCAGGCTGCGCTAATAAAGGATCTCCCAGACTACCCTTCGGTGTCTCTGAGAGTGGAGTTGGGGCTAGTTGCCCAGCTGCTGGTCAAGCTAGCCCAGCTTAACGCGCGGGCCCAGGGCAGGAGCATCGCGTCTCTGGTGGTGGCCAGACGACAGCTCTGGCTCTCGCAGGCGAGAGTCGAGGAGCATGACAAAGCTCCCTTGTTGGATGCCCCAATTACACCGGGGCACACATTTGGCACAGCGGTGGAAGAGATGCTGCAAAGCTCAGCTAAGGCTAGAGAGGCATCACAGCAGTTGGCTACAATATGGCCGCGTAGGCCTTTCCAGGTCAAACGCCCACAAGAACATCAGTGGCGTAGAACACCACCGCAACACCAGCCCCGTCCAGGGGGTACTAAGACCTCCCCGGCGGATACAGCAGCGCGTGGCCAAATCCCAAGGGGACGACCACAGCGCACAGGGTGGCGACCTAGAGGAGGCGGCAGACCACGCCCTCGTGGCTCTGGCCAGGCCCCTCGTGAGCGAGCGAAGCCTAAGCAGCCCTGAGAAAACCAGGCAGCCATTAGCCCAACCCTACACTGTTCCACAGCTTCTGTTTTGGCAACAATGCACCAGCGATATCTGGGTGCGCAAAACTATACTCACCGGGTACACCCTTCAGTTCCGGTTAAACCCCCCCCCCTTCAGGGGGGTGGTGGTAACTGTGGTGAAGGACGTGGTTCAGTCCTCAGCTCTGAATGTGGAAATACAGGCATTGCTCAGGAAGCGTGCCATTCAACTAGTAGACCCTGCTCTGACCGACCAGGGGTTCTACTCCAAGTACTTCCTTGTGCCAAAGAAGGACGGCGGGCTCCGCCCTATTCTAGACCTGCGTGTACTGAACAAATACCTACGGGTGTTGTCGTTCAAGATGCTCACGCACAGGCACATTGTCCAGTCTGTCCGGCAGGGCGACTGGTTTACCACCATAGATCTGACAGATGCGTACTTTCACGTTCCCATCTATCCGGGTCACACGAAGTATCTACGATTCGCATTCCAGAGCAGGGTCTACGAGTTTTGCGTCCTGCCATTCGGCCTGTCTCTAGCTCCTCGAACCTTTTCGAAGTGTATGGACGCCATTTTAGCTCCTTTGCGGGCTCAAGGCGTCCGACTGCTGAACTATCTGGACGACTGGCTCGTCTGCGCGCAGTCAAAGGAGCAGCTGGCACAGCACACAGTGATGGTTACAGACCATCTTCAGCAGCTAGGTCTGAAGGTCAATCCAGACAAGAGCCGCCTCGTGCCCAGCCAACAGACCGAGTTTTTGGGTCTGCATCTGGACTCAGTGTCCATGGCAGCGACCCTATCGACACAAAGAGTTGCCTCATTAGAGCGGTGTCTCTCCCTATTCAGGTTGAGAGAAACAGTCAGCATGGAGCTCTGTCAGCGCATGCTGGGGTTGATGGCTGCCGCCTCGCAAGCCCTTCCTTTGGGCTTACTACACCAGAGACCTCTGCAGGCCTGGTTCAATGCCTTCGCGTTGCACCCGCGGAGAGACAAGCACCGCAGGTTGAGGGTATCCCGAACCTGCTGGGAAGCATTACGCTGGTGGAAAGTTCAGTCGAACATCCGCCAGGGCGTGTGCTTGGGTCCCATCTTCCGAAGGGAAGTTATCACGACCGACGCTTCCAACCAAGGTTGGGGGGCAGTCTGGAACGGGACAGGGACCCGTGGAGTGTGGTCAGGACCCTGGAGGTCAGCCCACATCAACGCTCTGGAACTCAGAGCAGTGGACCTCGCCCTTCGGCACTTCTTGCCAGTGCTTCTAGACAAGCACGTGTTAGTGCGGTCAGACAACACCACAGTAGTGGCGTATATCAATCGCCAGGGCGGATTGCGGTCCACCGGTCTTCACCGGATGGTAACGCGGCTGTTGCTCTGGGCTCAACCGCGTTTAGCCTCTCTGCGTGCAGTTCATCTGCCGGGCAGAGTCAATTACGCAGCGGATCTCCTGTCCAGAGGAGGTCCTCTTGCGGGCGAATGGCGTCTTCACCCTCGGGTGGTAGAGCGCATCTATATCGACCATCCAGAGTGCGAGAGTGCCCTCTACTAGGTCGCAGTATGCGTATAAGTGGCAGTTGTTTCAGAGTTGGTGTCTGGCTGAGAGCCACGACCCAGTCTCCTGTCCTATGGCAGTAATATTGCAGTTTCTGCAGAAACTGCTGGATGAAGGGAAATCTCCTTCTACACTTAAAGTGTATTTAGCCGCCATTTCGGCTTGTCATGTACGCATTGCCGGTTTATCACCTGGTTGCCATTTTTTGGCATCTCAGTTTCTGAAAGGCGCAAGACGCTTGCGGCCTCCAAGAACGACCAGTTTACCGTCGTGGAGCCTTGATGTGGTGCTAGAAGCCCTTACCAAGGCACCGTTTGAGCCTCTCCACAGCGTGGATATGAAGCTCATATCTATTAAGACTGCATTTTTGCTGGCTGTGGTATCAGCAAAACGCGTGAGCGAGTTACATGCACTTTCAGTGCATCCTTCTTGTACTCGTTTTGCAGGAGACGGTTCTAAGGTCTCCATGCGCCCTAATCCGGCCTTTTTACCAAAGGTTATATCCCCGTTCCACATGAACCAGTCAGTCGAGTTGATGGCGTTCCATCCTCCTCCTTTTTCTTCCCCAGAGGAAGAGCGGTTACACATGCTCTGCCCCGTGAGGGCATTGAGGTGTTATATTGACCGTACAAAGACTGTGAGGCAGACAGAACAGTTGTTCATATGCCATGGTTCTAGATCTTTGGGTCAGCCGCTGTCTAAACAGCGCCTTTCCCACTGGATAGTGGATGCTATTAAATTAGCGTATGAATCTGCAGGCCTTCCACCACTAGGGCAGTTGAAGGCGCATTCTACCAAAGGTATGGCGACATCCTGGGCCCTCTTTCGAGGGGTGCCGGTGTCTGATATTTGCACGGCAGCCAGTTGGGCTACGCCGCATACTTTCATGAGGTTTTACAGGTTAAATGTACTGGATTCCTCTGCTCCACTGTTTGGAGCATCTGTTTTACACTCTACGACGCCTCAGGATGCGGACGTATAGAGTGGTTGATAGCATGGTGTTGACTGTTCCACCTTTAAGACAGGTGTCATTACGAGCATAGACGCTGAGGCGCAGCTCCGCATATGCCTAGATGTACTGCCTACGCAGTTGCGTTATGACGTAAGTCTGTCCTACTGCCGAGAATCCTCCCTCGCGACAGCTAGGGTTCACTGTATCCCATGTTGATGGTTATTTTCGACTTGAAAGGGAACGATAGGTTGCGGATGCAACCCCGGTTCCCTGAAAGAGAAAATAACCATCAAGCTGCGAGGTCGCTCTGGAGGCCTTCACGGCCTGAAGAGCAAAAGAGGAAGTGCATCCCCGCGCGCGCAGTTAAGTAAGCTCCCAGGGGGGCGGGCTTACACTGCAGCTGGCGTGGGGGCCTATCGGCAGCTTTGCTATAAAAGCTCAGCCTACCGGTGCTGCCTGACGGCAATATCTCATGTTGATGGTTATTTTCTCTTTCAGGGAACCGGGGTTGCATCCGCAACCTATCGTTCTTGTTCATATTTGTGTGCCTGACTATCGCTAAATACAGAATGAAAGGCAACCCAAAAAAAAATTATTAACGCTTTACCTTTTTACCTGTACTGTACTCTGCAAGCTTTTTACGGTCACCTTGGATTTTTCAGTACAGGTTGCAAAAGCAGACAAAAGCAAATAAAAGTATTTCTGAGGGTTTTATACTTTAGATTTTATGGCTAAAAGGTGCCATCCCACAACTTTGCAGTGAATTTAACAGTATTTAACGAACTGAGAAACGTCAGTTCGATGAAACACTTTTTAATAACTTAAGAATAATAATGCACTAAAACGAAGGTCCCACCGAGATTTGAACTCGGATCGCTGGATTCAGCGTCCAGAGTGCTAATCATTACACCATGGAACCCATATTTACGCCTTGGCCACGTAACTGTAATAAATACATCATTTTATTATTCGCTTTTTTTTTTTTTTTTTTTTTTTTTTGTGTGTGTAAGCGTTTCTACTGCGATTGTTTTAATTAGCACTAATCTTGGACTACCTTTCCCAGGGTAACATTACACAGTCCAAGATTGGTTTTAATCGGGCTGTGAAAGCAGCCGAATATGTTTACAATGACTTGGATCCGGGAATCCAGAGCTTTAAAAACTGTAATAAGTCCAGACTAGTTTGGAAAAGCTTGTCTTCGTTCAGACTGTATCACAATCCCCCATCCTTCACTGCTATGACATAATAGTGTTGCATTGAATTACTACTTTTTATAAAGCATGTTATTGTGAAGCATGTTTACTGACGTGCACCTTTTGTTTTTGTGTAGATCGCCTCACCATTACCTACTGTCGAAGCAGTGGCCCTGGGGGCCAGAATGTTAATAAAGGTATGGAAATGGAAGTCTTTGTTAAAATATTCACAAGCATGTTTAATGTACACGGTGATCAGGAGCACTGTTGTGGGGAAGCATTCTCCACAGAGTTAACTAGACAGGCAACAACATCACAGGTTATAGAGAGTCAGCTAACTGTTGTGTTCTAGTACATTTTTCACAACATCAATACTAAGATTACATATTCACTGGAGCTGACTGCTAATAACATTGAAGAAATGTGAAAGTTAACTAACAGCTGGTGTGTAAAGGGTAAATATTGTAACTTGTAACTGAAATGAAAGCTTAACAAGAAACACCTCTATGAATCTGTGCTATACGATGAAAACATGAATAAAGTCAGACATTGGTCTAATTAGTTTGTTATAAGGCTATGATTTTGATGCAGTACTTTTTAGTTCGTTTTACTGGCAAGGTGCGGCAAAAAAACAAGAATTCACGGAAAGTTGTCCAAATGTAGGTTTAGCTACATCAACATACACAAGAGCTTTTAAATAGTACACCAGAACCAATAATATAAAGACTTGCTTTTGACTGCTGGCAAGTTTAAATGTTACTTTAGAGTGAACCAGGATTTCGAGTTTTCCACGATTCAGAAATAGAATGTTGTAAAAAGAGCCTCTAAGTTGGAAAACTTCTGTTCTCCGATGCATTGTTGTTCTTTCTTTACAGAAAACAGCTCTCACAATTGTTTTTCTTTTAGCTGTCACCCATTTACATACTTGCTCGCTCAGTTATCTCATTCGCTGACCTACACAGATTAGTATTTTCAGTACATTTTTTAACGGAAATAAAGGAAGCGCCTCATCAAATGTGTTTCACATCTATTTTCAGGCGTCCAAGACTACATTCAAATTCACGATTTTCAGGATTTCCATGACCTCTGTGACAAAATCGTAGCCTTAGTTTTACTTACAAAAAAATACCACGAATTGCATACATCAGGGGATAGCAGCGTGACATAGTACACAGCTGCGTGACACTGGGACATTTACAAAATTGAGGAGGTGTGTATACTTTTTTTTTGTAAGTAAATAAATATCAGGGACTTTAATATGTTCTACTGTTTTGAGCACTACATGTAATAGGTCAGGCCTCAGAACTGGCTGTTAAAACCCTGTTAGTTATGTTTTTATTTATTTATTTTGCATCTCAGCATACAAACCGAATAAACAGAAGTGGGGAGCTGATCGTCACCTCGGAAGTGAGCCGGTACCAGATGCGCAATCTGTCTGACTGTTTGCAGAAGATCCGAGACATGATCGCTGCTGCCAGCGTGAAACACAGGCAGCCTTCCCAAGAAGACGTGGCTCTCCGACGCTACAGGTAATCTTCCTGTGACACCAGGATCTGATCAGGGCTGCCAAGAGCTCATTTAAAACTGGGATCATTACCTTGTACCACGACACAGCAATGCACTAGCCCTCAATTATACTATTTCAGATGCTGATCCTTCCCGTAGCAAACAATCTAACCGCACTCTGCTCTAAGAGGGTTGTGATATTGGCGTCACTTCTTGGATTTTGGATGATAACAGATATTAGCTTCATGCTCATTTTCCCATATCCAGTTGTCTTCATGTTTACAAACTATTTGTTCAGAGATGCCGTAACCTTACAATTTGCCTCCAGAGCAAATTAACATTGTTTCTCTTTTCAGGATAGACAAAATGAACCGAGAACGCCTGCAGCAAAAGAAAATGCACACTGCAGTGAAGCGAAGCCGACGCGAGGAGTTTGATTGAAGGTGATGCCAGGATATGAAGGCTGGCTGCATTGAAGCAATCTGTAAAGAATAAATGAATGACTTGTACAAAGTGTTGTTTGTTCCTCGTTTATTTTAATTTGTCGGCTGGTTTTGCTGGGTTGGGTAATTGGAAGTTATGAATAGTTTTCTAAATAGTTACTCGGATGTACCACATGTGTAAGAGTTGATCAGTTGAAAGAGGCATGATCAGTATGACTCTAAAATACTGGCTGGCACAGTGGACTGTAAATTAACATCTTAAAATACATCTGCACATTGCTGTGTGTTTACAATGGTTGTGGTGTTGGAAAGTTAGGTTACTTGTTTGCTGAGCAGTGTCAAAGTAGCCTCCTGACATGGTAATGGTAAACTGAGTGCGTGTTTCACATTTTTTTAATGCGTACAAAAGGCAGATAAGCAGCTTCTCTGGACCGCTGGTTTTCGTTCTCAAAGGGATTTATTTTAGCAAAGGGAAATTGGAAGTGTACATTAAAGCTAAACCACGCCTTCACCAATACCCAAGATTACCATATAACTCCATGTGAAACTCAAAATGGAGCGAGGTAACCAGTGGTGTACCACAGGGATCAGTATTAAGTCCTCTGCTATTCCTGATCTACATTAATGATTTAGATTCTGGTATAGTAAGCAAACAAAAAGTTAAATTTGCAGACGACACAAAAATAGGAGGAGTGGCAAACACTGTTGAAGCAGCAAAGGTCATTCAAAATGATCTAGACAGCATTCAGAATTGGGCAGACACATGGCAAATGAAATTTAATAGAGAAAAGTGTAAAGTATTGCATGCGGGCAATAAAAATGTGCATTATAAATATCATATGGGAGATAGTGAAATTGAAGAAGGGAACTATGAAAAAGACCTAGGAGTTTATGTTGACTCAGAAATGTCTTCATCTAGACAATGTGGGGAAGCTATAAAAAAGGCTAACAAGATGCTCGGATATATTGTGAGAAGTGTTGAATTTAAATCAAGGGAAGTAATGTTAAAACTCTGCAATGCATTAGTAAGACCTCACCTAGAATATTGTGTTCAGTTCTGGTCACCTCGTTACAAAAATGATATTGCTGCTCTAGAAAGAGTGGAAAGAAGAGCAACCAAAATTATCCCGGGTTTAAAAGGCATGTCGTATGCAGACAGGCTAAAAGAATTGAATCTATACAGTCTTGAACAAAGAAGACTACGCGGCGATCTGATTCAAACATTCAAAATCCTAAAAGGTATAGACAATGTCAACCCAGGGGACTTATTTGACCTGAAAAAAGAAACAAGGACCAGGGCTCACAAATGGAGATGAGATAAAGGGGCATTCAGAACAGAAAATAGGACGCGCATTTTTTACACAGAGAATTGTGAGGGTGTGGCACAAACTCCCCTGTAATGTTGTTGAAGCTGACACCCTGGGATGCTTCAAGAAGCTGCTTGATGAGATTCTAGGATCATTAAGCTACTAACAACCAAACGAGCAAGATGGGCTGAATGGCCTCCTCTCGTTTGTAAACTTTCTTATGTTCTTATGTTCTTATAGAAACGTCAGCTCGATGAAACACTTTTTAATATCTTAAGAATAATAATGCTAAAATGATTGTCCTACGGGGATTTGAACTCAGATCACAGGATTGAAAGTCATGAGTGATAACCATTACACCATGGAAACCATATTTATGTATCGGCCACTTAACTGTAATAAATACATCATTTTATTATTATTCTATTTTTTGTAAGCGTTTCTACTGCTGCTGTTTTAATTTGATACGTTTAGGTTATATTTTAGACAATTTGGTGGATTCTTGATCTCCTTAGTTCGATCTAGGCAGCGGTGAAGAACTTCAGATATTTTCCACAAGGGGGCGATACACCATGGCAGCGGCTAACCACAGTAGTATTGGTGTGAACCAAGCAGAAACTTAATATTTTTAAAAGCGTGAATATGAATTTACAGAAAAGAACTTTTCCAAAATATATAAATGAAAAAAGATAAATTGGTTGGCCAAGAAATAAACTATGGTATGCATTCTCTAGATTGTGGAACATTCATAGAAATAAACTTTCTGCTGATTTCCAAATTTCCTGAAGGAATCAGAGCCAGACAGAAGCACCTGCCATCAACCAAGTGCCTGAATCAGCTCCCTGCACACTGTATTACATTCCTCCATTTCCCAGCCTGGGTCAGCTCTCTGCACACTGTACTGCATTCCTCCATATCCCTGCCTGAGTCAACTCTGTGCACACTGTACTGCATTCCTCCATATCCCTGTCTGAATCAGATCTCTGCGCACTGTAGTGCATTCCTCCATATCCCTGCCTGAATCAGCTCACTGCACACTGTACTGCATTTCTCCATATGCCTGCCTGAGTCAGCACTGCACACTGTACTGCATTCCTCAATATCCCTGCCTGAATCAGCTCTGCACACTGTACTGCATTCCTCCATATCCCTGTCTGAATCCGCTCTCTGCACACTGTACTGCATTCCTCCATATCCCTGTCTGAATCAGCTCTCTGCACACTGTACTGCATTCCACCATATTGCTTCCTAAAACAGCTCTGCACACTGTACTGCATTCCTCCATGTCCCCGCCTGAATCAGCTCTCTGCACATTGTACTGCATTCCTCCATATCCCTGCCTGAATCAGATCTCTGCACATTGTACTGCATTTCTCCATATCGCTGCCTGAATCAGCTCTGCACACTGTACTGCATTCCTCTATTTTCCTGCCTGAATCAGGTCTGCACACTGTACTACATTCCTCCATATCCCTCCCAGAATCAGCTCTGCACATTGTACTGCATTCCTCCATATCCCTGTATGAATCAGCTCTCTGCACACTGCACTGCATTCCTCCATATCCCTGCCTGAATCAGCTCTCTGCACACTGTACTGCATTCCTCTATATCCCTGCCTGAGTCAGCCCTGTGCACACTATACTGCATTCCTCCATATCCCTACCTGAATCAGCTCTGCACACTGTACTGCATTCCTCCATATCCCTGCCTGAATCAGCTCTGCACACTGTACTGCATTCTATATCCCTGCCTGAATCAGCTCTGCACACTGTACTGCATTCCTCCATATCCCTGCCTGAATCAGCTACCTGCACACTGTACTGCATTCCTCCATATCCCTGCCTGAATCAGCTCTGCACACTGTACTGCATTCCTCCATATCCCTGCCTGAATCAGCTCTGCACACTGTACTGCATTCCTCCATATCCCTGCCTGAATCAGCTCTGCACACTGTACTGCATTCCTCCATATCCCTGCCTGAATCAGCTCTCTGCACACGGTACTGCATTCCTCAATGTCCCTGCCTGAATCAGCTCTCTGCACACTGTACTGCATTCCTCCATATTGCTTCCTAAATCAGCTCTGCACACGGTACTGCATTCCTCCATATTCCTGCCTGAATAAGATCTCTGCACACTGTACTGCATTCCTTCATATCCCTGCCTGAATCAGCTCTCTGCACACTGTACTGCATTCCTCCATATCCCTGCCTGAATCAGATCTCTGCACACTGTACTGCATTCCTTCATATCCCTGCCTGAATCAGCTCAGTGCACACTTTACTGCAATCCTCAATGTCCCTGCCTGAATCAGCTCTCTGCACACTGTACTGCATTCCTCCATATCACTGTCTGAATCAGCTCTCTGCACACTGTACTGGATTCCTCCATATCCCTGCCTGCATCAGCTCTCTGCACACTGTACTGCATTCCTCCATATCCCTGCAAAGGGTAAATATTTTAACTTCTAACTGAAATGAAAGCTTAACAAAAAACACCTCTATGAATCTGTGCTATACGATGAAAACATTAATAAAATCAGACATTGGTCTAATTAGTTTGTTATAAGGCTATGATTTTGATGCAGTACTTTTTAGTTCATTTTACTGGCAAGGTGCGGCAAAAAAACAAGAATTCACGGAAAGTTGTCCAAATGTAGGTTTAGCTACATCAACATACACATGAGCTTTTAAATAGTACACCAGAACCAATAATATAAAGACTTGCTTTTGACTGCTGGCAAGTTTAAATGTTACTTTAGAGTACAAAACTTTACCGTCCAGACTTCAGACTCCGACATCATTTTTGGTCAGAGTCGAGGGTCTCAGTGCGACAAATGTTTGAAATTCTCCCTTTCGGGTTTCCCTGTTGGTTTAGAGGACGGATGTACCAACGATGTCGCTTTTAAAACCTCTTGATAAGAGCTACAAACTCAGCACATTTACTTTAAATGTATCCAATTTTGCGAATGCAATCTGTATTTGCTAAATAAACAAATAAACAAATAATAATAATTTAAAGTGTGAACAACAGCTGTGACCACTTTGCGCAGTCAAAAGTGCTGCGACACGACGCGTCCCGTACAGCAAATAGTGAAGCTGCACAGCTTGTAGTTGATTCATCTGCGATAGAAAGAATCTACGTAAGGAATTGATCATTTGACATATACTGGACTATACATTAGGTACATTTCTAACGAGATCACACTGATGTAGAACATATTTCTATATTTAAGTTAAATTATTTTCCTTACCACACTAAAGGAAAAAGAGTTTATATCACTTTTTAAAACGCAGAAACATGTACACTGACTTACATTGTATTATTTGATCTGAAATACAAGTTACACAATTAATAAATAAAATCTAAAATAAAAAACCGACCACGAAAGGACTCGAACCCTCAATCTTCTGATTCGAAGTCAGACGCCTTATCCATTAGGCCACGCGGTCTTTCACCGAAAGAGAGCGTTTTCGTAAATACTTTACTCTATAATTAGCGTAGTTTGTTCATAACGAAGCAAACAAATACAGCACTACCACAGTCCCAAAGAGGTACGGAATTAAAAAAGCAGCCAGTAGCCCCGCCCATACCCTAAAGCTATGTGCTTACCCAATTGGCGCTGCCTCTTGTCTGTTATTTTCCTATTGCTGAGTGATGCCCCGCCCCTCGTACTCAGGGCACAAATGGAATTGACTGACGCTTCTGTGAAGTAATGGTTTTATAAACAATACATACCGGTATGTGATTGTTAATATGAAATATATATAAAAGCGGCTGAAATACAAACTGACAAAAAAAATCTAGCAGAGGATGGTTTCGATCCATCGACCTCTGGGTTATGGGCCCAGCACGCTTCCGCTGCGCCACTCTGCTTTTGCTCAGTTGTCAAATGTTTAATAAGATACTGTTAAATTAATTAATATAATGGACTACTATTTAATCATAGCGGTTAACGTTACTTTAGGGTGGTAAGGTTAAATTGCCTTTACCAGACACCGTGTTTAAATGGTTACTGACGCTAACCATGTTGAAATATATGTTTATTTATTTTGATGAATCATAGCTGAAGAGAGGGGAAACGTCTGGAAAGTTTATTATAAAACAGTCGTGAGAAAAAAAAAACATACACGTTACACCCCAGATGGGACTCGAACCCACAATCCCTGGCTTAGGAGGCCAGTGCCATATCCATTAGGCCACTAGGGCTCCTAAAGAAAATGCCGTTCTTGCTCATATTTGTGTGCCTCACTATCGCTAAATACAGAATGGACGGTAACCCCCAAAAAAATTATTAACGCTTTACCTTTTTACCGGTACTGTACTCTGCAAGCTTTTTACGGTCACCTCGGATTTTTCAGTACAGGTTGCAAAAGCAGACAAAAGCAAATAAAAGTATTTCTGAGGGTTTTATACTTTAGATTTTATGTCTAAAAGGTGCCATCCCACAACTTTGCAGTGAATTTCTAAGCATTTATTATGATAGAAACGTCAGTTCGACGAAACACTTTTTAATAACTTAAGAATAATAATGCACTAAAACGAAGGTCCCACCGAGATTTGAACTCGGATCGCTGGATTCAGAGTCCAGAGTGCTAACCATTACACTATGGAACCCATATTTACGCCTTGGCCACGTTACTGTAATAAATACATCATTTTATTATTCGCCTTTTTTTTTTTTTTTTTTTTTGTGTGTGTGTAAGCGTTTCTACTGCGATTGTTTTAATTAGCACTAATCTTGGACTACCTTTCACAGGGTAACATTACACAGTCCAAGATTGGTTTGAATCGGGCTGTGAAAGCAGCCGAATATGTTTACAATGACTTGGATCCGGGAATCCAGAGCTTTAAAAACTGTAATAAGTCCAGACTAGTTTGGAAAAGCTTGTCTTATTTCAGACTGTATCACAATCCCCCATCCTTCACTGCTATGACATAATAGTGTTGCATTGAATTACTACTTTTTATAAAGCATGTTATTGTGAAGCATGTTTACTGACGTGCACCTTTTGTTTTTGTGTAGATCGCCTCACCATTACCTACTGTCGAAGCAGTGGCCCTGGAGGCCAGAATGTTAATAAAGGTATGGAAATGGAAGTCTTTGTTAAAATATTCACAAGCATGTTTAATGTACAGGGTGATCAGGAGCACTGTTGTGGGGAAGCATTCTCCACAGAGTTAACTAGACAGGCAACAACATCACAGGTTACAGAGAGTCAGCTACTGTTCTGTTATAGTACATTTTTCACATTTTGTTCTAGTAAACACACAAGCTGAAGTCCGGTTCCACATACAAACAGCTGATTGGATTCCTGAAGATGTGCGACAAAAGATTATTTCTCAGGTAACATCAATACTAAGATTACATATTCACTGGAGCTGACTGCTAATAACATTGAAGAAATGTGAAAGTTAACTAACAGCTGGTGTGTAAAGGGTAAATATTTTAACTTCTAACTGAAATGAAAGCTTAACAAAAAACACCTCTATGAATCTGTGCTATACGATGAAAACATGAATAAAATCAGACATTGGTCTAATTAGTTTGTTATAAGGCTATGATTTTGATGCAGTACTTTTTAGTTCGTTTTACTGGCAAGGTGCGGCAAAAAAACAAGAATTCACGGAAAGTTGTCCAAATGTAGGTTTAGCTACATCAACATACACAAGAGCTTTTAAATAGTACACCAGAACCAATAATATAAAGACTTGCTTTTGACTGCTGGCAAGTTTAAATGTTACTTTAGAGTACAAAACTTTACCGTCCAGACTTCAGACTCCGACATCATTTCTGGTCAGAGTCGAGGGTCTCAGTGCGACAAATGTTTGAAATTCTCCCTTTCGGGTTCCCTGTTGGTTGAGAGGACGGATGTACCAACGATGTCGCTTTTAAAACCTCTTGATAAGAGGTACAAACTCAGCACATTTACTTTAAATGTAAATGTATCCAATTTTGCGAATGCAATCTGTATTTAAAGTGTGAACAACAGCTGTGACCACTTTGCGCAGTCAAAAGTGCTGCGACACGACGCGTCCCGTACAGCAAATAGTGAAGCTGCACAGCTTGTAGTTGATTCACCTGCGATAGAAGGAATCTACGTAAGGAATTGATCATTTGACATATACTAGACTATACATTAGGTACATTTCTAACGAGATCACACTGATGTAGAACATATTTCTATATTTAAGTTAAATTATTTTCCTTACCACACCAAAGGAAAAGAGCCTATATCACTTTTTAAAACGCAGAAACATGTACACTGACTTACATTGTATTATTTGATCTGAAATACAAGTTACACAATTAATAAATAAAATCTAAAATAAAAGAACGACCACGAAGGGACTCAAACCCTCAGTCTTCTGATTCGAAGTCAGACGCCTTATCCATTAGGCCACGCGGTCTTTCACCAAAAGAGAGCTTTTACGTAAATACTTTCATCTATAATTAGCGTAGTTTGTACTACAGTATCAACGAAATATTTTTTCATAACAAAGCAAACAAGTACAGAACTACCACAGTCCCAAAGAGGTACGGAATTAAAAAAGCAGCCAGTAGCCCCGCCCATACCCTAAAGCTATGTGCTTTCCCAATTGGCGCTGCCTCTTGTCTGTTATTTTCCTATTGCTGAGTGATGCCCCGCCCCTCGTACTCAGGGCACAAATGGAATTGACTGACGCTTCTGTGAAGTAATGGTTTTATAAACAATACATACCGGTATGTGATTGTTAATATGAAATATATATAAAAGCGGCTGAAATACAAACTGACAAAAAAAATCTAGCAGAGGATGGTTTCGATCCATCGACCTCTGGGTTATGGGCCCAGCACGCTTCCGCTGCGCCACTCTGCTTTTGCTCAGTTGTCAAATGTTTAATAAGATACTGTTAAATTAATTAATATAATGGACTACTATTTAATCATAGCGGTTAACGTTACTTTAGGGTGGTAAGGTTAAATTGCCTTTACCAGACACCGTGTTTAAATGGTTACTGACGCTAACCATGTTGAAATATATGTTTATTTATTTTGATGAATCATAGCTGAAGAGAGGGGAAACGTCTGGAAAGTTTATTATAAAACAGTCGTGAGAAAAAAAAAACATACACGTTACACCCCAGATGGGACTCGAACCCACAATCCCTGGCTTAGGAGGCCAGTGCCATATCCATTAGGCCACTGGGGCTCCTAAAGAAAATGCCGTTCTTGCTCATATTTGTGTGCCTCACTATCGCTAAATACAGAATGGACGGTAACCCCCAAAAAAATTATTAACGCTTTACCTTTTTACCGGTACTGTACTCTGCAAGCTTTTTACGGTCACCTCGGATTTTTCAGTACAGGTTGCAAAAGCAGACAAAAGCAAATAAAAGTATTTCTGAGGGTTTTATACTTTAGATTTTATGTCTAAAAGGTGCCATCCCACAACTTTGCAGTGAATTTCTAAGCATTTATTATGATAGAAACGTCAGTTCGACGAAACACTTTTTAATAACTTAAGAATAATAATGCACTAAAACGAAGGTCCCACCGAGATTTGAACTCGGATCGCTGGATTCAGAGTCCAGAGTGCTAACCATTACACCATGGAACCCATATTTACGCCTTGGCCACGTTACTGTAATAAATACATCATTTTATTATTCGCCTTTTTTTTTTTTTTTTTTTTTTTTTGTGTGTGTAAGCGTTTCTACTGCGATTGTTTTAATTAGCACTAATCTTGGACTACCTTTCACAGGGTAACATTACACAGTCCAAGATTGGTTTGAATCGGGCTGTGAAAGCAGCCGAATATGTTTACAATGACTTGGATCCGGGAATCCAGAGCTTTAAAAACTGTAATAAGTCCAGACTAGTTTGGAAAAGCTTGTCTTCGTTCAGACTGTATCACAATCCCCCATCCTTCACTGCTATGACATAATAGTGTTGCATTGAATTACTACTTTTTATAAAGCATGTTATTGTGAAGCATGTTTACTGACGTGCACCTTTTGTTTTTGTGTAGATCGCCTCACCATTACCTACTGTCGAAGCAGTGGCCCTGGAGGCCAGAATGTTAATAAAGGTATGGAAATGGAAGTCTTTGTTAAAATATTCACAAGCATGTTTAATGTACAGGGTGATCAGGAGCACTGTTGTGGGGAAGCATTCTCCACAGAGTTAACTAGACAGGCAACAACATCACAGGTTACAGAGAGTCAGCTACTGTTGTGTTATAGTACATTTTTCACATTTTGTTCTAGTA